>NW_006399842.1:1311373-1344269 GCF_000299155.1 Elephantulus edwardii | reverse complement strand
TCAAATCAGATCCGACAGGTACAGGAGGAGATTGCCCCTCCTTTTCCGGCAGAGCATCTGATGGATTCGAACTTCATATCTCTGGGATTGCAGTACAGCTTCTTGCCACTAGGCCACCAGAGCTCCCCGCTACTTTGTTTATAATAGCAAAGAGTTGGAAACAAACCAAGTGCCCATCAACAAACGAGTGGATAGAGAAGCTGTGGTAATTCCACACAATAGAATATTATGCAGTGCTGAAAAACAAGGAACTCATGAATTATTATTCAAAATGGGTGACCATGGAGGACATTATGGTGAGTGAAATATCTCAGTCACAAAAGGACAAATACTGTATAATGACACTATTATAAAACAGGACTGACATGGGGGTTAAGGGTAAACTAAGAGAAGAGGGGATAAATAATGTACACAGCGTTGAAACAGATGAGGGAGAGAACTGTATAAAAGGAATATATGATTAGGTATTATTTTCATGACAAGAGTCTAGAATAAGAGATGTACATTAAAGTGGACTGGGGGGCTATCTGTATAACAATGTAAGAATTTTTTTTTCCAAAGGAAAAGTGAACTGGGGGGGAAAGGGGACAGGGAGGAAAATGTGCAACAATGAATGAATGGAAATCCAAGTTTTCTATAAACTTTCATTAAAATCTCAATTAAAAATAACACAAACAAAACACAAAGTAGTACTACTCCATAGAGTTTTCCTGGTTGGTGGCACTCTGGTAGCACAGTGGTTAAGTGCTCAGCTGCTAATCTGAAAGTTAGCAGTTCAAATCATCTAGCTGCTCCATGGGAGAAAAGATATAGCAATCTCTTTCCAAAAAGATTACAGTCTAGGAAACCATATGCACAATTCCATTCTGATGTACAGGGCCACACTGAGATAAAATAGATTTGACAGCATATAACACCAATAACGATTACAGAGTGTGCTGCCAGGGCTTTCTTGCATAGTGCTAGTGAGCATGTTCAAAGCACCAGCAGCAGGGTAAATTCGCTCAGCTCCCTCTGCTCTAAAGGGACACAATGCCACTTGCTTCACCAAAACAGCTGGGTCACTCTAGTACCTGGGAGGGTGGTAGTGTTTGGCCATGGCCCCTGGTTTTACCATCAGCCTCCCTTCCCCCTACTGCCTGGCACATGCAGGTCCAAAATGACAGCTGTCCTTTTGAGTGGAAAGAGAAGTCTTTGGGTCCCCATTGTCTTAATTAGGGAAATCTGGTGATCTGGTGATAAGAAGCTGCACTGCAATCTCAAAGCCATCTGGTTCAAATCCACCAGCTGCTTCCTGGGAGAAGGATGGGTAATCTCCTCCCGTGTGTTTTACTGTTTCTGAAGACCCGATGGAAGATCAGGTGTAGGCTGATTTTTTACTTCATGGCACACACCACCACCACCAACTGCCTTAGTTATATTGTTATGTGCTGTTGAATTGGAGCCAACTCACAGCTAACCCTTCACTGTGTTTTCAAAGGCTATAAATTACACAGTAGATTGCTCCCCCCCCCTTTTTTATCCTCACAGAGCAGCTGGTGGATTAAAACCATCTGCCTTTGGATTGGCAACACAATTCCTTACCTATTAGGCCACCAGATCTCATTGTCTCAATTACCTAGTGCTACTGTGACAGAAATACCATGAGCAGGTAGCTTTAAAGAATGGTTTAGGAGACTAGATGTGAAAATTCAGGGTGCAATTCTGGAGGAAAACTCATGCCTCTTTCAGCTTCTCTTCCTTGATTCCTTGGAGATTTCTGCATGGTGGTCAATCTTTCCCCATTTGTGCTTCCTGGTTCTGTGCCTAATTCACTCCTTTCAGGTCTCAAAAATGATTGGCTTAATGTACACTCTACACGAATATGGTGTCATTAACATAGAAAGAAAACACTATTCCCCAAAAGAGATTTCGTCTGCAGGTATGAGTTGAGAACTTAAAATGATTATTTTGGGGGCACACAATTCAGTTCATAATGCTCTCTTCCATCGCTTTGCTGCCTTAATGAGAAACAGTTTCACAGGTTGGGTCTGCTGTGGCCATTATAAGGCCTCCCTATTTTTTAAGCCTTATTTGGAGTTGGGGTGACCTTCAGGAAGCAGAGGCTGGTGAGATATTTCTGAAAAGGCTTTTATTAAGCTAAAGTACTTTTCAGAAAGATGTTTGCTGATGTCTTGCTATCCAAGTACTTTCCCACTTTCATTTCCACACACACTCTGGGCCCAATGCTGCTGTGCACAGGGCAGGATGGGCAGGGGCAACATAGGGCAGAGGTTTAGAATTTGGACACTGTGCTTGTTGACTCTTTTGGCATTTATATCCTGTGCACCTTGATATGTTTCTTTATCTCAGTTCTGAATCTCAGCTTCCTCAGCTGTGAAATGGGGTAATAACAAGAGCATCCATTTCCCAAGCATGTGAAAGGAACTATTCACGTACTATCCTTGGCATTGTCTAGCCATTGTATGTGAGTAAGAAGGTGGTTCAAAATCCTCTACCTCTACTGTCTTGTTTTAATATGACACAACATTCACCAGCAAGAGGAGAAACTTCCAAGCTCTGTATCTCTCTACTGCAAGTATGTTTTGCACAGGCTTGCCCTCCTTTGCAGGCCGGAGAAGGGGAGCTTGCCTTCTCTGCAGAGGCAGCTGGAGTGGACTTGGCCCAGACCACTGTACTCCAGACTAAGTGGCTCTTAAGGCCTGGACTGAGTGGTCTGCCTCAGCCTGGGATGGGCAAATACTTTTTTCTGGGATCTTCAGTGACTCTTGGATCTAGGCCTGGCTCCCTCCCTTGAGGGAGCCCTCGTTGGAGATATTCTTGGAACTCAGCTTTTTAAGCAATGAGGAAGTCACTTGAGGAGCCTGGGCCTGAGTTGCACCCAAAGTGCAGAGCCCAGGATACAGGATCTCCCAAGTACACCCTGTCTGTGGTGCCTTAGTCCTTGAAAACCCGTGACACCCCTCTCTCTCTCACCATGCTGTGTATCTCAAATGAAGAAGAGGTGATTGTGGGAGAGGTATTCTGAATAAACATGATCATTTCTTGAAGACTGAGAGGCAGGGAAAAAATTTCTTATAGTAAAATAATGTCAATCTTGATAAAGCAAAACAAATGCCACTGCACTTTTTTTTATTTTTAACACAGGTTTACAGGATTAATACATTTCTCAGGATCGTGTACAGCTTAGCTGAGGTCATGCAACTGGATCTTGGCCAAGGACAGGTGTGCAGAAATGAAGTCAGTCCTCTTTAATCTCCCATAGTGTTCCTGCCTTCTCTTCATCCCTAAAGCCACTGAAGGCTGTCGTTGAGAAGGCAGAGCCACAGCTGGAAGCAGTCTGGACTCTGTATAAAGAAGTGTTGCCCTTGAGAGTTGTCTAATGCCAGACTTTGCATGAATGAAAAAATATACTTCTGTTGTGTTCAGTCACTGAGACTTGATGGGGGTTGTTATTGTTGTTAAGTGCTGTCAAGTCGAGTATGACTCATAGCAACCATGTGAACAAAAGATCTGAACCCTATTCTATAACTATAGTCATTTCTCTAATGTTCATAGGGTTTCCAAAAGCTTGTTATTTAAGAAGTGGATGCCAATACTGCTTGCAAGTCTGTCTTAATCTGGGCTCTACCAAAGCCTGTCCACCATGGATAACCATTATGCCATTTGACACACCAGTGACACAATGTTCAGTATCACGGCAATCCCAAGTCATCTCAATACAGTAAACTGACAGACAAATGCTGTACCACTTAGAACAATGTTCTCCCCAAACATAGTTAACACCAGGCAGCCCTCAGCTCTAACCAAATTTTAAATACAAAGGCCTCACCCACCAGGTCCTGATTGACTTAAATAAGAGGCTTCCAGCCCACTGCTGATTGTTAACTAAATCCAGGTGACCAATCAGCTTACACTCAATTGGTAATAAAACAAAACAAAAACCCTGACCAAACAATTTACACCCATCTTTCAACTTAATCAAGAGAACCTACCATCCAGAGTCTAACTGTTCCACACACGAGCCTCCAAACTGGAGACTTAGGGCCCAACCTACTTTTTAAATACAAAGGCCCATCCATCAGGTCCTGATTGACTTAAACAAGAGGCTCCCAGCTGACAGCTGATTGTAAACTAAATCCAGGTGGCCAATCAGTTTACACTGGGGAGGGGGGGTTACTCACAGAGAGTGTGGGGGTGTTAGTTGTTCTATCAGCATAGTCTTATCTTACCCTAAAATATGGATACAATGTAGAACAGAAGGGAATATTTACTTGACTTCTGATCTAAAGCATGAGGCTTCAAATAATGGCTGTTTGCAGCTTTTTCAGTTGGGTCATGTCCACAGACTTCTGACATCTCAAAATCTGGGGTCTGTTTTACCCCAGCAGAGCTAACAATAGACCCAGTGACCCATTGGTATTAACAGTGGCTAGTTCCAGAAAATTGCTCAAACTAGATTTACTTAAGGGACAAGTGAGTAACTACTGAAGTAAACAGTGTTTTAGCTGATGACATTGTGCGTCCCAAGTGTGTGATAATTTGAGTCAAGTAAGAAATAGCCACAAACTAGCATCTGAGGACTCCAAAAACTATCTGGCTGAAGCAAGGAAGCTGACTCACTGTGGGGAACCCAGATCCCTCACCCTGAACCCTGAGTGTGACTGAGCCCTATCCACAGCACAGTGTACACATCTCCACAGCACAATGCATACATCCTCCAGGTGCTGAAGGTAAGTGCTGATGCTTCCTCAGCCATGGCCTTGAATGAGTTACTTCCCCTGAGCTCTTGCTTTTTCACAGGTTGAAAAAAAAATATGAAGCAAAGGGGGATGGCATTTAAAGCTTTCGCCTTACATGGAATCCAATATAAAAAGTCAATAACAACTGAGCTGCTCCAGGGCGGCGGGGGGTGGGGGTGGGGGGGTGGGTGGTGGTGGTGGTGGTGGGGTGTGGGTGTGTGTGTGTGTGTGTGTGTGTGTGTGTGTGTATCTAGTTTTAAAACCCTTGGAACAGAGCCTCTCTGGACTTCCTTTCTTGATGGAACTGGACAAGGCAATGGGTCAAGGTCTGGCGCTGGCTTCTCCTCCACCCCTCTGATCAAATAGGGCACTCCTGGTTCTCTTACCAAGGAGGAGGTGCTCCTGTCTCTAATTGACTGGTGATTTGGGGCAAGACTCTCCCCTTCTCTGGGCTTCCCTTGCCTCATTTGTAAAGTTGAAATATTAGAATACAGCAGTCATGGGTAAAATCTTAATAGCAAAGCTCATTAAGAACAAAGCTCTGTGAAGCCCTAAGGGGCCACCACCAAATGCCAAGGCTCCTGGGAGAGAAGCGGTGTGAAAAGGAGGGATAGCTTTGTGGAAGCTCCTCAACAGTCCTTACTAAGCTCCCCAAAGACAGCATGCCTGGCCCAGATGCAGAGGGTCAGAGAGTTTTCATGTTGTAGGCTGCTGCAGCCAAATCCCTTGGCTGTGTAAGGTCAGGCCAGAAGAACTGAGCTGGGTGAAGAGTTGATTGCACTGCAGTTATGGCCTGTAGCCCTGTGGTCAAGGGGATCTAGAACCAAGAAGTTGGCACATGGGAGGATCATGTGGAATGCATGGGATCTGAATACTTTAAAAAATAACAAAGCTTGGGTCTCAAAGAGTTGCGTTTAAAGGAGTGGTTCCTACACTGTCAAGGGGCTTGCACAAATGAATGCATCTCTGTTGCCACTGGGTGTTGGCCATTTTCCAGAAGCATCTCACTTTATTTGTAACTCAAGGCCATCTGTTTGTCACTTCCCACCAGGTGGCCCACAGTCTGGGTAGACGTATTCAGAGAAGGCATATGCTGCTTCCAAAAGGTGAGAGGTGGTGCGAGGAGGGTGCTAAAGTGGAACAGAGGGTCAGTGATCTCAGAGACAGTGCCACCAGGTGAACCAGCAGCCCAGAAATTACCTCTGGTATTCAGCTTGACCAGTTCAGTTCTCCAAGGAGGGGCCCTGGCCCTGCCTCAAGCTTCCCTGGTCCCACACACCCTTCCTTCTTTCTGGGAGTTCCTGGCACAGCATCTCTGACAGGGGCTCGACTCTGAGGATGGCCACTCCCTCCCTATGAGACAGGCTTCAGTAGACCAGGTGCTGGAGGATTTTTCTAATTCCTATCTCCAGCTCTCTCAACTTCCTGCAGGTGATAATCTTCCCATGCAAACATTAACCATTGTAAGACCCACCCCCCACCCCCCAGAAAAGTGCCTTTTCCTAACCCATTGACCCCAGATGAATAACTACTGTCCACCCTGGTGTATTTACTGTCCAAAAATATCATGCAAATCACCAATACTTCACAACCATTTGTATGATAAACTGGTGTTTAGGCATATACAATGACTTAACTTTATTATTGCATTTTATGAAGTTACCAAGACAAATGAGGCCAAGTAACAGAACCTTGACTTTATATGCCATGAAAATTTAATAAAGAATTTTTAAAGGCTTTTAAGAGGCTGGAAGAGTAGCCTGGCAGCAGCAGCAGCACCCCACACAGAAGGTTGTGGTCTCTCCCATCAGCCCTTAAGAAGTCTCCTGTGCCAGGGCCTGGAGCTGGCAGAACTGGCCCCTGGTTTTATCTCATTTCAGCAGAGAGACTATTCTTTTTTCCCCAACAGACCTTTATTAAGACATTTCCAGGTGCCATGTCCAAACACATTTGATTTACACATATTATGACGTGATTCCCATCTTACAGGCAAAGAACAGAGAGATCTGAGACACACAACCTGGGGCGCATAGTGAGCCACAGAGCACAAGCCAGGTCTAACTCCAACGCCCTCACTCTTTCCATAACTCACAGCCTCATCTGGGAGATTCTGCCTCTGTTTTCCCAAGCTGATGTAAGAGGTTCTGAAGGGAAAACATCCCTGAGCTCCTGCTGTCTCCACGGCCTGATCAGAGGCTGCGGAGCCCCGGAAGGAGCTGACAATGTCTCTGGCCTGAAGACTGTGGTCCTGGCTGAGATCTTAGCAAACGCTGACTTCCCGTTGGCGGAAACGAGCCACTTGGTGTGCATGTTACGTTACTCCAGGGCTGCAAAGAACACATTTTACCTTGCCCTCTAAGACAGACTCAGAAGCAAATTGCCAGAAATGAGGAAAGCAGCTGTTTTTGCTATTTTATGCTAAATCTCAATGGTGCTCTGTGTGTGTGTGTGCGCGCGTGTGTGTTGAGAGAGAGAAAATGAGAGAGAGCGCGCGCGAGTGCATTATGATTCATGGTTTCCCCAGTTATATCAAATCAGGACTTTTGGCTACTAGAGACGGAGGTAATTGAATATGTTGACTGTTCTGCAAAGCTCCTTTGTCTCCAGGAACAGGAAGGGGGTGGGGGGTGGGGTGTAGAGAGAGAGAGACTTATTTCATGAGGAAGAAATTCAAATTCCATCTGGGGGAAATTTCTCTCTCATTCATCAAACCAAATGGGAGATTGGCAAAAATATCAATCAAGGTGAGGTGGATTTGGGGCTAACACACACTGTGGTTAATTTAGCTCGCTGAGAGGGGAGGACAGCTTTCTCAGCCACTGGGAACATGAGCACCCTGACGGGAGGTTTCATCATTTTTGAGCTCCAAGGGAAGGTGCTCAAATGCTCAACATTTCAAGCTCAATTCTCAATTATACGGCTGGGGAATACAGGACATTAATCAAGAAATGGGGGGGAAATTAAGCTATTTTAGAGTAATACTCTGCCAATCACAAGGCGAAAATCCTGGTGTCGGGGGGGAGCATCAGGAGCCATTTTTCAGTCTGTGAATGTCCTCAAATGTGTGAAAATGCAGGAAGGTGGGAGGGAGAGAAGCCTACCCTTTTGACTTCATTTGTCTTGACTGACAACCACGCTCAAGGAGCTTTTACCTTCATCCCTTTACACTTTGCAGGAAAGCAGAAAATCAGGCTAAAGTAACACATCAGCACAGCACTTGGTTTATATAACACGTTCACATATGTCATGCTTTACATAATTTCATCATATGTCCCCAATAATCAAGTGAAAGAGGACTTGTCATCCCATTTATGTGACAAGGGGCTGGACCTGTATGGAGTCCCCTGAGTCCTTCTAGGGTACCCAGCAGAATAAGAACCTGCCAGAAAGCCTTAAGTCCCAGATCCACAGATACCAACCAACCAGTGCCTTTTTGAGATGTGAATGTCCATGTCTGTAAAGGAGGGACAAAACTTTCTCCCAACTGGGTTGCTGAACGCATTGAGGCGCCATAGAAAGTCGTTATAGGACCAAGGAAGGAACATGAGATGTGGAGCTAGGGGCCTGGATGCGAGTTCTAGTGTGGTCTTTCTTCTATTGTAAGACCTTGGACAAGTCATTTCACCTCATGAGCATCAGCTCCTCCATCTGTGAAAGAAGGGTGATGTGAAAATCCTCACCCTGCACCAGGTTGCTGGGAGGACGGGAGGAAGCATGTGAATGTATTTTATAAACTGTGAAGCATTGAATAGATGTTGCAGATTCATGTGAGAAAGAGAGTTAATTCTAGAAAGGCATGGAACACCACTGCCAAAGTCTGGGCACCTTCTCAACCTGGTCTATTCCTAACCCCACCACTCCCACCCTATACCCACGTGTACAGGATTGTTGTTGTTGTTATGTGTAGTTCAGTCACCTGTGACTCATAGTGACCCTATGTAAATAGCCCTAAAACCTGCTCTATCTTGTGCCGATCTTACTGTCTCTGACACACCTACCCCCGTTACCGCAGTCACTGAATCAATCCATCTCATCAACAGTCTTCCTCTCTTGTGCTGTCCCTCCACCCTCTCCAAGAACTGGTCCTGCCTTGCAACATGTCCACAGTATGTCAGGCAGAGCTTCAGAATCCTTGCATCCAAGGAGCATCCTGGCTTCACCTTCTCTAGGAAGAACCTGTTTGTTCTCTTAGCAGTACATGGTATATTCAATATTCTTCTCCAGCACCACAGCTCAAAGGCATCAATTCTCCTTCTATCATCCCTAGTCATTGTCCAGCTTTCTGATGCATATCAAGTCATTGCAAAGACTATGGCCTGTATCAGGCACACTTTAGTCTCCAGACTGACACTGTTGCTCTTCAGTACTTTGGAGAGGTCTCTGACAGCAGACTTTCCCAATGTAGTTACTCCCTTTAAATTAAATCACCTGCCAAAATGCAGGCAATATAGCATTGAGGAGACAGGCTGGGCAGGACAAATTGAGGTGCAGTCCTGGTTTCCATGGCTGAATGGGAAAGGGTTTTCTAGGAGGGCACAAGTACCTAAACTCTGACACTGAGAAACATGGAGCAATGAGCCACTTTTGGGTCAGAGGAAGCCATTGTCTACTTAGTGTCATGGGATGGCTGAGGTGCCCTGGGGAAAGAATGAGCCAGCTCGGGACATAGAGTTACTGAGTGAATTGGGCTATGTTTAGAAACCTGTGACCTGTAAGGGCATCCGCAGACTAAGCAGAGAAGCAGACCTGTAACACTGCCTCCTATCCTACACGACATCTGTATTCTCTTAACAGGCACATGCGGGCCCAGCTCTGGAGCAGTTGACACAACTGTCTCGAGGAAAGCTAACAGTCTGGTGGGAGAAAATGCTGTGATACTATTGGCTGTCAGTGTGCTGATCAAGGAACTTTTTAGGCTCTTAGAGTGACTCATTCTGTTTGGGTGGCTATAGAAAGGGCATTGGAGCTAGACTTTGAAAGATAAAGTTGTCACTGGACAAATGTCATTCAAGTCAGTGCAGAGTGGGACGAGGCTTAAAAGTACAATAATGACAGATACAAAGAACTACAGGATCAGAGGTCCTGGGGAAGGTGCAGGGAGAACAGAGACTATTTGGAGGTATATAGATCTGGATGTTGTTTTTAGGGTAGAGAGAAAAGAGGCTCAATTATAAGGGGCTCTGAGAAGGGACAAGCTTTGGATTAAGCAGGAGATGGTGTGGTTAGCTCTGTGGGTCTTCAGCTTCTTCTAAGTGGACAGGGATGGAAGGTGGCTTGGGGGCAGTTGAGTGGCAGGGAGAATGATGAAGTCCAAGCGAGAGGTGATGCATTTGAACCAAGGAGACTGGGCAGAGGCCTCGAGGAGAAAGAAGAGGTATCCAGGAAGACTGTGGCTTACGCCTCCTTGAGTCCCTCCTCTGCATTTGGGGAGGAGCCTCTGAGCACAGCCCTTGATACGACTGCACTGAACCCAGAACGTCTTTATAAGGACTGGTTGCAGGCTCCATTCTGGCGAGCCCCCTGGGGACAAAAAACCTTCCCTCACAACAGAGGGAATGCTGAGCATATCAGACAGAAGGAAAGACATAGACAAGGTCCATGTGGAAGGAAGTTGTTCAAGTGCACACTAGAGGCAAGATGAGCATGGCAGGAAAGGGTGGGTTGGGGCCAGTGGGCCAGTTCTGCTGATGTTCTCTGTCCTCTGGAAGACATTGCCCTCCCTTGCCTGGTCCCACCAACTTTTGATATACATGCTCCATACAGAAAAGCCAGAGACTGTTCTTCTTGTCCATTCATCCAACCCTGGTGGGTTCAGCCCTCCTGGCATCCAGCCCAAGGGGATAGGTACACACTGTGTGGACAGATCAGAGAACTGTGTGGTTTGGGCTATTGCAGTGCCAGCCATAGTGGGCTGCTGACAGGAGGAAAGAGAGGCAGACCTGGCCCTGGGGAGCTGGTGTCCTCAGAACAGGGGACAACAGCCCATGGTTGCTGAGATTAAACAGACAAAGAAGAAGGCAAAGAACATTGCATAAGATAGATAAAAAGCGTGTGAAAATTGGAAAAAAAGAAAGAATGTGCAAAGGCACAGAGGTGTGAAGTTGTAGCCTGCTCTAGATCTAGTGAGATGGGATGTGCTTCAGTGGGAAAGGGAGCAAGAGCAGGAGAGAGTGGGAGAGGAGGCTGGGTGTGCCCTTGGTCTTCCTAAGGAATGGTTTTATCCCACAGGCAGAGCAAAAGGATACTGGCACAACAGGGAGCCGGGCTCTGGGCTCCTTTGCTGTGTTCTAGAAGGAAAGATATTTCTACTTCTGCTATCACTTCAGTTATATCCTGTCAAATGAGGTGGCAGTCACCAAAGAAGGTAAACACTAAAGACTGCCTGTTAGCAGAGGGAGAAGCCTCCTTTCACTCGGCTGGTAGTGGAGCAGCCTCTAAATTCTTCCTGTTTAATGGTCTTATGAGAAAAAAAAAAAAAGAGAGAGCCCAATTTGTCACATCATGGCCTCTGGAAAAATGGCAGCCTCGTTGTCCTAACACTCAGTGCTGAGTATGTAGCTTCAGGGCTGCTGGGGGTGGGGCTCACTCGGTCCTAGTCTACAGAGGAAGAGGTCCTCCTAGGAGAAGGGACGCCCTCGTTCACAGTGACTTCCCCGGGGTGAGAGAGGATGTTCCCTACCTGAGAGCTGAAGCTGCATATTGCCCCAGCTACACAGATGGGATTCTATGTATTGACAGCATTTAAAAAATAAAACAAAACAAAATCCCAAGTGTGTTTGGTGGGTTTTAGATTGGAGTGTTGTGTTTCATTTTGGTGTTTGACAGCCTTCTGAAAACATACTTCAAGAAATGGTGTAAAGTTAGAGTTTTGTTTGAAACACGTAGCTGGGGACCGATGAGCCAGGACCCGTTGGCTTGGTCCTTGTCTGTGAAATCCATTTGCTGTGGCAGAGAGGACTAAAGGGGCAGGGTCAGCGTCACCACAGAGTGGACCACGCCAGCACACTGTGTGGCAGAGGGGGCACTGGAGGTCCCCACCTGGCTGTGGCGGACAGGATGGTCGGGCCCACCAGTGGTTTGCACTTGGAGATGGTAAAGCATGCTAGGAAGAAGAAATAGAACTGTCACTTGTCTTGGACAAATTTCCATCCTGCCATAGCCCACTCCCTTGCCCCACATTTGCGAGCATTTTCTGAGTCCTGGGAGTTCCCAGTGTCCTCAAATACTCTTCCTCATCTTCTCTCTGAATGTAATGCTCAGCTCTGTCCAGGACTTCAGAGTCCTTTCAAGAGCACCTTCTGAGAAATGACTATGTTAACCTCAAAACTGAAACAGAATCTGCAGGGTTTGGCTTGACCGGAACCATCTCCTACTTGCCTTGTCATCCATGGACCCTGGACCCTGGCTTGCCTGCAAAGTGTCACCTTCAGCTGCCTCCAGGGTTTCCCTTCTGAGAAGCCTAAAAAGTTTTCCTGGGGACAAAGACAGAGACAAGGAAAAGGTCTCTTGGACGAAAGACCATGGCTCCCTTTCTCCTCTCATCAAGTCTAACCCCTGGGATTTTGACCTGAATTTACTCCCTTTCCCTCTTCTCAGCAGTCTGGCACATCCAGCTCAGTCCCGAGCAGGCCCAAGTCCCCTGGTAGTGCTGTGTGAACCTGCTTGCGATGGACTGAGCACCTCATCTATCACATGTCCATTCAGAGGGCATGTGACCCCAGGACAGGCAGGCTGGAGAGAAGATCCCTACTTTGGGGTCAAAGTTCAACAAAATCCAAAAACCTCTGAGGATCCTGCCAGTTCCAGAGACACAAGGAACTTGTCTTAGGTACTCCTTAATAAATTCTTTCTTAATTAATAACAAATAATATTGCCGCAATGAGGCAAACTAATGAAGTAAATGAGGCTAATCGGCCACCTCCGCCCGAGTAGCACAGGATTAGGTTGGGAGATCAGCACACGCCTACTCGACATTTCCACCTCATTTTCACAGGAAGAGTGGAAGGAAGTGAACACGACATTCCCAGGCTCCCACTGCAGACTCTCGGAGGCCAGACACACCCAGGATTGCCCTCCCAGGAGCTCTTCCCTCTCCACAACTTGCAGGCTCTGGATTGCGGGTGTCCTGAACAGAACAGAACCCCACAGATGCTTCCTGGGAGCCCATCTGTCACATTCTGGACACCAGTGTCCACTGGGGAATCACAGGTGGGGTGGCTCGTCCAGAGGTGCCTAGAGGAGGAAGGCAGTGAGAATCAAACGGTCTTTGAAATCAGGACCTGGAGAAGATCAACAGGACTCTAGGGCAGGAATCCTCAAGGCCAGTCTCTTCTCCACAGGCAGGAAGCTCAGAGGTTCCTGGAAACCCTGCGGGGGGGGGGGGCTTTCTCCTTCCAGGATGGCGAGGCCCCTCAGGAGACGTGTTTGGGCTGGGAGAGCTTATTGGCACTGCTGGGTTGAGGTGGGGAGGTGCCCTCAGACAGCTGAGCTGAAGGGGCAGCTTCCTGGGGGGTGCTGCTGCAGGGAGGACGGCACCCCGAGGTGCCACTCCGGCCGTACATCAGGCGTTTCTCATCCAGCAGGGAGAGGTGGTATTCACACAGGTCGATCAGCGAGGCCACCTGCTCATGGAGTGGCAGCATCTTGAACTTCCTTTGAGCCAGGTAAAAGAAAGCCTCTATGAACGCCTGCAGACACATTCCTGTGGACAAAAAGACTGGCATTAGGCAGTATGTACAGGAGCCCCTCACAAGTTGCCTGGAAGGGCCCAACTCCATTACTAGCAGGAGTCAGCCTCTCTTCCGCCCCTCTCCCACCCTCATTAATCACAACCAGAAGTCACAAATAGCACAAGAGTTAACATCCTGGGTCAACTTGGCTAGTAGCTAGTCACTAGTCCAGGTATTGCAATGATGGTATTTACACATGATTAACATTTAAGTCAGTTGCTCTTACGTAAAGCAGATTATGCTGTAATGTGAGTAGGCCTCATTCAATCAGTTGAAGGTCTTAAGAACAAAACTAAAGTCTTGGAGAGGAGAAAGAATTCTATTTCAAGACTAACAAATTCTGTTGGAGGTCACAGTTTCCTGCCTATGGTTTTTGGATATTCTAGAGCCCACAATCTCATGATCTGGTTCCTTAAAACCAATCTCTTTCAGTGTTCTTGGGACTTAACTTTATGGAAGGAAGTGATGTAGTAAGGAATACACCAGGCTGCTAACCGAAAGTTTGTTAGTTTGTGTCCACCAGATGCTTCGAAGGAGAAAGATAGGCAATCTCCTTGAAAGGCGAAATATTTACAGCCTCAGAAACCCGATGAATAATCAGTATGAACTGAACTGACTCAGTGCCAATAAATGAGATATTATGGATGAAGGAACTAACATTCAGAGAGGTTAAGCAACTTCCTTAAGGTCACGAAGCAATAGAATGGGGATTCAAACAGATTCCTAACTTTTTGAACTAAGTTGAGCTTAGTGTGGAAGGCACAGAGTCTTCTCAATGCTAAAGTGAAAATGAACCCTGTGATCCAAATTAATAGGATTTTCTGGGATCCTTGTGAAAGGTGACACTAAATTGGACTGGAAAAACAATTTAGGGGAGATGGGCTTAGGCTGTGCAAACCCTGCACCTTTTCAGTGGCCCAGCTTCCCCAGCTTGGAAGGGTTATTCACCTACACCTGTCACTGCAGGCAGAAGTTCTGGCCTGGAGTTTGTAAATTCTAGGTTATATATGGATCCTGGGACTGAGAGCTCTTTTTTCCTTGGGAACTTAATCTAAGCAAAGAAGAGGTTTTCCTTGGTTTCCTTCCAAGTCCATCAGAGCTTTTTTGCTTTGCTTTTTTCATTCCAGATGCCCTGTAAGTCCTCTACACTGCTTGGTCCTGACAGGAGGGTTTGGGAGAGAACAGTGCCCTGACGAAAAATGCTTTTAGTATAGACAGAGCCCTGATGTGGCAAAGACAAAGGAAATGTGGCCTCACTCTAACCTTAGAGACATATCCCAATTTCTTCTTCTGGACCAGGGCTCTCCTGAATTGCGTATGCATCTGATTCTCAGGGAAGAATTAGATGTAAATTGTACCCATCAGAGGCTGGTAAAAGGGGTACCTCTGCAGAGGGGGAAAGGCCTGGATATAAAGCCAAGGTAACCTCATACTAGTCTCAACTCTGCTACTTTCCAACTGTGCAATTTAAACAGCCCCCCTTCAAGTGTGGTTGACCTGGTGCCAAGCCCACACACTGCATATCCATGGTCCCTGACAAGATAAGGAGCCTCCGGCCAGCATGTAAATCACTGTGGTCATCCATCACGTTGTTTAATTCAGTTGACACTATTTGTAACAGGTTTCTCTCTATGAAGGAAGCAGCTCATTGTTTACATTCTGGTTCAGGCTTCTTGTCGAAACTGTAATAGCTCATGGATTTTAACTCTGAGGGGCACTGATTGCCACAAAGCTTCTCAGCTGTAACGTGCACATGAATCCCCACAGTCTAGTTAAGATGCAGATTCTAGGGGACAAGGATGCATTTCTAACAAGTCTCTTTTTGATGCTGAGTCTGCTAATCTCTGGAAGCAGCAAGAAGAAAAAAATTCACAGCAACTTTTTACTCAACAAATAATTCCTTTAATTTAACTGATAGTAGTTATTATCAGAGCTGCAATGCACATTAAAAAACCCCCAACACATTGATGACCTTTTAGGGAAAATATATGCATGGCACATCATGTGGAAGAAGACATTTTAGAATGAGAAGTGGTTCATATATGTTGTACTTGGGTTTTTCATTGCTTGTCAGTATTTCCAAGTTTTCTATAATAAACATGTATGCAAATACTATATGATGGGAAAATTTAGAGGATGGAGAAAGGTGACACAGAGGCAGTTGCTTCTAATTATAAGCTCTTTGCTCACTATTCAAATTTGAAGTCTTGAACATGTGTACTTTTCAGAAAAAAATACAGTGTAAACATTCTGGATGTATATTCCACTATAATAAAAATTTAAAACAAAACATATATAATTAAAAATATACATATCTAATCTCTTCCTGTACCAGTCAGATCTGATTTGATGGTACACATAAAAATAATACAATAAAAATTAAAAAAATATATATATATAAACTAGAAGGAGAAGGGAAATGAAATGGACACAGACTCATTTCCTTGCATGAATCCTTCACATTATGCCCACGATACTCTTGAGTCAGCTTCCATTGTGTAGATGAGGAAACTGAGACCTAGAGAGAAGAAATAACTTGCCTGCAGATTACACGCCGGTAAGGGTTATGGAGTCAGATAAAGGCTTGGGTAGGAAGTCAAAGCCTGGCCTTAGAAATTGGCCAATCCTTCATTTTGTTCTCAGAGACTCTTTCTCTGCACTCCTGCATAGAACACGGTGGGGTTAAGTGAGAACAGACAGGGTCGGGTAGAAAGCAGCACACGGAACTCACAGGAAGCAGTGAAGCCCATCACTGCTGGTCTGTGGACTCAGAGGAGGCTTGTGGAGAAGAGGTATTTGAGATGGGCTAGGAAGAATAGGAAGGACATTTAGGGGTAGAGATAAGATGAGCATATGGTACAAAAAGGGACTGAATAAGGGCAGGGAAGTGAGGGGTACAGTGCATGAATAGTCCGGGGTGACTGTAGCACGACCACCCAGGAAGAGCTTTGCCAGACTAGGCTGCTGAGTCCAGACCCCACTGAAGGGCTGGAGTTAATGGCACGGTAAGTGAGTGGGGAGACTTTGAAACTATTGAAGCAAAGCTATGGTGTCGGGTACCTGTAACAACCAGACTACATTTTCCTGTCTGGTGATTACTATATTTTTATAGTGATACTAACTTTACAGATTTTTTTTTTGGGTGTGTGTGTATGTGTATGTGTATTTGTTTTTTATTCCCCAAATGAAATCTCATCAGAGTCCAATATATGAGGCAGGAAGGGGCCCTTCCCAATTCAAGCTAGCTAGGCGCGGCTTAGAGTGGCAAATGAGGGACCCTGCCGCACCATCAGTAAATAACAGAAGCAGGACTAGAACCCTGTCCTTTTGATTGTACCCTCAAAAAACACCCTACTGACCCTCTAAAAGAAAACAGCTCAAAGCAAGAAATAATTACACCAAACTCTTCTCAGGCTGAGAGAAAGGGCTGTCTACATACACCAAGCTGGAGTCTGAAGGGACCCGCAGGGTGGAGGAGGCGATACTGTTTCAGTTTGTTTACCCCAGTCTCCCAAAACTGCTTTCACCTGCTGTGTTCCCCCCCCCCCCAAGGGGCTGTAAATTTGAGTTTGACAAGCGATTATTTTGACTCTCATTCTGTTAAGGTGGCCCAGGAAACAGTGGCCTATACCACATCCATATTCACCAAGCTTCTTCAGAGAAGATAGCCTTTTTAAGCTTTTAAGGGGCAGGAAAAAGAAAGCAGGAGGGAGCAAATGCCAGCAAACTGATCGCAGCTTTACTCTGGGGTTGGGGTTGTCAGAGGTCCACCTGGAACCTCTAGCTTTTTCCAGATCCTCATGAGAAGTTGAGGCCTCCATTGTGGGAGGCAGAGCAGTCTTTTTCTTTCTGTATTATTATTTATGATAAAAATAAAATAAGACTGTTAGCAGAAAGTGCAGTAGAAGTTTATACACTTACCTCCCTTTAGAACCTGGGTCCTCACAGACTGATCTTCCGAGCCCTCTCTGTCCACAGGAAGATGTGTTTCCCTCAGCTGTCCCAGTAACATTCACATTTACTTGGCTTGGAATGATAGAATTTTGTTATATTGCTATATGCAGTCCTCTGAACTATTACTCTAATGGTTACATAGGATCCTGGACCAGGAATTTCTGCAACACCTTGAAACATGTGAGAAATGCAGCTCCTCAGACGGCCTCAGGCCTGATGAAATCAGAAACCTTGGAGGTGAGCGGCCAGTAATCTGCATTTTTAAATGGTGGTCTAATGGCAAGAAGCTGCATTGTAATCCCAAAGGCACATGGTTCGAGGCCACCAGCTGCTCCACAGGAAGAGGCTGGGAAATCTCCTTTCATAGAATTAACTGCCTCTGAAAACCTGCTGGAGGGTCAGCCATGAGTTGGTTCTGACTCGGCAGTACACAACATAACAGGGGCTCTGGCAGCATGGTGGGTTAAGCATTGGGCTCTTAGAGGAAAGGCCAGAGGCCTGCATGCACCAGCCTCTCTGTGGATGAAAGATGCAGCAAAACCAGACAAGATTTAACTCAGAACTCACTGCTGTTAAATTGGAATCAGCTGATAGCTGATCCTCTGGTGAGTTTTTAGATGTTGTAAATCGATTCTAGAGGAGATTGCCCGTCTCTCTCCTGCTGAGTCACTGGTGGATTCAAATAGAGAAGCTCTGCTTTTTGGGTTGGCAGCACAACCGTCCACAGACCAGGCCACCAAGGCTCTGTCAAGGTTTACAGCTTCGGAAACGTGGTGGGCAGAGTTCTATTCTGTCCTATGGGGCTGCTAAGATTTGGAATGGACTCCACAGCTGTTGGTTTGTTTGGGTTTGGAAGTTTTTGGACCCTCTGGTCTGAGCCGTTTTTATTCTCTAACTCTACAAATTACCCAAGATAAGGACTGTCACCAGCTCTTTTCTCCCTCTGGCCCTTGACGTGCCTAAGTTGCCCCAAACTGAGAGAAGCTTCACTCTAAGCTAAAAATGTCTACATTTTAAGATACTCCAAATGAGAGGAAACACACTCTGTTATTTTTAAATGACTAATGACGGAACTGAAAGACCATGGAATTGTTCCAACTTTGCATTTACTTTCTGAGAAGTCACATCTCCCTGGGTTGACCACTCAGTGGGGGAGTGTTCTGACATCTTCGTTTTAGCCTTGCCCTGTTCTATGAGCCTCTGTCCTGATGTCCTCAGGTGATTTACACCAGTGTGGTGCTAGAAGATCTGCACAGAGAGCCCTGCAAACCAGGGTCAGATGTGGGATTGTATTCTGAGGATGTTGACAGGCCACTGGGGAGTTTTGAAATGGTATGAATGCTTACCTGTTGTGAGATCAAACGGTAAGGGGCACACGTGACAGAAAACAAGGCCATCCATCCATTAGTACAAGCGAGAGCTGACAGCTGACCAGAGTGGCAGTCAAGAAAGTAGTGGGAGGCTTTCAGATTCTGGATAGGTTTATAGGTGACCCCAACACCATCCATGATCTATGGATGGATGTGGGTGTGGGGTCTGTATGGGTCTCTATGAAGAAAGGCCTCTAACGTCAAGCTGAAGGGACTGGACTTGTCCTCAGGTCCAATGATTTTCAAATGTTCAAAGCGTAAGGTTATTGCGGTCTTCACCAGAAATGTCCAGAGATTCTGTCACTTGAGAGTGAGACCTCAGAAAATGAATTTGTGACAGTGGCTGGAGTTAGCTTGCCGGGGGCTTCAGGCACATTTAGAAATGGACCACTCCACCATGGCCATCTTGAAGTTTTTAAGGAAGCTATGGAGTAACAAAGTTGAGAGAGATCTTAGAGAAGACTTGTGCTGGGTGGGCAAGGACAGAACTGACTTTCTCCTTTGAAGTTCCAGTCCTCTGTGGGACACCCTCCTGCCACAAGCAAAGTCTCAGAGATGACTCAAACCATGTAGGGAAAATGTTGGAAATTCTAACCCTCTTCCTTGTTCCCTTATCAGTCCACCCGCCTCTGGGAAGAATCTTCACAGCTTTGACTAGGGACTGGGAGCATCTCTTTGATAACATTGCTTTAACTACCTTCTACAATAAGAAGGAATAAAGGAAAACAATAACAGTCAATCTTTATGGAGCCCTCATCAATCTATACCAAGACCAATAAGCTGCTGTTCGCATGCAATAAGAGAACATTGTTGTTTCTATGTGCCATTGAGTTGCCTGCAACTCATAGTGACCAGATCTACAATAGCGCTATAGCCTGCCCTATTCTGAGCCAGTCTCACTGACTTCGGCACACCTACCCCAATTTCCCAAGTTACAATCTCATCTGGAATCTTCCTCTCTTGTGCTGTCCCTCCACCCTTCCAAGCACGACGTCCTTCTCCAAGGACTCATTCCTCCTGTCCATGCGCCCAAAGTATGTGAAATGACGCTTCAAAATCCTTGTGTTCAAGTCAAATTTGAACTTGTTTTCACCATCAGACTTGTTTGTTCTCTTGGTGGTCCATGGTAAGTCCAATACTTATCTCCAGCACCACAACTCAAACACATTGGTTCTTCTTCTGTCATCTTAAATTATTGTCCAGTTCTCTGATGCATAACACGTAATTGCAAAGACCATGGCCTGGATAAGGCACACCTTAGTCCCTAGACTGACATCATTACTCTTTAGAACTTTGGAGATGTCCCAGATAGCAGACTTTTCCAGTGTAATTTGTCTTTTGATTTCTTGACTGCTCATGCCAAGAGTGTTGATAGTGTACCCAAACAAGATCAAATTGTTGACAACCTCAATCTATTCTCCATCTGTCATGGTGCTGCCAATTGGCCTAGTGTTGAGAATTTGTCTTCTTGATGTTGAGCTTCAATCCATATTGAAGACTACAGTCTTTGACCTTCTGCAGCAAATGCTTCAGGTCCTCCATAGTTTCAGCAAGTGAAGTTGTGTCATTTGCAAAACACGGACTTTTGATGAGTCGTTCTCTAATTTTGATACCACATTCCTCCTCATATGCGTTTACTAGACCACTGCATAGTTTAAAAATCAAGAAGTGTATCAGGCATGTATCCTTTGTCCAAACCTATTCAATCTGTTTGCTGAGCAAGTAATTAATGAAGTCCAAGTCTATGAAGAAGAGTGTGGCATCAGGATTGGAGGAACACTCATCAACAACCTGCATTATACAAGTGACCCAACTTTGCTTAATTCAAACAAGGGAGACCTGAAGTGCTTAGTGCAGAAGATCAAAGACAATAGCCATTAATAAGTATGCATCTTAACATCAAGAACACAAAGGTCCTTACCACTGGGCTAGGGAGCAACACCATAATAGATGGAGAAAGGATTAAAACATTAATGTTTTCATCTTGCTGGATCCACGATCAACACCCTCGGTACCAGCAGTCAGGAGATAAGGAGATACATTGCAATGCTATCATTTTGCACCTGATTCAGGCCATGGTATTTTCTATTACTTGCTATCCATCTGAGAGCCAGACAATGAATAAGGGCACAGAAAAAGAACTGATTCCTTTGAGTTGTGGTATTGGAGAAGGGTACTTAGCAAACATGTATTTCTTGGAGAGGTTGTAGCCAGAGTGCTCTTTGGAGGCAAAGATGATAAAGCTTTGTCTCTCACACTTTGGGTATGTTGCTAGGAGAGGCTGTTTCTTGGGAAAAGATATAATGCTGGGAAGATATAATGCTCTTTCAATGAAAGAGAGGAAGACCCCACAAGGAGATGGACTGACATTGTAACTGCAACAATTAATTCACTCAAGCGTAGGAGAGATGGTGAGGACGGCACAGGAGAGGACAGGATACTGATCTGTTACTCATAGTGTTCCTATGTTCGACTAGATGGCACCTAACAATAACAACAATATCACGCATGAGGCTCTGCGCTAAAGTGTGCACAGGCATTATTTAAATAATCTAACAAGAACTTCTTAAACAAACATTATTATTAATTTCATTTTATTTTTAAAAAATTTTTTAATTTTCATTTATTATTTAATGTATGTGTACCGTCAAATGTGATCTGACTGGTACAGGAGGGGATTGTCCCTCCTTCTCCAGCAGAGCATCTGGATTCAAACCACATACCTCTGGGATTGCAGTGCCACTTTTTGCCACTAGGCCACCAGTTGTTGTTGTTGTTAGGTGCCATTGAGTCCTTTGCAACTCATAGCGACCCTATGTACAACAGCCCTAAACCGTGCTCTATCCTGTGCCAATCTCACTGCCTCTGACACACCCATCCCGATAACCCCAGTCACTGAATCAATCCACCTTATAGAGGGTCTTCCCCTCCTGCGCTGTCCCCCTACTCTACCCAGCATGATGTCCTTCTCTAAAGACCTGTCTCTCCTTAAACATGTCCAAAGTATGTCAAACAAAGCCCCAGAATCCTTGCCTCCAAGGAGTAGCCTGGTTTAACCCTTTCCAGGATGAATCTGTTTGTTTTCTTGGCAGTCCATGGTACATTCAATACTCTTCTCCAGCACCACAGCTCAAAGACATCAATTCTCCTTCTATCCTCCCTAGTCATTGTCCAACTCTATGAGGCATAACAAGTGATTGCAAAAACCATGGCCTGTATCAGGCGCACCTTAGTCTCCAGAGAGACACTGTTGCTCTTGAGTACTTTAGAGAGGTCCCTAACCGCAGACTTTCCCATCGCAATACGTGCTTTGATTTCCTGGCTACTGGTGCCAAGAGTGTTGACCGTGGAGCCGAGCAAACTGAAGCTGTGAACAATCTCAATCTCTTCACCATCCATCCTGATGCTACCGATTGGTCCAGTGGTGAGAATTTTTGTCTTCTTAATAATCTCCTCCTCTCTAGCCACCAGAGCTCCCTTAATTTTATTTTATTTTTAAGAGACTTACCAAAGTTACCAAGAAGTTATGTGCAGATACCAGAGACTATTCTCTTAATGCCTTTACTATTGGTTTTTAGCTTCAAGAATCCTTCAAGACAATGCCAAGTTGGAAAAGTAATTCCAGGAATTTAGAACTAAAAACTGCTACCTGCCTTGGCCTGAGAACTGGAGCCTCTTCTATCTCAGCTGGGTGTCAGCAAGAAGGTGCAATGGAAGCTGTCTGCCTTTGAAAACAGGCTTTCCCCACCTGCCTCCGACATGTGAAGATAAGCTGTTGAGTATTTTTTTGAAACTTCATTTGGGTTGATAGATGTCGCTGGAGAAAGCAGCCTTTGAAACATTCTGGTTGCCGCCAGACTCACGTCTCTCGCTCGAGACTGCCACTTGGATATTGGGATGCGGCCCCTGACAGACCACGGCCTCATTCTGTCAATCCACTGGGCAGGGGTGGGCCCACGGGCTCATCTGGCCCAAAGATCTCTCCTCTCCACTCTCAGGGAGGGAGGAAGCCTTGCACACAGGACTTAATGAAAGTGCCCGTAGCTGCTTTACAATAATCTATTCTGGGGCTTAAGGATGGAAACAAGAATAATACTATGCATAACACTTTCCAATTTATAAAGAATATCCCTTTCCTGATGTGGTGCTTACAGCAATGCTCTCAAAAGGGCATTATTACAAGTAGTCCTTATATACAGTTGGGGTTATGGGCCTGGAGAAACCAAGTAGCTTGTCAAGGTCACCCCATAAATTGCCAGACCAGTATTTAAACCCAGGCCTATTCAACTCTCAAGCCTATACTTTTATTCCTATGCCACACTCTTCCTTATTATCTGACATTTATATATTATTTTATAGTTTACAGAGCACATTTGCATATATGATATAATTAAATCCAAATCATTGTTGACAGCCAGCGATATTATTCCAGACTGATTATGAGGAGGCTTTTTTCTCCCTTCTAAAAAATACCTGCGTTTCTTTGCTAGTAATTCTATTTTAAAGGTACTGGAGTGCCGACTAAGACAGCTGCTTGCCAATTCCTTCTCGCTCTCCAACCTTTAAATCTCTTTCTTATTACTCACCTAGAATAGACATTTCTGTCTCACAATGAAATTTTAAATGTATAAGTATACACGTTTCCTGCTTAGAATCATTGGTAGGAAATAAAGCTGAATGATCTTGACTAGAATTAGCTCAGTGATTCCTATCTGTGTGGTGAAATGTTCCCCAGAAGAGCTGTACGTGAAGGCTGCACAAACTCCAAGGTGGTTAATCACAAGAACTCCAGTCCTGTCACCATCTGCAGGGCGATTTTGCAGCCTGGCTCCCTGTCTGTCTGTCACTTCAAAGTCCCACCAGATCTTACCATAGTCTCTCCAGCTTGGGTCTGGGGTCTTAAAGGATCCCATAAACAATAGGTCAAGCCTGAGAATTTCCTGTAAGGGGACATTTGACATGTGGAATAGTGCCTGGGTGTCCAATGAGTTGGTCATGGTCCCAATTCTATCACTTTCTAGATGTTTAATTTTTAGTAAGTTGGCCCTCTCTGGGTCTTAGTCTCAGTAATATCTGCCCTGAGTGGTTTTTATAAGGTATCATCCAGAAAAAGTAAGTACAATGCTTAAATATAGTTACACAAATGCCTTTGGTCATGGCCCACCATTGGTGTCACTCTTCACTTTGCCTGGGGTGCTATCACATTGTGGGTTGCATTTCCTCTTTTATTGTGGTCAGCTGGCTGCTGTCTCCCTAGGGGACTTCAGGTTTCACACTTGCTACACCCTTAACTCCAAGCTATAGTGGGCACTCAACAGTTATTTGTGGATTAAATATGTCTACGGACCCACATTATAAAACTCAGAATACCTCATCATTTTCAAGTCAGAAGAGCCTCATAGCTGACCCTCCAGTGGATCTTCAGAGGCTATAAAATATGCAGGAGGGGACTGCCCACCTTTCTCCCTTGGAACTGCTGATGGATTTGAATGACCAGAGAGGTGCAGGTTTTGAATTAGCAACACAGCATCCTATCAACTACATCACCAGAGTGCCTCAAATTAAAAGGAGAAAAATTATGCAAGACATCAGGACACACTATATAGTTCTCAGCTTTGGTCTTATCATTTCCCCTTCTGTAATATGAGGAAGCCGGGCCATGCATGCTCTCAGGATTCCAGAAGCTGGGGAAATGATGGTGGCATCTGCGTGTTCTTAAAAATAGTAATAACTGAAATCACAAATGCACACTGGGGCTTTCTGTCCACTGGGACTCACACAGAGCTTTGCGCATATGCCCATTTAACGTCAGGACATCCCTATGAAGCTAGTTCCCTTTCTGTTTGCACAGATGGTTGCGAGGGCTCAGTTCTGAGAGGTCCCAGCGCTGGTCCCAGGTCACACTGCTGCATGGTGGTGGCCCAAGATTCCCAGCAGTGCCTGACTCGCCTCTCCTGCCCACCAACGAACCTCAGGTCCATCCTTTGAGAGAAGAAAAGGGGCATCTGGCTCCTGCTCTTCCCTCTCCAGCTCAGGAACAGACATTTCATACACACTCTGCATTTAAGAGTTACAGCAACAGGAAGTCACTATCACCTTTGTCCTTGGCTAGACGGAGAAATTAATAAGTGTCAGGCCTGAATCATAAATAGACCTTGCAGATAAATTGTTACCCCCAGAAGCCTGAGGCATCCAAATAACAAACATAATTGGAGAAGAAAATAACTATTTCATCATTTCACTAATCATGGGTCATAACACTAGCCAGTGTGCAATAATCCAGAGGTCCCATTCCAGCCCCATCTGGTGTAACCCTCATCCTGCCAGGACAGTGACACAAATTCCTGAGTCACCTTCTGAGAGGACAGTATGGTCACTGTTGCCTGCAGCCGCTTTGTGCTAGTGTCGATCCTTCTCATGGAAATAATGCCTCCATTGTAACCTTCAGAGGCTCAAACTCATTCTTTCCGAGTAGTCTAGATGAGGGTGTATATCCAGAAAAGAGAGTTTGTGGCAATTAGTTGCAGTTGATGGCCAGTAAGAACTACTCCTTGATGCCCTCTTCCTCAAGTAGGGGTCCAAGGCCCGTGGCATACCTGCCATACTCTAGATATGCCTGTGTTCAGGTCTCAGGCTTAGAAAGGGTTTCTGATAGAACAAAACCCAGGCCCTGTCAGGATAATAACAATGATAATAAGAATCAACAAGAGCAACTGGGATACAGCATGTGCTTTACACGTTTCAGGCAATGTGCTCAGCGCTTGATGGACACTTCCCATTTAATTTTCGAACAAGACCTTTCATCATGGCTCATCTCATCCTTTGGCCATTTTTCCGTGTGAGTAGATTTGTTAACTGGGTGTAGCTATAGGCTTCTGGGGCTCAGATGAGGTAAAGCCACTCACTCCCCTGCTGTTCAGACCGGAAGCGGTGATGGGGATTGAGCCCTGCATCTGCCCTCTCAGCACGGTGACTTCTGTTGGCGTTAGGTTTACTCAGGGAAGCAGAGTAATGGCTACAAAGCCTGTTGTTGTTGTTGTTGTTGTTGTTGTTGTTGTGTAGCATTGAGTCAGAACTGATTCATAGCTGACCCTGAGAGGTCATAGGTCACACAGGAGGAGATTGCTCATCTTTCTCCCATGGAGCAGCTGGTAGATTCGAACATTGTACCTTTGGGATGGCAGTACAGGTCCTTACCACTAGGCCACCAGAGCTGAGTTTGTAGAAAAAATAATCTCTATGATTGTCCTTCTGGTCTCCTGTAGTTTTTCAGCTAGATTCTGAGCCCTGGACTGGTCTCCTTGGCACTGCTAACAATGGTCATCTGGTTTCCTCTTGATTACTTCTAGTGACTGAATGCTCATTACCTCCCCTGGAGGCCCATCTTCTGTGTACTCTTTATTCTTGGCTAAAATGTGTAAAGACTCTCCATTGACCCCACATTTCCACACAACAACTCTAGTACTATTTTTTTTCCACAAAGCCTTTCTGAGGAGATTTCTAAGGCAGCAACTCTGTTAATTCAATGCTACAAATGCTCACTGACCACCCATCAGGTTGACACAGAGATGAACATGCCCCAGTTCTCTGGGCGGTAGTGGTAAGACAGCAGGAGTGGAGAAGGGGAGAGAAAGTTGGATGGGCCAGTGTGAGGAAGAAATGCGAACTAGGGAGCAGATAGGGTTAGAACACAGAGAAAGAAGTAAATGATAGCCTAGGAGAATAAACAAAGATTAAAAATTCAGGTAGTAAAATGCTAGATGTAGAAAAGATTACAGTTGTCAATGATTTCATTTTACTCTAATCCACAATCAACACTGATGGTAGCAAAAGTCAAGAAATCAAAAGACATGTTGCATTGGGAAAAGCAGTTGTCAAAGACCTTTCCAAAGTGCTAGTGAGCAAGGATGTCAGTTTAAAGATCAAGATGTGCCTGACCCAGGCCTTGGCATTTTCAGTTGTTTCCACTGCAGCTGAAAGTTGGACAATGAATAAAGAAGATCCATGACGTATTGGTACCTTTGCATTGTGGTGGTGGAGAAGTGTCCTGAACGTCCCATGGACGGCCAAAAGGAAAAACAAAGTGCTCCTTAGAGGCAAGGATGGTGCAACTCCATCTCACATGCTTCGGGCATGTTGTCAGCAGAGGCCCATCCTTGGGAAAAGCCATCATGTTGGGCAAGGTCAGAGAAAGAAAGAGAGAACCTTAACAGGAAGGACTGGCACAGGGATTGTCACAATGGACTCAAGCATATCAGAGATCATGAGGATGGCACAGGATAGGGCAGGGTTCACATCTGAGGGTCACAGAGGCAAAATTAGAGTCGACTCGATGACACACAACAACAACAAACAAGAATGCGGCTACACTGGTGAAAGTCTCACCTCTCACTGACTTACTTCCCCCAGTTTTTGTTTACCCTGTTTACACTAGATGTTTAGACTGTGAGCAAACTACTTAGTTAGCAATATCTAGCATTTATGCATTTAAAAAACCCAAATAAATCTGTAGAAATATTCTGTATATACAAATATACATATGCCTTTTTACACATGGAATGTGTAAAAAAGCTGGTAGATTTGAACCACCTGTCTTTGGGTTGGCAGCACAGCTCCTTACCCCCTAGGTTAACAGAAGTCCCTTATCTGCAATAAAATTTTTACTACAAATTAAAAAAAAGAAATTGTCCTAAGTGCTCACAAGTAGGTGAAGAAATCCTTTTTAAAAATCTTGCTGTACATTTGTGCTGTGGAATTCTATCTAGGTTGGGCCTCCCCCCTATGTGTATTGTAAGGGACTCTGGTGGCATAGCATACAACGTGTCGGGCTGTTAACCAAAAGATTGGCAGGTCAACTCTATAGGTACTTCTGGAGAGAAAGCTGGACAGTCTTCTGCAAGGATTTGTAACCTTGGAAAGCTGATGGAGGGTCGCTCTGGGTCGGAATCAAATCAATGGCAGTGGATTTAGGTGGGACGGTAGTGGATTTGGTTTGAGGTTTTTATGTATTGTACGGCACTTAAAGAAAATTTAACGGTATTCCTTGGACATTTTTTTTTTCTATATTGGCATATATCAATCTACTCCAATTTTTAACAGACTACACAGACTAAAGATGACAGAAGAGAGTGCCTTTGAGTTGTGGTCCTGGAGAAGAGTCTTGAACATACCATGGACCACCAAGAGAAAAAACAGGTCTGTCTTACTGAAGGTGAAGCTCTATCTCACATACTTTGGCCATATTGCCAGGAGGACCCAGGCTTTGGAGAAAGACATCATGCTTAGAAGGGTGGAGGGACAGTGCAGGAGAGGAGGATCCTGTATAAAACGGACTGACTCTGTGACTGGAGTAACTGGGGGTAGGGGTGTCAGAGACAGTGAGACTGACTCAGGATAGGGTGAGGTTCAAAGCTATTTTGTGCATAAGGTCACTGTGAGTCTCAGGCAACTAATAATGGTATGTAACAAGAACAACAATACATAGAATTCCACAGCACAAATGTACAGCAAGATTTAAAACAAAATATAAAACACCCACCAAAGTCTTCCCTTACCTGTGAGAATTTGGGCCATTTTCTTTTTTTTTTTTACAAAATTCTATTACAATTAAGGGAGTTCTGTTAACCTAAGGAGTTGTGCTGCCAACCCAGAGAAAGGAAGTTTGAATCCACCAACCGCTCTTGAAAGATGGGCAATCTTCTTTGGGATTTATAGTCCCTGAACACCCATTAGAGGGTCAGCGATGAGTTGATTCTGACTAGACAGTACATAACAACAACATCACAAATAAGGGATCAATGAATATATTGGTACATATATCAGGACATTCTTAAAAGAGGGATAACATCTTACTAGTGGAACCTCTGAGTCAAACAGGAAGTGTGTTTTGAGAGTTCTTGCTACATTTTCTTGGACTTGGGTCTTAGAGGGTAAGCAGGCAGGAGTTAGTAGAAGTCAGAGTTGGAAAGAAGGGTCTTAGAGAGGAACTAGATCACACAAAGGGCATTCATTGGGTGTTGGGGAACAGATTCCAGGACTGCAGCGTCAGCTTGGCAGGTGAGCTTTGGGGTTTGGGGGAGCAATGGGAGGAAGGGCCAGAGAGGTGGTTGGTGCCAGGCCCATTTAATGTCCCCAGCTTATCAGCTCTCCCTCCACATCCTCGGCAATCCTCAAACATGCCCTGGGATCTTACAGTCTTTTAAAAAAGACTGTTAGAGCACATCTCCCTCTATTTCTCTGCTCCCTAGCTGAGTTGGACTTCCCAGAAGAGATGCTGGCACTGTGTGCGCCTCCTTGCCTGGTCATCCACCCAAACTACTCTTGCCAAATGCACTGAGCGCCTTCCAGTCCCATCTTCTTAGCTCACACTCTGCGGCATTTGATATTGTGGAGCCCACTTCTCTGTGAAGCCCTCTCTCCCTACTGCTGAAACACCTCCTTCCTGATGTGCTTTCTCTTTCTGGAAACTCCTGGCTCAGCCTCTCAGATCCTTTGCCGGCTCCTCTCAGCTTCATTCTGTGTCTGAGCCCTCCAGGGCACTGGGGACTGGGCCCCCCTTCTCTCTCATCTTGTCATTCCTTCCCGAGGCTTTAAATACCTTCAATGAGTCAATGACGTCCACATCATTATCTCCAGGCCAGCCTGCCTTTTGGCCACTGGGATATCTCATTAGCATCTCAAAGAGCCGGTTAAAAATGGATCTCATGGCCTTCCTTGCACAGTCCCGCTTTTCTTCTGGTCTTACTCTTTTCAATAAATGTGTCTCCACCCACCTGACTGCTCAACTTGGAAGC
The DNA here is from genome assembly GCF_000299155.1 of Elephantulus edwardii. Classification (NCBI taxonomy): domain Eukaryota; kingdom Metazoa; phylum Chordata; class Mammalia; order Macroscelidea; family Macroscelididae; genus Elephantulus; species Elephantulus edwardii. The sequence continues at coordinate 1,314,681 of NW_006399842.1, read as the reverse complement.
CTGGGAACCATTTTTTAAATTCCTCTCCCACAGCCCCCATCTTTCCTTGACATCCCAGATAATACACCACTCCAACCAGGTGAGACAGCTATCCTTCACCAGGATTCTGTGTGGATTCCCACACAGTTTCCTCACCGGGCCTCCTGCTGTTACAACTGCCCCCACCCCTTCATCTTCCAGAATATTCTTATAGACCCACAAACCAAATAATGCTATTCTTCTGTGTGATTTGGCTCTTGTCTGCCTGTCTCTTGTGTCCGGCATGTCATCACCTACTCCCTCTGCCTGGGACACCATCCCCAACTTAGAATTCACTCAGTTGAGGCTGGGATCTCTGCTCAAATATTACTTTTCCTTACAGATCTTACTGGCTTAGCTCCTGTTAGAAATCAACACTTTTCTGTTATTCTAGGAAATAAAAAAAAAAAGAATTATACTGGGAAAATCTGTGGCTGGGGACCTCTCCAGAGTACCGAGAAACAATGATGTTAGTTTAGAGACCAAGGTGTGCCTGATGTAGGCCATGGTCTTCGCAATAGCTTGTTATACATCAGAGAGCTGGACGATAACTAAGGATGAGAGAAGAATTATTGATGGTTTTGAGTTGTAGTGCTGGAGAAGAATACTGAACATACCATGGACCTTCAAGAGAATAAACAGGTCTGTCTTGGAGAGGGTGAAACCAAGTTTCTCACTGGAGGCTAGTAAGTGTATAAGCTAGGAAGTGTCTAAGTGTAAGTATATTCCATCTCACATACTTTGAACATGTGGCCAGGATGGACACCATGTCCTTGGAGAAGGACATCATGCCTGGAAGGGTGGAGGGACAGCACAAGAGAGGAAGACTTCAGATGAGGTGGATTGGATAGATGGCACAGTAACTGAGGCAATGGAGGTTCATGTGTCAGAGTCAGTGAGACTGGCTCAGCACAAAGCAGGTTGCAGAGCTGTTGTACGTAGGGTCACTATGAGTAGCAGGCAGCTCGGTGGCACATAACAACAACAACAACTTAAAACTTTATCATAATAGGTAACAAAATGTTCACTTCTGTATGTCTGGGCTCAATTTCTCTTTCACAGATAGCTGCATGAGGGTCTTTGTATATGGTAGTCTCTTGTTGACTGACCAAATGCAATATGCAGGCACAGTGCATGCTGCATGGTAGGTTTCTGGTAAATGATAAAGTTCTCCTCTTGTCTCTTAGCTTTACCACTGCCAGGTCTTACTACATGCCTTCAACAGTCATTTGTTGTTGTTATTGGGTGCTGTCCAGTTGAGTATAACTCATCGCGACCCTGTGAATAACAGATCTGAACCCTGTCCTATCTTGTGCCATCCTCATCATCCTCAACACATTTTAACCTGTTGCCATGGTCACTGTGTCAATTCATTTCACTGAGCGGCTTCCTTTCCTTCGCTGACCCTCCACCTTTCTAAGCACGGAGTCCCTTTCCAAGGAATAGCCTCTCCTAACAGCATGACCAAAGTTTGTGAGATAAAGCATCACCATCTTGCCTCCAAAGAGCACTCTTGTTTTATCTTCCCCAAGACATATCTGTTTGTTCTTTTGGCAAAATATCCCCGGGATATTCAGTACTCTTCTTCAACATCACAGCTCAAAGGCATCACTTCTTCTTCCATCATCCTGATTCACCGTCCAGCTCTCAGTTGCATAGCAAATGATTGGAAAGACCATGGCTTGAATCAAGCACACCTTAGTCAGCATTCATTTAGTGAAGAACCACATTAAAGTTCAAATTCAGGCTCTTCGTCTTGCATGCGACTGGATGACTCTGGCTTATACACTTCATTTCCGAGAATCTCTGTTTCTGCGTCGTTGTCTAGCTCTATCCACCACACACCACCATCAGATAGATTCTGACTCACAGTGATCCTCCATTAGGTTTCAGAAGCCGTAAATCTTTACAAGCAGAGACTGCCCATCTTTGTCCCTCAGAGTGACCTTTCCGTTGGTAGCCTGATACATTATGCACTATGTCACTAGAGGCCCTTTTGGCCTCGCTCTTGGGAGAGTCAAATGAGAAGACAAGGATGCCAAATATCAGGTGTGAGCCCTGGCCCATGGAAGAGGCCATGGGAGTGTGAACCGCTTCTTGATTGTCTTTAAGACACCGAAAGGGCCAAGTCTGGCAGAACAAATGATCTGCAGTCTTGGAGTTGAGCAACTCAAGGAAACCTATCTGATTTTAGATATTCTTTGTCTCTCAAAGATGAGGGATCAGGCACAATAAGTAACCAGCTAGAGGCAGCTACCTTCCCCACTCACCACGTTTGCTTTCAATTTAGAACCGAGACCTTCTGGAGTATACAGAAGAGTACCATCAGCAAACACTGGGGTGCGAGTGGTGCCCACTCACTTAGAGGACAGAGCCCTGTCCTCAGGAGGGTCTCCTCCGAGTTGCTCCTCAGAGCCAGCCTGTCACTTGGAGAGGTGGCGGGAGGCAGATCATTGTCAAAAATAAGACAGAGCAGTGGGTTTCAATTTGACTCACATTAAGAATGTCACTTTAGAGCACAAATAAGAGAGAAGAGAAATGCTCTTTTATGCGGGAGTTTATTTTTGTCACTTTGTCAGAGAGAAATTGCAGCCCTGAGGGCATTGGAGCTGCACAGAATTACCCAAAACATTAACATGCAAATTGCCTTCTTTAGAGGAGGTAATTTTATTAGTGCACAGAATATTTCTCTCACTGTACTCATGCCCAGGAGTGGAGATGTCTAGGGGCCAGTTAGGGCCACAGCAAAGGGAGCGTTCTCATCTTGGTTAGGAAACCCAAGGCCTCCTTTCCTTGTGACCGCCTGGTGTCCCTGGATGCATGACATGCTACGGTATCAGAGCTAGAAAGCCGTCCTTTCTCGTTTCACAGTCCATCAGTAGGTGCCAAGAGTGTGGAGAGCAAGTGACACGTTCAAGATCCAAGTGGCACGTTCAAGATCCTACAGCACCAATGGCAGAAGAAGAGGTATAGCGAAGGCCACACATGCCTTGTGTCTCAGATGATGTGAGCGACAAGGACCTATTGGGGGTCCTAACAGCCGCTGCTCTGAGAATAAGCAATCTAGTGAAAAATTCCATCCATCCAGTTTCTTCATTCTTTCTTTCAATAAGCAGAACCTATCTGCTAGCTGGTATTCAGGCATGAGTCAGACGATGATGGTATTAAAGAGCTCAGTGTCTGTCTACTAGGGGTAGTAGGGGGTAGGGGAGGTACAGATATGTATGAATACTTAGGACCCAGCAAGGTAAGAACTATCAGAGGGGAGAGCTAAGAGCTGTCCAAGGGGA
>NW_006399842.1:1283237-1311257 GCF_000299155.1 Elephantulus edwardii | reverse complement strand
AGGGAGAAGAGCTCCAGAAGCTTCATGCAGGAGGATCTTACAGGGGGGTGTTGTCTAGCTAATCAAGGTAGAGAAAGGCATTACTGAGAGGAGAGAAATGGAAGCAGTGCACAGAGATTCCAGCACAGCTCAGAGTCGCCTGTTTCAGATGCTGTACAAGGTGTGTGGGAGAAGATGGGATTGGATTGAGGGGGGGCATGGCAAAGAACAGAGATGAGGCTGGCAAGGCCAGTGTCAAAGATTAAAGAGCTTGAGTTTGATCCTGCAGGAGACACGCCGATTCCTCAGGACCTGTTCCCTATAAGACTTCAGAACAGAGGGGGTTTCCTAGGCCCTGGGATGCCAACATGACATAAGGTTGTATGAGGCTGCTCTTACATAAGGCTTCCTCCTCCTTCACAGACGTGTTCAGTGGGGAAGTGTGGGCAGAGACGCCCACGTGTTACCAAGAAGAAAGCACTCAGTCATGTAAGGTCTTGTTTCGCGGATCAGGTGCGCACCCTTTCCCGGGAGGCCCACACGGGGACTCCATGCCCTGGGCACCACCCTTGGTCTTTAGGGAGTTGGCAGCTGTATTCTGCAGCCACGGTAAAGCAAGGGGAATTGCTGTTTTTAGGGAGTCAAAGAAACTACTTGGCTGTTAAAGCGTACACACCCACAGCTAGTGTGGAGGTCCTGACTGCACACACTTTATCACCAGGTTTCTTGCTCTTGGCACCAATAATATTCTGAACTGGATCATTGTGAGAGACTGTCTTGCGCATGTAGACTATTCAACAGCAGCATCCTTGGCCTTCATCCGCTGGATGCCAGCATCATCTCCCTCTTCCCTAGGCTCAAACTCACTGGTGTCGAGTTGGTTCTGACTCATAGCAACCCTTCATTGGGTTTTCAAGACTTTAAATTGAAATGGAAAGAGACTGCTCACCTTTCTCTCACGGAGCTGCTGGTGATTCGTACTGTTGAAGAGCGCTGATCTTTGGGTTAGCAGCACAATTTGTTATGGAGTATGTTACCAGAGCTCTCTTCCTCTGGCAGTGACAACATAAAATGCTGTCCAGACGCAGCCAAGTGGCCCCGGAGGGAGCAAAATTACCCTTCAGTTGAGAATCACGGTTCTATCTGGACCTTAGGAGAGATCCATGGAGATCAAGTGTCTCAATGAGAAGCAGAGTGCTCCCGTGGGCAAAGGCTGGAGTAGAGTGGAGGTTTTATCATATACTTGTATATGGACTGTCTTTAAAGTAGGTCTAAGTGACTTTAATAGTAGGTTCGAAGTAGAAAGTCAATGGGTAGCAGTAGTTCTCCTAATAATTTACTAAGGTCTTGGAGCACCTCATCTCTAAAACAAGGACATTGGAGCAGATGGCCTCAAAGGTCCCTTCTGGTTTTAAATGCTATTTAGGATTCTGTCATGGGAAGACGAAGACACATTGGAAAACACAAAGAAGGGTTTTAAACGTGGTCTCTTATGAGAGACACTAAGATCAATGAAAATCTCTTTTGGCTACTACATGGGTATCGATGTGCCATCAAGGAAGAATCAACTTATAGCTGACCCTGCAGTGGGCTTTCAGAGGCCGTAAAGCATATGGGAGGAGAATGGCCATCTCTCTCCCTCTGAGAAGCTGGTGGCTCTTAACTTCCTGTCCGTGGCGTGGCCGTACAACTCCTTACCACTAAACACAAAAATTCTCTACTTGTCAAGTAGCAAAGGACTAACTAGTCAGCTCCCAAGGTTCTCATTCAGGGATTAAGCAATTATACCCAGATTTAACTAAGGGTTCCACAAAAAAAAAAATCTCTGAGAGTATCTGTATTGAAAACATTTCTGGAATGCTTATGATTGGTGAAGTTTCTCAGACACCATGTTTATCTACTAATAAAGAATTTTAGTTGTCCCATTCCTAGCTAGGTGAGCTGGGGCAAATGGTTTAACCTCTCTGAGCCTTAGCTTTGTTCTCTGTAACCTAAGTAGAAAAACGAACTGTCAGAGCTGGTGCTGATAGGTACCACTTACAGTTGGTGTCCACTTCTGATCCCACATTATGCTCACAATCTCTGCTGTTCTTAAACCTATTATCCAGTCATGATGCCAATTGATCATCAGGCTTTTAATCTCTTTCACTGACCCTCTACTATTCCAAGCATGTCCTTCACCATGGACTGGCTCCTCCTGCAATTATGCACCAAAGTATGTGAGACTTAGTCTCACCAACATCACCTCTAAGTTTGGGTTTACTTCCTCCAAGACAGACTTGTTTGATCTTTTGGCAGTCCACAATAGTCTCTGTACTCTTCACTAACATCCCACTTCAAATACTTCTTCAATCTTCCTTATCCAGTCTTTAACTTTCAGAGGCATGGGAAGCAAATGAAAAGATATGGCTTGGATCAGGCACACCTTAGTCTTTAAACTGACATCCTTGCTTGCTAGCACTTTAGAAAGGTCCTTGACAACAGATTTCCACAATGTAACCAGAAAACAAATAGATCTGTCTTGGAGAGGGTGAAACCAAGTTTTTCCTCGGAGGCTAGGATTTTGAATCTTCTTCTCACTTTGGGCATAAGACAAGAAAACACTGATCCTTGGGGAAGGACTTCATGCTCAGAAGAGTGGAGGGACCGCACAGGAGAAGATGACCCTGGACGAGATGGATTTATATAGTAACCCGGGCAATGGAGGTAGGTGTATTGGAGTCCATGAGACTGGCTCAGGACAGGGCAGAGTTCAGAGCTATTGTACATAGGGTCACTATGAGTTGCAGGCAACTTGATAGCACATAACAACAACAACAACAACAACAACGTGTCTTGATTTCTTGGCTGCTGCTTTCATGGATGTTGACTGTGAATCTAAGTAAAATTAAATCCTTGACATAAGGCTCTTCTCCATTTGCCTATTAGCTCAGATGTGAAGATTTTGTTTTCTTTATGCTAAAGTTCAATCCACACTTAAGGCTATAGTCTTTGTGATCTTAAGTAAGCGTTTCAACTCATCTTCATTTTCAGCAAGGTAGATTGTGCCATCTGTATATAATGAGTCTATCTCCAATCTTGATGCATACTTTTTCCTCATTTTACATCCTGTAGTATCTCCTTGTTCTATTTTTAAAAGACTGCTTCTGGTGTATGGACCAGTACCTCATGAGCACAATCCAGAGCTGCATCTGTTTTGAGTAATACCTTAATTGGTATTTCATCACTTCCAAAAAGTTTTTTTCCCCCCTATCTTCAGTGTAGCTTGGACTTCTTCCTTCAGCACAATTGGTTCTTGATCATATGCTACTTCTTGAAATGGTTTAATGTAACCAATTACTTTTTTTTTGTACAGTGAATGTGCTTATCTCGACCATTTCTTTTGATGCTTCTTGTGTCATTAAACATTTTGCCCTTATAATCTTTCTGTATTGCAACTCAAAACTCAAATTTCCCTTCTGTTCTTTTAGCTTGAGCACATTCTTTCCTCTTGGTTTTCAAACCCCAGCTCTTTGAACATTTCATAGACTGCTTTGTCTTCCCAAACTACTAGTTGAAATATTCTGTTTAGCTCTATTATGTCATCATTTTTCCCTTTTGCTTTATTTTTTCTATGTTCTGGAGGACAGCTCTGGGATGTAGGGAGCACTGAAGGTGAAGTATGCTGTGAGTTATACTGTGAACTCAAATGCCAAACGGCTTTGGTGATTCAAATAGGCCAGTTGCTCTGCTGGGGAGAAATGGGCAGCCTCCGGGATTCACAGCCTTGTAAAGCCAACGGAGGTTCTCTGTGAGACAGTCCGGACTTGATGGCAGAGAGTTTGAGTTATTAACATTCTGCAACAAGTTTCAAAGTCTCTTTTTAAAAAAAATTTTACTGTGTGTGTGTGTGTGTGTGTGTGTGTGTGTGTACCGTCAAATCGGATCTGACTGGTACAGAAGAAGATTGTCGCTCCTTCTCCAGCAGAGCATCTGGTGGATTCATCAAAGTCTCTTCTTACACACATCTTGCTCTTTCCTTCCTTCTTGGCTTTGCTTTCTTGGTGTATGATATTATTAATGGCATCCTTCAACTTGTCTGATCTCTGGTCATCAGTTTCAGTAATGCATAAAATCTGTTCTTTAGATGGCTTTGAAATTCACGTGGGATATACTTGTGGCCATATTTTTGGCTCTCATAGACTTGTTTATATTTTCTACAGCTTCAATTTGAACTTGCATATGAGCAATTGATAGTCTGTTCCAGAGCCAGCCCTTGTCTTATTCTGACTGCTGAGAATCAGCTTCTCCACCATATTTTTCCACAGATGGAGTCTCTTTGACTCTTGCACATTCCATCAAGTGGGGTCCATGTGTATACTTGCCACTTCAGTGTTTTAAAAAGGTTTTTGCAATGAATAAATCATTGATTGTGCAAAATTCTGTCATGCAATCCCCTCATTTCTCTCCTACCTCACTGTTAGCACTGAGGCAATATTTTCCAATTACTAATCCTTCTTCTTTGTTTCCAGCTTTTGCATAACCATCTTCAGTTATTATGAATATATTTGATTGCATGTCTGATCCATTTCAGACAGAAGAAGTCACCCCAAAAGTAGGAGAGGTAGGCAAATACAGAGACCAGTAGACAAGATCAATTTAACTGTTAAGAACATTTAAGTGGTAATTGATGAATTGATGGAGGCTGAATGTAGACTAGCTTGATAATTTAAAAAATTCTTAAAGCCTTATTCTTAAGGGACACCCACACTTTTGTGGCAATACCACTTGATTCTCATGGTTAAGATTGGAGAAGAAAAAAATCCAGAAATACAGGGGAGGAGAAATGCATTTTGAAATGTGTCCAGAATATTCTCCTTAAACAATGCCTTCTCTCAAAGGTAACCCCAGCTTCTCTACCCTTTCTAACTCTTGTAAGAAGGGAGGGAGCTAAGAACTTCTGAAATTCACTGGCTGTGGACCAATGAAGAAACTGAGAATTATAACTTTATAGAACACTTCCTTTTTACAATATGCACAAGGCTTTAGTATAACAAACATGGATATAGGGAGTTCTGGTGGCCTAGTGGCAAAAAGCTTCATTGCAATCCCAAAGGCATACTGTTCGAGGCCACCAGATGCTCCACAGGAGAAGGATGGGCAATCTCCTCCCGTGTTATTCACGGCCTCTGAAAACCTGCCAGAAGGTCAGTTATGGGTCTATTCTGACTGTATGGTACACAACAACAACATGCAAAACACAGATTCTATTTAAGAAGGAATTCTTAGGGAGGCCTAGTTATAACCATGGAGGGAAATAACAACAAGAAAATGAGAGAAAACAGAAGCCAGTAGCATTCACAACTACAGCAAGCATTAAGCACAGCCCAGCTCCCAGTCAAATTAACATAAAGTCTAATGTTAAATTTGATTACCTCAGTTTCTATTGCCAGATAGATCATGTCTGGCTTTCAACAACAACAACAAATTACAAGGCATACTAAATAGGCAACAAAACAAAACAAAATTATGTCTTTTGTCTGAAAAGACAAAGCAAGTACTATAACTGGCTCAGATGTGACACCTATTTTGAAATGATCAGATAATGAAAAAGAACGATGATTAAGGATTTCAATACGAAAAGCAGACACCATTTCAGAGCAGATAGGTAGCATGGGCAGAGAGATGGAAACTCGAAGAATCGAAAGGAAATAATTGAAATCAGTTGCACTGTACTAGAAATGTAAAATATCTCCAGCCAGCTCATCAGCAGACCAGAGACTGTTAAGGGAAAAATTCAGCAAGTTGGAAGAGGCAGCCCTGGACTCAGTTTCAGGACGGGATTCCGGCTCTGCCACTGACAACCTGTGTGAGTTCCTCCTCTGTAAACGGCATCTTTGAGGTAATAAAACCAAGCTTATTGGAAGTGTAAGCATTTCGTGAACAAGGGGATTCAAGGTGGTTTTGTGATGTATAAAGCACATGCAAATGTGAGGGGCTACAATAGTGGTGAACAAAACCCCCACCATTTGAACCAGTCACATAACTTCACTGAAATGAAATACAAACTCCTCGTTACTAACATTTTCACAACCACTCAAGGTGAGTGGTGAATGCCTCACATAAGGGCTCCCAGACGGCAGGTGGCAAGGTACTGAAACCCCGGCTGTCTGACTCCACCACTCATGTTTTTGCCACAATGCACAATCCCGCTGCTGCTATTCCAAAAAGATCTAAAGACAGTAAATATGTTAACAAGCGCAAGGATAGGGGATGATGAATAAAAAAAAAATTCAGCTTCCCTCAACTTTTGTTTCTTTTCAGGAGTGGGGGTGGAACAAGACAATGCACAGAGAAGCTGTTCTCTTCACCCTGGAGAATGAAGGAGAACTGCACTGGCTTGACAAAGCTGCTGTAAGTGTGAATGCACATCTCCTGACGCAAGGGAAAAGCCATTACACAAAATGCAGCTTGCACTTCAGCCGCCCAAAGAGAAGCGTCTATGTAAAGGAGGAGGAGGACGAGCTGGCATTTCAGTTGCCTCACTTGCTTTTATTAAAAATAATTCTGACGCCGACTATTTAGTAAGCGTGTAGGGCACACATCCAGAGAGGCCCATCTGACGGCGAGATAATTTCAAGGCTGAGGAACGTCGTTTGTGCCAGACGTATTGTGCGAGGCACTGCGTGAAACCTGCCTAGTTACACGCAGCCTCACATATTTCAGAGGAGAGGGTGCAATCCATGTATATGTATAAGTGAGGCTTCGTGAAACATTCCAAGTAAAAATACTTTTAAATATTTCAATACATCGTTAGCCAAATGTATTTTATCTGGGGCTTATTCCAGCTGACGAAAATACAGGAAAGTCAGATGATTTGCATAAGTCAACTGAGGAAATTTGGTGAGAGACTTGGGAAGAACACTCAGACACGTACAGAAATGACTGACTGTCAGGGTCTGTGGCCAGCTGGGTGTCAGTCCTTCATCTCTGCAAGGTGTGTTTGTGGAGAATGTACTGTGTGTCAGGCATAGTGATAGGCCCTGGATGCAGAGGTCACTGAGCGGAAAGCAGCTCTGCCTTCAAGGAGGTTACTGTACTTTGGGCAGAAGCTACACATAATTATTTAATTAGTGCTGTCTTCAACACTGTCAAAGAGTAGTGCTGGAAGCTGTCAGAATAGATGAGGAGGGGGACCTGGAATAGTTTGAGGGCAGAGGAGAGCTCTGGATGAGAGGGCCTGGGTAATGGTGTAGGAGAGAAGGGGGTGTGAGAGAAAGGAAGGAACTCCAAAAATGGCGGACCACTCTGACCAGAATGAGTAGCGTAGGACCAGTACTGTGAATGCTGGCTGCAGAGGAGGAAGATGGTCCAATCTATGAGACCCTCAGTCTCTCAGATGCTGGAGTCACTGAACCAGTGACTGGAGGCAGTTGATAGTTGTCTCTGAGTGAGGAGGAGATGTAATCTGCCAAAATCAAGCCAAGGCAGAACCACCAGTGAGGGGAGATGCTGTGAAAGAGAGAAACTCTGATAGGTGCAGAGGAGCCAATTCCAGAAGCCTGTGCTCCGTGTGAGCACTGCATCTCCTGCTGTGAAGTCCTGGGCGTGCCATCTCCAGCCTTACTACCTCTCCCTTCCCCTGAGGTGGATGTGTGTTTCTTTTCCCAATTCTGGGTTGAACTGTCTCCCCACAGAAGACATGTTCTCATTATACCCCCTGCTCTTGTAAATGTGACCTTATTTGGAAATAGGGCCCTTGTAGACAGAATCAAGTTAACATGAGGTCATGCTGGAAATATGAGAAGGGCAATTTGGACATACAGACACAGGAGAGAAGGCCCTGTGAAGACAAAAGCAGAGAATGGAGTGACATGTCTTCAAAGCAACAAACTCCAAGGATGACCAGAGGAGGCAAGAAAGAATCCTTCTCTAGAGATGTTGAGGGAAGTGTGGATCCTCTAACACTTTGATTTCAGATCTCTAGCCTCCACAAAGTGAGAGATTAAGTCACCTCCTTTATGATAATTTGTTAGGAAAATCTTAGGAAACCAATACACCAGTCAAACAACGGTGTAAAACAACGGCTGGGAGAGTGGAATGAAGGTGGGGCAGCGTGGCAGGAGGCTGCTTATAGTAACAATACCCCAGAGGCCTGGGAGGCGGTCTTGGAAGGCAAAGGGAGAAAGACCTGGCCCTTTGTCAAAAAGAACAGAGTGTGGGTCAGTTGAGGCAGTGCCCCACCCCTTGAGGCAGGCACTTCGGCCTGTTTCCCTCCACTTGCAGAGGACCTGGTGTGACTGGTGCTCTGGACACATTTGCTGAGCTGAGAAATGAGTCCACTGAGAGCAATGTGATAAAAACAGCTTCAGTTCTTATTCAGCATGAATTTCCTTCAGGGCAGACCTTCCCTGAGTGTTTTCCAGGCACCGCTTCATTTCATCCTATCAAGGTTTGTATGAGGTGGCCACTATTATTATCTCCACTTTATAGATGAAGAGCATGAGGCTGAAAGGAAGTTATGCAACTTTCTAGAGGTCATTCATACAGCTAACAAGCTCTCGATCTGAATCCAAGTTAGTATGATACCAGAGCCCAAGCTTTTTGTTGTTGTTAGTTGTCTAGTCAGCTCTGACTTACTGCAAACTTATGCATAACAAAAGGAACACTGCCCACTTTTGCACCATCATCCTGATCATTGGTATGTATGAGTTCATTACTAAGACTTTAGTGAGTTCATTACTAAGACTGTAGTGTCAATCCATCTCATTGAAGGGTTCTCTTATCTACCAAACATTAGCCACTCAGTTATACTGCCAGTTAAACCAAGGCAGTCCTAGGATGGGGGGGCACATAACTCAGAAGTTCACTAAACAGAAGAAGGGAGGATTCTTTTTCTGGTCGAAGGGACTGCAGCATATTTCAAACATCAGATTACAGCATTAGATAGCTAGTTTATAAGCAAAGATGGGTGTATGTGCCCATTCATATGCGTGAAAAGGAAGAGTGGGGAAGATTGCTCAGTCCATTCTTGCTTGTTTGGTTTCTCCTGGTTACTAGGGAAGACTTCCCCTCCCCCCCTTTTTTATTTTAAATTGATTTTAATGAAAGTTTACAGAGACTTTGGATTTCCATTCATTCATTGTTGCACTTTTCTTCCCGCCCACACCTCCCCCCAATTCACTTTTCTCTTTGAAAAGTAAAAGAAAAAAATTCTTTTATTGTTATTCAATCCCTCCCCCCTAGTCCACGCCACTAAACTACCCTCATTCTGGACTTCTGTCATAACAATAATATCTAATCATATATCCCTTTTAAACAGTTCTCTCCCTCATTTGCCTCAATGCAGAATACATTATTTATCCCTCTTTCTCTGTCTCCCCCAACTCCTTTCTCAGTCCTCTTTTATAACAGTGGCATATTTCATTTTTAACTCCTCTCTTAAAGTCTACCTGATGGCAAAAGGAGCTCTTGAGGCTTAGTGATAAAGAATTGTGCTGCCATTCCAAAGGTACATGGTTCAAATACACCAGTTGTACAGTAGGAGAAAGATGGGCAACCAATTCCTGTGTGATTTACTGCCTGTGAAAACTCACTAGAGAGTCAGCTAAGAGTTGGTTCTGTTGTCATGGTACATAACAACCATCACCTGATGGCAACCCAGATTCATTCTTCTGTTGAGCGGATAAGATACTCAGGCTCTAAGCTAAAATATTCCCTTTGCAAGTGAAATGTTTTTCTCTCATAGCTGATGCCAGTGATTATCACCTTTTACTGCCTAATCCTGATGCTGTCCTCATCTGCAATTGTGGAGAACTGAAATTCCACTCAAGAAGGGGTTGAGAGCAAAGGCTCAATGATAAGAAGGAGTGCATGAGAGCTGTCTGCATGAAAGAACAGGCATTTCCTCCGATCATTTCTTCATTTCATTCCAGGCCATGAAAGGGCCACTTCACCCCAATTTTGCTGATAACACTCTCATTTAGATTTCTGTATTCTGCTGGAATTTCCACAATTCAAAATTAAAACTTACTGCTTACTTTTTTCTTTTAAGGAAAAGTGACAATTATATTGGCATACTGTAGAGTGTTAGATTGTGTGTTACTAAATTCTACCAAGCTCCTTGGCATTGGCATTACAACAGAGATGACAAGCTTATTTAGGGGGCCATGAGCACAGAATGCAAGATGAGGGTTCCCTGGGAAGAGAGATGCAGGGATAGACTTGTATTGGGGGAGAATCATGTGTTAGATAAAGGCTATTTTCAAGGTCATGGATTTTAGTTGATGTGGTAAATTTGTGGATGTTCATTATTTGTAATTTTGTAAATTTGGTCATTATTGAAAATAACTTACTCAAAACTAACTAAAAGCAGGCCATACATGGACAAATGATGAAAATGATTTATGGACTAAGAGTCATAAATAATTCAAATTCATGAAACTGAGAACAATTGAAAAGACAAAACAATCAAAACAAAAAGATAATTTAGGGAGATGTGTAGGTCAATTGGCATAACAATTCACAAGGACAGTGTTCTGCATCCCAGTTTAGTGTATAATGAGCGGGATCTTCAAAGCTTGTGAGCAGCCATCTAAGGTGCGACTATTAGTCATTCCCTGTCCGGAACAAAGAAGAGGAAAGAAAAGAACAGATGGAATGAAACAATTAATCCAAAGAACTAATAGATCATGTGAACCTTAACTCCAATCACCCAGAGACCAGAACTACCTGTCGCCTGGCTACCACTGCAGACCACTCTAAAAGGAATCATAGTATGACAACAATCTAGATAAGAGGTGCATTCCATGGACAATAAGGAACTCATGAATTATTATGCTAACTGGATGACTCTAGAGGACATAATGCTGAGTGAAATATCTCAGTCACAAAAGCACAACTATTGCATAGGGCCACTATTGTAAAACAGGGCTGACATTGGGGTTGAGGGAAGGCTGAGAAGAAGGAGAGGAATGATGTATACTGCATTTCAACAGATGAGGGAGAGAACTGTTTAAAAGGGCTATATGACTGGGTATTATTGTCATGATAGGAGACCAGAATGAAGGCTGCACAGTGCAGTGGACTTGGGGAGAGGGATTGTGTAGCAATGAAAGAGTTTTTCTTTTACTCATCAAGGAAAAAAGGGAATTGGTGGGGGAGGGGGTGGGCAGGGAGAAAAGTGCAACAATGAATGACTGGAAACCCTAAGTCACTGTAAACTTTCATCAAAATTAATAATAATAAAAAAAGAGGTGCATTCCAAAGGGGACTGGGGAAGGACAGGGAAGAAAATGTGTAACAATGAATGAGTAAAAAGAAAACATAAAGGGAATCATAACAAAAGATCCTGGATACAGTGGGGAAACTACTGGACAAAACTAAACCGTAAAAAAAGGCAAGCTGACTGGTTCTATACTCTCTTGGTTCAACTTTCAGTCAAACAAGAATTCTATCCAAAGGGGATCAATAACAGGGAGGCACTCATTCTTTAGAATAACCAACCACATATAAAGTCCAAAGAGCTCCATTTGCCCAAAGATAAAGCCTAGAAAACAGGAAGGGAGGTAGGATAACAAGGTTAATAGAAGCAATTTTTATTTGGAGGGACTGGTAAGAAGTATAGCCACATGGTGAATAATGCAATTAATGTTATAAAGCAAAATGTGTATGGATGATTGAAACTTATTTTTTAAATGTTCCTGCAAATCACAGTTTTGAAAACAAAATGCACCAAAGGGGAGAAAACCCCAAAGCAAAACAAACAAACAAACATCCCAAACCAAAACACAACAACAACAACACCCTATTTAAAAGTATAGTGGAAGATAATGATTTCATAGATTTTCACAGGCTTTGGGTTTTCCTTTCATTATTATTTTTAAACATCATGTTCTCTCTCCATTTCAATAGTTGAATACCTTTTTCATGTAGGTATCTTTATTTGTAAAGATCAAGGATCTAGTTAATCCCTTTGTCAGTGCAAGCCATATTTTCAGCTGCTTCATAAAATTGATGCCTTTGAATTACGGTTGGCAAAAAGTATTGAGTATCTCATGGATTGCCAAAAGAACAAACAAATATTTCTTGGAGG
This sequence comes from Elephantulus edwardii, assembly GCF_000299155.1. Taxonomy (NCBI): domain Eukaryota; kingdom Metazoa; phylum Chordata; class Mammalia; order Macroscelidea; family Macroscelididae; genus Elephantulus; species Elephantulus edwardii. Next base: position 1,299,205 of record NW_006399842.1, on the reverse strand, counting down.
AACTGCAATCCAGGTAGTCACTGGAGGCAAGGATGGTGAAACTTTATAGCTCACATAGTTTAGGCATGTTGTTAGAAGGGGCTTGGAAAAAGATACCATGCTGGGAAAGGTGTAGGGTCATCAAAAGAGAGGAAGACCCCGCCCCCCCCATAAGGTGGATGGACATAGTAATGACAACAACAGGCTCGAGCACGATGGAGATTGTGAGCGTGGCACAGGATCGGGCAAGGTTCAGAGCTGTTGCTCACAGAGTTACGATGAGTCCTTGTCAACACAAAGGCACTTAACAACAACCAAGTTCTCATTAAGGTACAAGGAAGGTCTTCAGAAAAGGGGTTGGTTCATTAGCTCTTGGTATCAGTTGGGCCTGGTGTGAAGTTATGATTTTATCCAGGTGAGCTGGTGCCTCAATGTTGAATATTGAGGAAAGAGGACTTGTCAATGAGACAATCTGTACTGTAAGCTGTTGTTCTCTTACCCTCTCTGATGGTTAAGTGTCAATTTGGCGAGGTTACGATTCTCAGTGGTTTGACAAACACTATGTAATCATCTTCCATTTGGTTTCTGAAGTAAGCAGTCAATCCACTGGAAGAGGAGTTTCTCTGGGAGTGTGGCCTGCCTCTAGTATCTAAATGGATGTTCTAGCAAAGTTTGTTCTCTTTCTTGGCCCTTTGCTTTTCTTGCCTGATCTATGATTATTGGGAAGTAAGCTTGCAGAAGTTGCTAGCCTGCCTCCTCAACTGAAGCTTTCCAATTTGCCAATCTTGGCAATCCCACAAACCAGCAGAAGCCTTCAACCAATCACCCACTCTGCACATTTTGGGTTTGTCAGCCTCTGGAACCAGTGAGCTGGCAGAGGTCTTCAGTCTGTCTTCTGACCCGCGCAGATCTGGGACTTGCCAGCCTCCCCTCCAATGCGTGAGCTACTTCCTTGAAGTAAATTTCTCTCAATTTATATACACTTCACTAGTTTTGTTTTTCTAAAGAATCTAAACTAAGAGCCATGCTTTGAAGATTAAATGTATTTTGTTTTAATTTTGGTATTCATATGTTCATTAAAAATGTCACGTTGGAGAAGATGTTTTCAGCCATATACTAGGCACTTGGGGACACAGAACAATAGTGAGTGCCTTGCCTTTTTTAATCCCCAATGACAACTTGTCTTTGTTGTAACTCTGACTCTTAAATCCTCCCTGCCCCCCCCAGTCCAATTACAGCCTGTTTTTCCCCATTGCAATTGTCAACTATGTGTCACACTGAATGAATGTTGGTATGAATGAGTCACTGGGTGTAACAGAAAGAACAAGAACATGAGTACTAAAATCAGACCCTATGGGCCTCACTACAATAGTGCTTTTTTACAACCTCAGGCTTCTCATCTATCAATTGCAGATAACAAACTCATAAGATTATGCAAAAATTAACAGACCAATTCACAATGAGCATTTTTTAAAAACTTCTGTCACATAGTAATTGTTCAGTAAATTCTCTCTTTAAATTAAAAGAGTCTCTCATATTGTTGTCGAGTCAGAAGTCATAGCTGATCCTTTCGTGGGATTTCAGAGGCTGTCAATCACACAGGAGGTGATGACCCATCTTTCTCCTGTGGAACAGCTGGTGGATTTGAGCCACAACTCCCTACTCCCTAGACTCAGGGTTGTTGCTGGTAGGTGCCGTTGAGGGATTCTGTGACCAACTGCTCTAAACATGTCCTATCCTGTGCCATCTTCACAATCTCTGACACACTCAAGCTCATTGCTGCAGTCACTGCGTCAATCCACCTGGTTGAGGGTCTTCCTCTCCTTTGCCGTTGTTCTATCTCCCCAAGCATGATGTCCCCCTCCAATGAAGAACCTTTCCTAGCAACATGCCCAAAATATGCGAGGTGAAGTTTTATCATCATTGCTTCTAAGGAACCCTCTGGCTGCACCTTCTTCAAGACATATCTGTTTGCTGTTTTTGTAGTCCCCGAAATGTTCAATACTCTTCTCCAGCACCACAGTTCAAAGACATCAATTTTTTAATCTTTCTGTTTATACTTGCCATGAGGGAGGTCCACTATCCAACAACAAATTTCCTCTTTCATCATCCTATAGCTTCCTGAATAGTCTTAAGATTGCAGTTGGCTTCAGACACCGCCTCACCTTGAGGCTCTGTGGGTGCTGATTATCTTCTTCAGGAGGTTAAGAAGTGGACTCCAGCTTGTACCAGATACAAGATAACAGTGGTCCCTGAGACCTTGGTCCAAGACTGGCTCTTTTTTCCTGGTGTTAATGCCTAACCCTTAGTTCCTAAACACCTCAAGATCTGTTATTTCCTTTCTATGTGCCGTCGAGTTGCTTGGTTATTTCCTTTAAGGGAAGATAAAAACAAATTCAAGAATAAAGAAAAGGAGAGAGAAAGGTACTACCTCCTATTCAAGATCTATCACAAGAGGCTTGGGTTCTATGAGCTGAACTTTTACCTCCTAGCCTTTCCCTCTGTGCTTTTCGTCACAAGTTCTATCACCCCCCATATCCAAATGAACAAGTACTGGTTGGCAGAGCCCTGGGTAAAGAAGAGAATCATGGGCCAGACGTTCTGAGTTTAAACTTGACCTTAGCCACTCACTAGGGAGCTTTGCTGGCTTAGTGGTAAGGAGCTGAGCTGGAAACCCAAAGGTACATGGTTTCTAATCAACTAGCTGTTCCATGGGAGAAAGATAAGCAATTTTTTTTCTGTGCTATTAACTGCTTCTCAAAATTCACTAGAGGGTCAGCTATGAGTCAAGTTCTCACTTGATGGTACACAGCAACAGTCATTCACTGGGTTTTAGGCAAATCACTTTTTGCTTTTGGAACTTCAGTGTGTTCCTCGTCTGTAAAAGAGCTCTGGTGGCTTAGCGGTAAGGAGCTGTGCTACCATTCCAAAGGAGCATGGCTTGGATCCACCAGCTGCTCCATGGGAGAAAGATGGGCAATATCTTCGTGTGCAATTAAACTGCCTCTGAAAACCCACTGGAGAGTCACCTAATAGGTCGGTTCTGACTCAAGGGTACACAACACAACAATTGTGTCTTTTGGAAGGCTAGTATGAGAATTTAAAAAACCACCTGCTTGCCTTTGAGCCAGAACCAACTCATAAGTGGCCCTCTCTCTAGTGGGCTTTCCAAGGCTGTAAATGGCACAGGAAAGACAGTCCGTCTTTGCCCCACAGAGCCAGTGGTGGATTTGAATGGCCAGAGAAGCATCACCTTGGGGTTAACTATGTAACTGTCTACAGACAACACCACCAGAGCTCCCTCAGACAGAGCGTACACCCAGAAGCGACTGGAAGGCAGTGAGAATGTGCACATGGGAGATAATCACTAAATTGCCATTTTACTAACAATTGTTATTTCATACATTCAGGGACTGAGACGTGGCGAAGAGCCCAGCTCAGGATTCACTCGTCACCGTGAGCTAAAAATAAGCATTTTTTCTCCTCTCCTTCGCTTGGTCAGCAGAAAGGAGCGATGCCGGCAGACCCCACAAAACCCTACCCAAACCTCCATTGTGGATAGCCCCTATGGATTTCGCTTACAGGGAGCAATTTAAGAGGCAAACAAAACATGAAAAGCTACTCAGAATTAACAATGGGCCAGATGGCAATGCTAGTTTGAAGCAATAAAACATGATAAATAGCTTCCTGCTGTGACTCCTGATCAATTTCAATATTTAATAATTCCACTGCCACCCCCACCCCCTCATCTGGCCCCCTCCACAGGATCCTGCAGTGACTCCCTGCATTCAACTCACAGAGAAAACACTTCTTCTTTTTCTGAAGGCGTCAGCAAAAAGTGCTGAAGCTCAACTGTCACATGAACACTCTCAGTGCTCAAAATGATAATTAATCTGCCTACTTCCTCCAAAGACGCCCCTTCTCAAGCCTCTCCTGGTTTCCAGGGAGAGCTGTGATGCTGCTGACTGCAGAGCCGTGACAGAAGCACTCACCTTGTGGATTCACAGTGTGGCTATTCCTTGAGTGTCCTCTTTGAATTGAAGAAAGGGAAGTTGTAGGGGAGGTTGGTGGTCATCTCACTTCACACCAGTTAGTAGGATAAAACAATCCACTAGTGATGCGTGGCAGCTCCGTGGTAGAGCCTTACCCACTAGCCATGCTCTGTGCCTCGACAGTCTCTTCTATTCAATGGAGATAATCAGACCTACCTTGCAGGCAAATTCTAGTAAGGACTGCAAGTGTAAAGCACTTGCCTTATAGGATATGGCCACCCACTGTCAGCCAGAAGCATCATTGTTTTAAACACTGGTTTCCCTCAACAATGATGGAACACTGGTGCCTGTTGTGGCCCTGTGGTGAAGAAATTCAGCTAGACCATGACTGGGAGGCTGGATCCGACAAGGGAGAGCCCTGTTGTTGCCACCTATGGGACATCCTCAGTTACCAGGAGGGCAGAAAACGTTCAAGAAGCACCCTGTTGTCAGAACTGCCCCCAGGGTTCTCCTCAAATGATGTCCATGTATAAGAGAAGTAAGCATTGTCAATGGAGAATTTTAAAAGCATTTATATCCAACACACCAAGCTTGGAGGGCAGGTTTGTCAGTACCATTTCACAGATGAGAAGATAGAGATTAGGAGGTGTTGGTAGGATAGTGTGGTCAATCCAAATCTGGATTGCTTAACCTCTGATTTCATGTTCTGTCCCCAGAGTCACAGGAAAAAGCTCTCCCTGAGGGACTCCTCTTTTCCAAAGGAGGCAGCTGGGCAGAGGGGGCACAGGCATCAGGGTGCTGGCTCCACCCTCATTCTCTGTGTGATCTGAGTCACCTGAGCTGCAGGTTACTCGTCTATGAAATGAGAATCATCATACGCAATGCACTGGCTCCCAGGACATTTAATGAGGGAACATGCATGAAAGGGCCTCGTAATTTTGTGTGGAGCTATACAAGTGCCAGTTATGGTTACAACCACTTCTTAGAAAAACACAGTCTGTGAGGGAAAAGTTCAGAAATATATCCAGCCAGAGGTGAATTCTAGCAAAATCCTTCACTGGCCTCACAGGATGTAGAGGATCAAGAGCAAACTCTTAATGTGATATTCAAGATCTTAAGAGTTCCTGCAATCTCATATCTAGCCCTTCTCCTTTTTACTTTTGCTCCAAAATAATCTGAACTACTTGGGAGATCTAAGCTCAACACACTTTGCTAGCTCTCCATGCCTTGGCTGGGCAATGTCTTTTGCTAGAGGTGTCCACACACCTAATCACTGTCCAAACCTAATCACTTGCATATCCCACCCAACCTTTTATACCAGCGCAGCCAGCCCTTCTCCAAGTAGTGACCCTTGGCCCTTTCTCTTGATTAGGAGCTCCTCCTTTCTGGTTCATCTATAGCCTCCATCAACACATGCATCACACAATGCGAGAGTTTCCTTATTTGCCTCTCGATGAGCACCTAACTCTGACAAGACAAGAACTAAATGCTGTTCATTCCAGTGTGGTGTCGTCATTGAGCATGTGTTCAATAAATGTCTACTGAAAGAATGAATAAAAAGAATAAACAAATACCTGAGTATTCTCAGGATAAATAATGGAATCAACATCTTAAACAAAACCAAGGAATCTTCATGGTAGAATCAGTGTTTGGGCAAGTACAGCCTTGTAGGCAGACAGTGTCCCAGAATTCAAACTCAGGTCAATTCTTGGAGAGATGTCTAGAGTTGATAGGATAATCATCTTCCTCCTTACATCATGATCCTTAATCAGAAAGAACAGGAAAGGAACCACCAATCCTATCTAGGTTTCTGCAAGGACATGACAGAGGCTAGTCCTCAAGTACCTGAATCCCTCTGGTCCAGAGCCATGGAGTTCCATCTCCTTGTTATGTCAATGTAGAGAATATCCACTGCAGCCATGGACAGGCTACTGCTGCTGAGCTTGCAGTTCCTGCCGAAGACGGGAAGGAGACATGTTATTGCTAGACTGGAACCCACCCTAGTCAGTCCTTCCTCTCTTCCTTTACTTGAGCTTTGTTCCTTGCCTGAAATGCCATTCCTTCCACAGCTGAAACTAGAGGATGGTAGGAGAGAAGGCTGGAAAGGGAAGGGGAGAGTGTATCATGTGAGTTTCAGAACCCAGAGACATTTAGTTAAAAAGAGGTCAACAGTTTATACTGAATTCTATCAAGCATTCAGAGAAGAATAGATAATAATTCTACTTGAATTATGCTCGACAGAATACTCTCAAATTCATTCTGTGAAGCAAGCATGGTCCCGATAAGGAACATGGTCTTGACAAGAAACACTATTAAAAAATAATACTACATTAATATTCCTCAGGAACATCACTCATTACTGCCAAATTGTAACTGACTCATAGCTGACCCTCCAGCAGGTTTTCAGAGGCTGCAAACTGCATGGGAGATCGCCCATTTTCTCCTCAGGGAAAAAAAAATACTATTCCAACAACCTGCCTTTGGCTTTGTAGTGCAACTCCTTACCTGCTAGGCTGCCAGCGCTCCCATGTCATGAACATCAATGCAAAAATTCTCAACAAAATAGAACTCAACACCATATTTTTTAAAAAAATTTTACAATGTGATTCAAGTGGAACTCACTTTAGGTATGCAAAAGTGGTTCAACATTAGAAAACCAATCAGTATAACCCATAACATAAGTCAAACAAAGGAAAAGAACCACATGATTATATTAAATGATGCAGAAAAAGGTTTTGACAAAATTCAACATTCATCCCTGACAAAAACATTCAACAAAATAGGAGTAGATGGGAAAGTCCTCAACTTAATTAAGAATATATATACAATACCAATTATCAACATTAATCTCAATGGAGAGAGACTGAAGGAATTTCCTTTCCAAACAGAAATCAGACAAAAATGTTCTTTATTCAAGATTGTATTGGAAGTTCCATCCAAAGTAACAAGGCAAGGAAGGGAAATAAAGGCATACAAAATGGCAAGCACGAAGTAAAACTACACAAGTTTTTTAAAATTGCCTGTGCTGTCTTACAACGGAAACTCTGGGATGCAGGACAAAGTTCCAGTTGAAAATTTGTGCAACACGAAAAAGAAAAAGGAAAAGAGAAACAAAAGAAGTCAAAACTATACCTAGTTGCAGATGATATGAGTGAGTCTGTATCTATAGTTCCAAAGACTCAGTAAGAAAATGACTGGATCTAATTGGCTGATTTGCCAGTGACAGAGTACAAGAACAACATGTAAGAATTAGTCAATTCCTCAACAGTAACAAAGAGAACTCCAAAAAGGAAAGGAAAAAAACCAAACAACTCAACAACATAAACAAACCCAACAAAAGAGTCCCAATATCATTCACAAAAGGTAATCCACTCAGGAATAAATTTAACCAGAGATACAAAAGACTTATACAAAGAAAACTACAAAACACTGCTACAAGAAGTCAAAGAGGCCTACATAAATAGAAGAAATTACCACGTTCATGGATAGGAAGACTTAATATTGTAAAAATGTCAATACTACCAGAATTGAACTACAGATATAATGCATTCCTGACACAGATCTCATGATGAGTTTTCATAGAGATGGAAAATTAATCATTAACCATATATGAAGAGGGAAGAAAATATGGATATGCAAAGCAGTACTGAAGAATAAGAATGAAGAAGAGAGCTCATACTTTCCAGTCTTAAAATCTACAGCACTGCCACAGTGGTCAATAGAGGTTGGTATTGGTACAATGGCAGACATGTAAAACAATGGAACACAATTGAGTTCCAACTATGGACAAGTGATCCTTTGATAAAGAGCCAAAGTTAACCCCAAAGAAGTAAATCCATCCACCTATAGACAATAAATCTTTGATAAAGAGTTGAAATGCATTAAGCAGGAAGGAGACAGTCTCTTTGAAAAATGGTGCTGGAAGAAATTTTATATCCATTTGCAGAAAGATGAAATAAGTTCCATACCTTCCACTAAATAAAGAAGACTAACTAAAAAAGAGAGCAAAGATCTAACTTCAAAAGATAAAAATACATAGACCATTAAAGGAAAAAATTGGGGCAAACTTGGGAGTTTTAATGTATGGAATAAACAGATTATCAGTCATAATAAAATGTGCATGTGGCAGAAGACAAATTAGATGACTGGAACCTTTCAAAATGTAAATCCTTACAAGCATCAAAAGACTTACCCAAAAGAATAAAACAAAAATCTACAGATTGGGAAGAAATATTTGGAAATTATATTTCTGACAAGAGAGTAATCTCTAAAATTTATGGAAAACTTAACAGGTCAACAACAAAAAAGACAAACAACCCAATTAAAATAATAGGCAGAAGACATGAAAAGACACTTCACCAAAGACATTCAGATGGTCAACACACACATGAGGAAATTCTCCAAATCATTAAGTAGTGAGAGATGAAAACCAAAGCAAGACATCTATCATCTTATCTCAACAACAAAAGCAACAGCTCATTAAGATAGAAAAAAAAGAGAAAAAAAAAAGCTGGTGAGCATGTGGAGAGGTGGGCACAGCTAAAACAGTATAACCACTACAGAAGCAGTATGGTGCTTCCTTACAAAGTTGGATATAAAATGCCATTTGATTCGGCAATTCCACTACTGTTGTTGTTGTTGTTAGGTGCTGTGAAGTATGACTCACAGTGGTTCTATGAACAACAGTTTTGAACTTTGCCCTATCCTGTGCCATCCTCACAAACTCTGCTATGCTTGAGCCCACTGTGAGAGGCACTGTGCCATTCCACCTTCTGGAGGGTCTTCCTCTCTTGCTCACTCTCTCTGTACTAAAGCATGATGACCAAGGACTAACCTCTCCTAAGAACATGCCCAAAGTTTGTGAGGCAAAGCTTCACCATCCTCACCCTCAAGAAGCACTTGTGTTGCATTTTTGCCAAGACATACTTGTTTGTCCTTTTGGCAGTCCATGGGATAGTCAGTACTCTTCTCCAATACCTCTGTGGGAGAAGGATGGACAATCTACTCCCGTGCAATTTACTGGAGAGTCAGCTACGGGTCAATTCCGACTTGACAGTACTCAACAACAACTTCTCCAACACCACAACTCAAAGGCATCAATTTTCTGTCATCCTCATTCATGGTCCAACTTTTAGCTGTATAGCAAGTAATTGAGAAGGCCATGACTTGAATCAGGTACACTTTAGTCTTTAAAGAAATATCATTGCTCCTTAGAACATTGGAGAAGTCCCTGACAGCAGATTTTCCCAGTGTAACATGCCTTCTAATCTCCGGACTGCTGGTGTCAAAAGTGTTGATTTCATATTCAAGAAAGATGACATCATTGACAACGTCAATCTTTCCTCCATCTATCATTATGTTGCCTGTTGGCCCAGTGGTTAGGTTTGTTGTTTTCAATATGGAGTACATATTGAAGGGTGCAGCCCTTGATTTTCTGCAGCTGCTGTCAGGTTAGAACCAACTCATAGCTCATTTTCCATTGGATTTCTTAGGCTATAAATAAATCTCACAGGAGGAGATTGTCCATCTTTCTCCCTCAGAGTTGCTGGTGTATTTGAACTGCCAGAGAGGGTTAGCAGTGCAGCTCCTTACAGACTACACCACCAGAGCCCTCCCCTATGTATAAATATACAAGCTGGGAGCCCCATTGTAGCATTATTTATAATAGCAAATTTATAGTAATAATAACACAAGTCTCTATCAGCACATGAAAGGATGGATAAACAAACTATAGTATGGATATACAAGGGAATACTATGCAACAGTAAAGAATAAAGAAGACTATGTGAAATACTGCACAACATGGATGAATCTGGAGGACAATATGCTGAGTGAAACAAGTATGATCCTACTATTGTAAAAAGCTAAGGAAAATTTTACACACAGAAAGAAATATTCTTTGATAGTTAGCAGGGTTGAGGAGAATGGGGAGGGGAGAAAAAATCTCAGTAAATAAATAATAGACACATGTAATGCTGGGTAAAAGGAATGACAGTATTTAATAATAGGATGATGAGCACAAGCTAAAGAAAAGCAAAATAGAAGGGTGCACATGAGGTACATTTAACCAAGGTGAACATTCTGTCTCTGACACTCCCATCCCGATTATCCCAGTCACTGAATCAATCCACCTCATAGAGGGCCTTCCCCTCCTGTGCTGTCCCTCCACCCTCCCAAGCATGATGTCCTTCTCCAAGGACCGGTCTCTCCTCACAACATGTCCAAAGTATGTTAGACGGAGCCTCAGAATCCTTGCCTCCAAGGAGCCACCCGGTTTAACCCTTTCCAGGACAAATTTGTTTGTTTTCCTAGCAGTTCATGGTATTCTCAATACTCTTCTCCAGCACCACAGCTCAAAGGCATCAATTCTCCTTCTATCCTCCTTGGTCATTGTCCAACTCTCTGATGCATAACAAGTGATTGTGAAGACCATGGCCTATAGCAAATGCACCTTAGTCTCCAGAGTGACACCATTGCTCTTCAGTACTTTGGAGAGGTCCCTAACAGCAGACTTTCCCATGGCAATGCGCCTTTTAATTTCCTGGCTACTGGTGCCAAGAGTGTTGACTGTGGAGCCAAGCAAACTAAAGCTGTGAACAATCTCAATCTCTTCACCATCCATCCTGATGCTGCCAATTGGTCCAGTGAACACTATTACATACAAATTCTGCATTATCAGTAACAATAAACATTTTTCTACAAGTGGATACATAGGAAGACAAACAGATATGGGCAGGTGAAAGAGACTACACTCATGACCATATACAATTTGACTGATGATATTTCCACACTTACTTTTGTATGTATTGTAAATATGTCTATGTATAGAACAGAGCCAGATATGTCTTGGAGAGAATGCAGCCAGAATGCTCTTTGGGGGCAACACTGGGCATGTTTTCAGAAGGGGTTATTCCATGGAGAAGGACATGAAGCTGTGAAGGTTGGAGGGTCAGTGAAGGAGAGCAAGGCCCTCAGCCAGGTAGAATGACACAGTGACTGCCGCAATGGGCTCTTGTATGTCAAGAAGTATGTGCATGACACAGGCTAGAACAGGGTTCAGATCTTTTGTTCATAGGGTCACTATAAGTTATATTTGACTCAACGGCATCGAACAACAACAGAATAGAGCTAACTGGGGCAAAGTTACTTAAACTTTTTTCATTTATGTTAAAAAGTTTTATTTCATTTAAGTTAAACTTTTTTAATATTTATGTCCAAATATGAGTTGCTGGTCCTAGGGTCTCAGGATCTTAGTCTCTAAAGACATCAAGGTCAATTGGCATAATAATCTATCAAGACAAACTTTGGTGAGTAGCAACTTGGGTCTTAAAGGCTTGCATGTAGCCATCTATGGTGCAATTATTGGTCTCTCCCTGTCCAGAACAAAGAAGAGGGAAGAAAGGTAAAGACACATAGAAACAACTAGTCCAGAGAACTAACAGACCATGCAAACCTCAACCTCCACAACTCTGAGATCAGTAGAACTAGATGGTGACCAACTACCACTGTTGACTACTTTAAAGGGGATCACAGTAGAAGATTTTGGACAGAATGGGTGATAAATGTGGAACAGAGCTCAAGAACATAAAATGATGAGACTTAGTGCTCTGATAGAGACCAGCAGAATCCCCATTAGCATGGCCCTTAGTCAAACACCTGAGGTTCAACCTCCAGCGAAACAACAGACAGTGCTAAGGGAGTTCTGGAGGCCTCGTGGGGAAGGAATTGCTCTGCCGAATCCACCAGCTGCTCCACAGGAGGAAGATGAGAAATCTCCTCACACACAATTACAGCCTCTGAAAATCCACTGAAGGGTCAGCTGCTTGAGTCAGAACCAATGTGGTTGAATCAGAACTAATTTGGTTCTGACGTTCTGATTCAACCACAATCAGCTGAGCTGAGCTGGTGAGGGGAACAATAACTCCAGGGGGTACTAGCTCCTTAGAACCAAGTAAGATCCTAAGGACGGCATTTTCTCAGGAACAAAGCTCAGAAGGCAGGGAAGGATAGAAAAGAAGGATTAATGGAAACAGAATCATAGGGAAGAAGATGTGAGTTATGATGTGAGTATTGTCATTAATTGCTATTGTTATAGCTGTGTGCCACCAAGTTGGAATCAAACCATAGCTGACCCTCCAGTGGGTTTTCAGAGGCAGTTAATTGCACAGGAGGAGATTGCCCATCCTTCTCCCGCAGAGCAGCTGGTGGTCTCGAACTGTGTGCCTTCAGTATTACAGCAGAGCTTCTTGTCACTAGGCCACCAGAACTCCTTGCTTTCACTGGAATATTAATTTTTACTTTCTCAAAAACGGTCTAATGAATTGGAAATAACATTAAGTTAGCCAGGCCTGAGTTGAATTCTGGCTTTGCCATGTAGAAGCTACGCGGCTCTGCTTAAGCTATTTCACCTTCCTGAGTTCCCATTTCCTCATCTATAAACCGGGGACTCTTCGTTGCTCTATGTCAGCCTGTTCTTACACATCTCACTTTAGGGTCTTATTTGCTGTGACAGAGAAATGAAAATTCCACATTTCTAGAAAACAGCCTTCGCAAATGCCTTCATTCCATATTGATAGTTTCTGGGTGAAGGAGGGAAACCAGGCTGCAGTGCTGGGTTCTCCTGCCAGCGTTCAGGCAGATGATCATGTTTCTCAGGTGACACTGTGGGGACAGGCTGAAGCCATTATTCTGCGTGTGACAAATCCCCACCAGAAAAGCTCACCAGACGAAACTTGCAGTTAAATCTATAACAAAGGGCTCAAGACCTTGGCAATTTCTCCATTTTTCGGTCAATCATCTGAAGATTTTTATCTAGGCCTCAAATCAGCTGTGTTGTTGTTGTGTACCGTCGAGTCAGAACCGATCCATATCTGACCCTCCAGAGGGTTTTCAGAGGCAGTTAATCGCACAGGAGGAGACTGTCCATCCCTCACCCGTGGAGGCCCTGGTGGATCCGAATCGCACACCTTTGGGATTGCAGTACAGCTTCTTGCCACTAGGCCACAGGAGCTCCCTAAACCAGCTACATTAAGACCAAAATTCATAGAGCAGCACAGCACAGCCCCTTGTGTGGGCTGAAGCAGCAGAGTCTGGAGACCTTGGTGCTCATTTCTTAGTGGGGGAGCAGCTTTGGTAAAACGGTCTGAGGAGGGTGAGGATGGGCCTGAGCCTTGGGCAGTCTGCTTGCTTAGGTGACAGAGGCTGAAGTAATCGGCTTTTCAGTCCATTGTCAACAGTGGCACTCCCTGTCCACATCTCAGAAGGCATGTTTACAATCACCTTTGTTCTGTTTATTGCCTTTGGTTTAGAAGATATCGGGCGTCAGTCTACTATAATGAAAAGAGCATAAGTTTGGGCATCGGAGGGAAAATGACTTAAACTTTCTGTGTCTGTGTTTCCTAGTGTCTAAAACGGAGATGTGACTACCCACCCAACCTGGTCGCTGTGAACATTGGATGAAGCAGTGCATGCCAAGGGCCAGCATGGTGCCTGGCACATTGTAGGCACCTGATAATTGTTAGCCCTCTTTCCTTTATTTCTTCTAGAGCTAGAATCATCCGTAGTCCCAGAGGCTGCCTGAGACCTGCATTTTTATGAGCAACATGCTCTATTCCTGAGGAAATGAGAGAATGTGTGGGTGCAGCACTCTGGCTCTCTGTTAGCCTGGATGCAGCGCTTGGTCTGCCAGGTGTCCAGGGTCCCTGCCCTCCTGAACAAAATCATACTGAGAGCTGAGTGCCAACATGCCTGGATTTGCCTTGGACTTTTGAAAGCTAGACCTCTGAGCTAGCTGTCCATTTGAATGAACTACATTCTAAGCTTCTTTCAACTTCTTTCAAGGTGTTCACAACCATTGCTCCAACAAATGATAAAGTAGTACTTTGATTTCCCATTTGTCATCACCCCTTGTGTGAACAGCTCCCTTAGAAACCTCACAGCTACAGAGCTGACTGGCCAGCAGGATTTGGGTATTCCAGAGGCCCCTCTCCAAACCTGTACCCACCCCTAACACTGGAATTGGGGTGCTGAGGCTTTTCATATACTGGTGCGCTGCTCACTCTTTCGCTTCCTACTCCCTACCTGTCTTCCCTCCCACATTCTCCCAGGCCATCAATTCACATCCTGCTTCCTCCTGGGCTCCTGTTCCGTATTTCAATCACAAGTCACCGTGGCAGACTTCAAAGCACATCAGCACACAGTTATTGAGCGCCAGTAACAACATGTCAGTGGACGCGGAGCCTTTCACGGTGCCTGTCACCAAGATGGCTATCTCTATTGGGTCCTGCTGGGGAGGGTGCTCCAGTCTCCCCTGAGGTATTCTGACAACCTGCACTGTTAATTTCTTCATTGGGAACAGCTACAGATTTTCTCTAGTTATTATGTCTGTGTCCTGCTCCACAGGATAGGAGCTCTCGGGGTTAATGGAATATAAAAAGGGAAACCCAACTGACCATTGGCATATAGTTGTGTGTGTTTTCTTCTGACAGGTAGAAAACAGAACTGTCAAATCATAATTTACCAAAGAGAAGTCTCCATTTATCTCCTTTTCAAGATAACTCATCCTCTCTAGTAATGCCCACAAGGAGTTGGTTGCGGCATCTGATAGTGGGGCAGAAGAGCATCCGTGCTGACTGGAGCACACAGGAATCATTTGCAAGAGAATTTTTATTCTGTAAGCATTTCTAAGACACCATCTTTATGCCAAGCCCTTTCCTGCCTATTAGGTTTTTAAATCTTTGTAACTCTTCTAAGGGGGAGGTATTCTTAGTTTTATTTCAAATGAAGGGTAAACAGAGGCTCAAGAGAAGGGACATGATTTGCCCAGGATCACATAGCTGGGATTTCCAGTCTTCCCTTGGATGATAAGATGAAAAGGGGATAAATGGAGAATTATCTTTGGTAAGTTACAGTCTGACACCTATTTTCTACCTGTCAGTTCTGTCAGTTGAAAATACACACACACACACACACACACACACACACACACACACACACACACACACCCACCCTAGATATTTTTTGGAAAACTGGGAGGCAACACAGCCCAGGAATGAAAAAAAAATTCAAGAATCAAAGACATAAACTATTAGGCTAGTGACCAGTAAGGCTGGAACCTATAGAGAGCTCCTGCAGGAAGCTTTAACTATGACTAAGGAGTGAGGTAGGGCCGGGTCACACAGAGATAGTGTCTCAGTGTTTGTCCGTGTGGCCACCTTACATTCTTTTAATTAATTAATTTATTATTTTTCAAAACATATTGGGTTTTTTCACTCACACATACTTTGTTTTGTAACATTAAATACAATTGACTAATTATTATGATGACTCAGTGGGAAGGAATTGCACTGCTAACGCAAGGGTACGTGGTTCAAATCCACCAGCTGCTTCTTGGGAGAAAGATGGGCAATCAACTCCTGTTCAATTTAATATCTCTGAAAACCCACTGTAGGTCCGTTCCAACTCTATGGAGGCTTTTTATTATAATAACAATGTGACTAAGGGAGCTCTGATGACTTAGAGAGGTCTGGTAGCCTAGTGGCAAGAAGCTGTGCTGCAATGCCAAAGGCATGCGGTTCGAGGCCACCAGCTACTCCATGGGAGAAGGATGAACAGTCTCCTCCCAGGCACTTAACTACCTCTGAAAACCCTCCAGCTATGGGTCAACTCTGACTCTATGGTACACAACAACTGATGATTTAGGGGTAAGTAGTTGTGCTGCCAACCTAAAGGTATGTGGTTTAAATCAGTCAGCTGCTTTGTGGGAGAAAGGTGGGCAATCTCCTGTGCGATTTATTGGGTTGGTTCTGACTTGACGGTACATAACAATAACACTGTCATTAACTATAATGTCTCATCAGCCCCTTATTGGAATATTGCCTTTCTCTTAACTTTCCTACTTAGTGATTTTTATTTCCCTCTTCTCCCTTCTCATCCCTAGTAACCATCTAAGGATTATTCTTTTCTGTGTGTAAGCCTTTCCTTAGCTTTTTATAATAG
>NW_006399842.1:1266436-1278651 GCF_000299155.1 Elephantulus edwardii | reverse complement strand
GTTCTTTTTGGTGTTGTTGCTAGTTACTTTAGACCATGGAGCTTTCTGTGGTATATCTGTAAGAAGGACATCTCTGAGTTTCTCCTGCAGTGCTATGTTACATAGCATAATTTCCTCTAGATACATTCATGCTATGCAATGTTTTAAGAGTTCTTTATTATTCTTTAATGCTGCATAGTATTTCATTGTGTGACTGTATCAGCTCCTTTTGAAATTTTGTCCATTTTCTGTTGTTATGTGCTGTGGAGTCAACTATGACTCAGGGAATCTATGAACAATAGCTCTGAATTCTGCCCTATCCCAAGCCAATCACACCATCTCTGACACACCTGTCCCCACTGCCACAGTCAATGAGTCAATCCATCTCATCCAGGGTCTTCCTCTCCCACACTGACCCTCTATCCCTCTGAGTAAGATGTACTTCTCCAAGGACAACATGCCCAAAGTACGTGAGACAGTAGGTTTTCAAATGTGTTGGGAGCATAGTTCTTTATGACTTCACCACAATCAAGTGGATTCTAACTCACAGTGAAACCTTCCATCAGGTTTCCAACCCTGTAAACCTTCATAGAAGAAGCCCATCCATCATTCTTCTGTATACTGCCTGGCAGACTCACATCATTAAACCTATGTGGCTATGCCACTAGGCCTTCACCACACATTCTGAATTTATTCAAACAAAGAATTGCTCTGAAGTTCAAGATTTTGGAATAAATTTTTTCTCTAGCTGTCCACTCATCACAGAATTTATTCTGTGCCAACCATGTGTAGGCAGTATTCTGGGCCCAGTGAGTAATGTCAAGTTGAGCTCATCTTAGGTACTTACATCTCAATAAGTATAAGTAGTCTCAAAGTCTAGGGCAAAAATGGGATCATTGTAGTTCTTCAACATTGACAAGAGTTTCCCATTTATGACTTGGGATATGGTTCTCAAATGACTAGTGAGTAGAAAGACAAATTCTTTAGTGAACCTAAAGTCCAGGAAATAGGGTAACACTGGAAGCCAGGAATATTCATAAGAGTGAATAGGTTAGAAATGTAGATGGGAAAATAAATTTTGGAGTCAAATGCACATGAGTATTAATCTTGACTTTGCTTTGTGACCTTGAGCAAGCCACTGCACTTCTCTGCATCTAAATTCCTTTATTTGTATAATGAGAATAAGGCTATTCACCAAACAAGGCTATTTAAAGTGTAGCTCAGTGCCTGGCCCATAGGGAGAAGTGGTAAATGACAGTTCCTACCCTTTCTCCATGATGTACAATCAGCTTGAAGAAATGCTCTCCAAAGGAATATGGGGCATGATAAGAGGGAATCACAAGTCATTCACATTCATTAGGAGCCCAAGTATAGAAAAATTTAAAATTTATCACCCACATTTCCTCTTAAGAACTACTGACATCTCATGGGAAATTTAGAAAGCAACTTATCCCACTCTATAAAATACTATTTATAGAATTTCTTTTGTGTTCATTCCTCTTTGTGATAAAAAGAAGCTTATTTTCTTCTTGAGATCCTTCTATGAGCTGAAAGCTAAACCATGATCAATATTTGTTAAAAGAAACAAACAAACAAACAAACAAAAAACCAAACAAAAATCAACACTGTGCAAACATGTAGTGGAAAGAAAGACAACTCCACTTTAAAAGGAGTATGTTTTTAAATGTCATTGGTATATCAAGCATGTCACAATATTGCTGGAAAGAGATCCATCACAGAAAGGGGAGATTTTAAAAGTCACTGAGGAGTTAATGACGGAGGGAGAGTATGGCCCTTTGCACGTCTATTACAGAACATTCTGTCACTCCATGTTATTGTGCAGAAAATAAAGTTCCCCTCACCAGCTACCATTATGAAATATATTAAAATTCCTATGGGAAAAAGAGATTTAGAGAAGAAAAAAGAATCCTCTGATTTAAAAGATGGGAGCTCTGGTGGTTTAGTGGTAAGGAGCTGAACTACCATCCCAAGGGCACATGGTTCAAATCCTCCAGCTGTTCCTCAGGAGAAAGGCAAGCAATCTCCCTTCATGCAATGAAAACCAGCTGGATAATTGCAGTGTTAGCTTAAAAGTTGGATTTTCTAGTCATTACTTTAACTGTAGACTCATGGTCTTTCAAATAATCAACAGCTGTGGAACTAGGATAAAAGAAAGAGTGCTTCCCACATTGAGCAGCAAGATTTGAGGGGGACTGAAGCAAGACCCTGGTGAGAGAGAGAGACCAAAACCAGAACCTGGTAAGAGTGAGACTCTGGTAAGAACAAGGCCCTGGTGATGATGGTGGAGAGACTGACAAGGTGTAACAGGAGGAATCCTGAGATAAAGGCCACAGGTAAAAAGTTTTGCTGTTCTTGCCAGCTACTTTGAGGCAAACCTTGCTGGATGATTTTGATTTGTGCTACTGAACTGAATTGCAAATTTTACTAACTGAGAAATTATGCCTTGGGAGCGCTGCTGTCAAACATGGACTCACACTGGGTGATATTCTTTGCCTCCTCCACTCTCTAACTTACTTCCTTAACAAAGCCCACTCTTGGTACCACAACTGTGAGTAAAGTCTATAAATCAACAACAAATATCAAACCCAATGATTTTTGGAAACAGGTGCAGCAGCATGGGGGCGGAGACAGTGTCTGACATAGCAGCTATTCATTTGTTGCTATGGATACTATTGGTGGGGACAGCTGCCCTTTATGAAGTGGGCAGAAGTCAGACTTGGCCACTCCCACGCTGTGCTGGCTCCTTATGCAAGGGTCAAACATGGATGGGTTGATTCCAACTAAACAGTACACAACAACAATTTAAAAGAAGACAGGATCAGAAGTCACAAAGGGCAGGAGTGGAGGGCTCACTATGGCCTCAGCCACATGAAGTCAAAGCCCTAAGTGCAGAGAAGCTACCTCTGGCTCCTAAAAATAAGCTCAGTTTGGACAGTCTCTGTAATTCTGGGTTATGGCAGGGAAAATGCTGCACATGCAAACTTAGGCCTAATTGTGCTGTAGGATACATTTGGAAAAACCTCCTTAGTGAATTACCCTGAATGCCCCAAATTAATAATCAGTTGAACGAAAAGGGGAAAAGAAATGTATTTCTCTTCAAGAAAACTGTCAAACTGAAGAATCAATCAGTTAATTTCTATTTCTCTGGTAAAAGAAACCTCCACATCCTAGCAATTATTAACGGAGAGGGGAGAGGAAGGAAGGAGGACGGGAGGAAAAGGCACTTAATTCATGGTAATAAGCCCCACTCTCATGTACCTCCCGAGGAAATGACACAAAAAGCTGGTTAGATGGAGAGTTAAGTCTAGACAAGAGAACGACAGTTCATTATTTCTTACTTCTTGGTAGAAAAGAAAAATAGAATATGGCCAGACTGGCATTAGCATAACTTACTCCTAAAACTGCTGATCTATGCAGCACATTATGAAGGATGGACACTGAAAATAAATGCAATTGGAGTATTTATTATTTTCTTCCCTCCAGTTCTTTTCAAGGAACTCTGAGAGAAAGAGTGGGTAGTACAGATGAAAGCCAAGTTCAACTTCTGCTGTTTGCGTGGGAGCTCTGAAAGGAGTGTCTATCTAACCAGAGAATATGTCTCTCGTGCAATGCTCCAGAGAAGGGCACTTGGTTCGATTTAACATATGGCATAAATATTATTAATTCATAATGAAGCAAATTTAAACCAAAGTGGAAAGGAGAGAGATCGCGGTTAGCAAGAGAAAGTGCTTGCGGTTAAATTTAGCCAGTAAGACTGAACAGACTCAGATGAATCTAAAACAGAGAATATCATCTTTTACGATAAGTTGCTGTTGCGATCTCTCAGTACATCTTAAAAGGAAAAACGTGTAACGGTTGTGCAATATTTTCTCCATTTCTTCCCGCATCCTTAATTACTGAAGACATTTGTTGAGTGGGTGGGGAGATAGGGAGGGAGGGACACTCACTGTCTGACTCCGTCTTCTCTGTTTGCCTATTCCCACCTGAAGACACCCTTCTCCAGTCTCCGATTCACACTCACTCCCACCAATGGGGTTGGGCCACAGATTGAGAATGATGGCTGCAGGACCTAATAGTCTCTAACACCTCCCAGATGGGTTTCTTATGCAAATGTCCTTAATTACAGAGAACAAAGGAATGGGAAATTATAAAGCCTATCACAGACAGATTAGAGCTATATTTCTGACATCACCCAGCTCCAGTTGGAACTGCATTTTAGGGATTTTCTTTGCTAAAATCATTCTCAGTTCTGTTTTCTCATCAAGATTGTGTCTATAGATAGCAGTCTTCTTAATGTGGACTTCCTTCCTCTCATTCTAGAGGTCACAGTCAAACGTAACTGAATGTACAGTGTTTAATTTTTTTAAATTGCCGATATTTATGTACATAGACTGAAATTTTATATAAAGTCAGTATTTCTAGCTTCTCTTGAAACACCCAATGATCTGGAGACACTCAGGCTGGAAGCATCCTTTGCTGTAAGGATGATGGCAATAAGTGCCCCACGTTGCAACAGCCCCCAGCCCCATCCTTGAGCCCTCGAATTTACTGCCTTATTGTTATGTTTTGTCAAATAGGAATTGAGTCATAGCTGATCCTCCAGTGGGTTTTTATAGGCTGTAAATTGCATGGGAGGAGATTGTCCATCTTTCTCTTGAGGAGCAGCTGGTGGTTTCAAATCACCTGTGCTCGGATTGGCAGTGCAACTCTTTACTATTAGATCACTTGAATTTTATTAGGTGTAAAAGGAAGTATTTATCCTTCCCTCATGAATTTAGCCTGGATGATTAAACCTTACCTGACTTCTGAACATAGGTCCCACAAGATCTGTTCTCAGGTGTCCCACCTACCTGGTCTGCTTACCTCCCTTTTCTGCTGGGTAAACTCCCATTCAAGCCAATGCAAGTTCTGCTTCCTCTCTAAACCCTGTCCTGATTCCGTAGACAGAGTAAGCCACCCCTACTCCAAGCTCATTGGAAGACCTCAGGCCATTGCAAAGGGTCTATGCTGAGTGATTGCTGTGAATGATTCATTCACTGACTGCTCTATGCCAGACTGGTAGGTCCTTGAGAGAAAGCACGGTTCCATTATTTATCTTTGAATGTTCTGTAGCAACCACCAAGGAGGTGTTCTGTAGATGGATAGAGCCAGACCCTTTCTTTACAATGAAGCTGAGACAGAGCAGGGGAAATCTTACAGGGCTACAGTCCTGCAGCATCCAAAGATGATGTCTACATAAGGCCAAATCACCATTCCATCCTCTCTGGTCTTCAACAGCTCTTCTGTGCAGGGGTGCAGATGCTAGGATGAATCCAGAAGGCTCATGATTTTTCTCTAGATGATCTGGGTCCCCTGACATGTTGTAATGTGAGAAACACTCAAGTTTTCTTTACTTCTCTGTTTTTTGGGTCCATTCACATTTGACTTGTAGTAATAGACAACTGTCTCCAAGTGGTTTTCATAATGAGATTAATTTTCTCTCATGTAAAAGGAGTCAGAAAATCAAAAGGGCCGAACTCGCTCAGCATTTCTTAAGCTCAAGAAACTGAAGAACAAATTCAAACCTCAAGTTGCTATAATCAAGAATGCTTTAGGCAGAATATTAAATGATCCAGGAAGTATTAAAAGAAGATGGAAAGAATATACTGAGTCACTGTATTGAAAAGAATTGGCAGACACAGAAGAATTTAATGAAACAATATATGAGCAAGAGCCTATGGTGATGAAGGAAGAAGTTCAAGCTGCTTTGAAGGAAATAGCAAAAAATAAGGCCCCCGGAATAGATGGTATACCAATTGGCATATTTCAGCTAATAGATGCTGTCCTGGATGTGCTCACCAAGTTGTGCCAAGAAATCTAGAGAACAACCACTTGGCCAACTGACTGGAAGAGATCTATATTTGTTCCCATCCCAAAGAAGGGTGACCCAACAGAGTGTGGAAACCATACAACAATCTCATTGATTTCACATGCAAGCAAGATTCTACTGACGATTATCCAAAAACGACTAGAACAGCACATCAGCAGAGACCTGCCAGAAGTCCAGGCTGGGTTTAGAAGGAGTCGTGGTACTAGGGACATTGTAGCTAATGTTAGATGGATCTTAGCTGAAAGCAGAGAATACCAGAGGAATGTCTATCTGTGTTTCATTGACTATGCAAAGGTGTTTGACTGTGTGGATCATAACAAACTGTGGCTGACTCTGAGAAGAATGGGAATCCAGAACACTTGATCCTGCTAATGCAAAACCTATACTTGGAGCAAGAGGCAGTCATCAGAACAGAGCAAGGAAACACTGCATGGTTCAAAATTGGGAAGGGTGTATGCCAGGGATGTGTCCTGTCTCCACACCTTTTCAACCTGTATGCAGAACAGATTATCCGGGAGGCTGGGCTCTATGAGGAGAAATGTGGGGTCAAGATTGGTGGAAGATCTACCAACAATCTGTGATATGCAGATGATACAACCCTGCTTGCTGAAACTGAGGAGGACCTCATACACTTGCTGTGGAGGGTCAAGGACTACAGCCTCCAATATGGATTGAGGTTCAATGTCAAGAAGACAAAGATTCTCACCACTGGGCCAATTGGCAGCATCAGGATGGATGGTGAAGAGATTGGGATCATTCACAGCTTCAGTTTATTTGGCTCCACAGTCAACACTCTTAGCACCAGCAGCCAGGAGATTAAAAGACGTATGGAGATGGGAAAGTCTGCTGTTAGGGACCTCTCCAAAATACTGAAGGGCAATGGTGTTTCTTTGGAGACTAAGGTACATCTGATACAGGCCATGGTCTTTGCAATCACTTGTTATGCATCAGAGAGTTGGACAATGACTAAGGAGCCTAGAAGGAGAATTGATGCCTTTGAGCTGTGGTGCTAGATAAGAGTACTGAGGGTACCATGGACTGCTAGGAAAACAAACAGATTCATCCTGGAGAGGATCAACCTGGCCTGTTCCTTGGAGGTAAGGATTCTAAGGCTCTGTCTAACATACTTTGGACATGTTGTAAGGAGAGACCGGTCTTTGGAGAGAGACATCATGCTTGGGAGGTTGGAGGGACAGCACAAAAGGGGAAGGCCCCCTACAAGGTGGATTGATTCAGTGACTGGGGTAATCCGGATGGGTGTTTTGGAGATGGTGCGATTGGCACAGGACAGAGCAGAGTTTAGGGGTGTTGTACATAGGGTCACTATGAGTCGCATGTGACTCAAAGGCACATAACAACAACAACATGTAAAAGGAAGTTTGGCCTTAGGGGCTGTAGGGATAACGAATGATTCCACAGTGTGATCACGCTGAGGTGCCCTTACCTCTATACTCTTTCCTTATATCCCAAGAATCACAAAGGGGAAGGGATTACTCAATATTCACTTTTCTTCCTTTTTCACTATATTAAAATAGCAGCATATAATGGGAGTAGGGAGAGCCTTTTTTCCTCCAGTTTCCCATGCAGATGGTAGTGGCCAATAAGATGGAAACGAAAGTCATTGACTGTAGCTCCCAGGACAGTGTTTTGAAGCAGTCTAACTCAATGAGTAAGATCCTTCTTTCTCCTTGCCTTGAACTCAGCCATGATGGTTGGATCTATGGCAGCCATTTTGCTACTATATGGCAACCCTGCAGCTGGAAAAATTTGTGAAAACTGATGAGCAAAAAGACTGAAAGTGGGGCTCTTGATCTTTCTGTGGAGTCATTGGCTAGCTCTAGAGTTCTAATGCCAAACTTCTTGTTAGATGAGAGAAAAGGAATCTCACTATTAAAGCAACTTAGAGATAAATGTCCAATGCAATTCCAAAATCAATGAGAAGGTATTGTGCTAGGTAGGTAGCATTCTTAGGATAAATTATAACACATGCTCATGTATATTCTTGAAAATTTCCCACTGCCTTTTCTCCCCTGGCAATGATAATCACAAGACTCTCACAGAACAAGTAGGTCCTATGAATTATGTGCTGGGCCAGGTACTCTATATGTATATATTTTATACCTTAATTTGTGGAGTAATTATATCAGTTTGAGGACTAAAGTGCATCTGATTCAGGCCATGCTCCTTCTAGTTACTTGCTATGCATCTGTGAGCTGGACAATGAATAAGGGTGATAGAGAAAAAAAAGAATTGACACCTTTGAGCTGTGGTCCTGGAGAAGAGCACTGACCATCCCATAGACGGCCAGGAGAACAAATATATCTTGGAGAGGGTGAAGCCAGGGTGCTCTCTGGAGGCAAGGATGATGCGGCTTTGCCTCACATACTTTGGTCATGTTGCTAGGAGGGGCTATTCCTTGGAGAGGGACATGGTGCTGGGAAGGGTGGAGGGTCAGCGAAGGAGAGGAAGACCCTCAACTAGGTGGGTTTACATGGTGACTGCAGAAATGGGCTTTTGTTTGTCAGGAAGTGTGAGGATGTTGCAGGATAGAAGAGGGTTCAGCTCTTTTGTTCACAGGGTCGCTATGAGTCATAATTGACTCGACATCAACTAACTAACTAACTAACTAACTAACTAACTAACTAGCTAGCTAGCTAACCTTATAAAAGCAACCTTATAAGACAGAAGAAATTATTTTCATATTAGAGAAGAGGGAACTGTGACTCAGAGAAGAAAATTAATCAGTCCCAAACCACACAGCTAGTAAATGTAATGCTTGGTGTTGAAATCAGCCTGTCTGTACCCAAGGCTGTGCTCATTCCACTGGGCTTTCTTCTCCCCCTGAGATGAGCACAGAGCCTTCTCAAAAGTGTAGCATAAACACTATCTCAGGTTTACTGAAATAGTGGAAATCACTGTGATATTTTTATTTATCACTGTGTCAGGACTGAGTAGATTTGGAGGCAAAGGGTTTTTGTTTTGGGGTTTGGTGTTTTTTTTTTTTTGTTGGTGTGATTTTTTTTTTAAGGTTTCAAGTTAGAATTTATAAAACTCATTTAGAGAAAAGTGTATAACAAAGTGGCTCCCTACTCGAGACTTCTAATTATTTGCTTTAGTGAATAAAACTGTGAAGAGTGTGACTTCGAGGTGCAAAGTAGAAATATTAAAACCAACAATGAGAAAAACAACAGCAACTTCAAATGCTGGCAGATCCTGTCTTTGAAGTGTATATGTTACAATTGAGTCATTAATTGCCACCCAACAATTCTCGGCTCTAGTCCATTCACATTATGTTGTTGTCATCTACAGTCATTTGCTCAGCACATACTTTGAGAAATCACACCCCGTGCAAGACCCTTTAGAGATAGAGCATGTCATGGAATTCTTTTACATTTATAAAAAAAATCCCCAACAGTTATTAGACACTTAGCATAGGCCAGATGTTTCTATGCAATTTCAGCTAACCTTACACACATAATCTAGGGTATGTTGTTGCTATTAGGTCCCATAGGATCAATCTCTATCCCATGTAATAGAATAGAGCTAGCCAGTAAGGTTCACTAGACTATCATTTTATGGGAGCAGATTGCCAGGTTATTTCTCCTGCTGGGAATCTGGGTGTGTTTGAACCACCAACCTTTGGTTAGCAGCTGAACCCTTAACCATGCACCATTGAATTCCTTATCTAGGGTAGAGACAGCCTCATTTTATAGATCGAAGCCCTTGATGTTCAGAGATAGTCATTAACCTGTCCAAGGGTTACCCAGTAAGTGCTTCTGTATTGCCACAGAGAGGGAAGGCAGGTTACTGAGTAACCCGGCAGGACCCAGGGGCAGTGGGTTGCTTTGTAGACTGCAGCAAAAACACAGTTTCTTTGTTATCTCATGTTCTATCTTTAAAATTCATGCAAATGTTGTATTATACTTCATAACATAACCATGTTATTTTTATATTAGAACAAATGTCTTAAATTATTTATCAACTGAATTATTTAACTTTTCTCCACTGAAACTGACACTTTGGAAGGATGTGTCTTGCTTTTCTACTATGGCTTCACGAACTCTCGGCACATAGTCACGTACCAGTGGGAGAATACTGTCTCCAGTTTAAGCAGCACAAGATCTGTCTGATTGGACGGGGCATTATCAATATGTATTTTAAGTTCTGTTGCCCCATGTATGAAAAGTTCTCTCTACACTGTAGGGTTTTTGGAGACACTAAATAACCTTTTGGAAACAGATCTCAGGATTATCTTTTGGGGTGCCTTTGGGTGGGTTTGAACTGCCAACCTTTTGGCTAATAGTTAAAGGCTTACCTATTTGTGCTACTGAAGAGCTCCCTACCACATCCATAATATTCATTAATTCACTCAACAATGTGCTAAGCCCAGTCCCAATCACTGAGTTAATCCAACCTTAAACAAAGCTTCGACCCAGCACTGTGTTCTCCCAAGAACAGACAGAGAGGTCACACCAAAATGTGGAGTGAGACTCTAAACTTCCCAAGGTCACAGCTAAATCCAAGGCCAGAAGAAGCTTGACTCACTCACCTTATGAAGGTTCGAAAGCCTGTAGGCCCCAACTTCATTGTTCCCTTGATTCCCAGGAACCGAATAAACAAGTTTGCCATTCTGTCCACCAGGCGCAGGTAGTTGAAATGTTTTGCATATTTGGGGAACACTTGCTTGAGGCAAATGGAGGGCAGGTGGGCTTCAGGATTGGTGTTGGCATCTGGGGCAGTGGCCATGCTATGGTCTGAAGTATCCTCCTTTCCAGTGGGTGGTTTTTCCATCTGCTGGGGCCTGAGGCAGACAAGGAGAAAAACAAGCCATAGAGCCAAACTGTGGAGAATGCTTACCCACAAAATCAGCACTTCTTGGATGTCTTGTTCGAAAGACTCCCAACAACACTGGGATTGGTTCAATTGATACTTTTCTTTTATGAAATAAAAGTTTCAAGTCTGACTTTAGAGAAGCAAAGAGTCCTGTCCAAGCTCACACAGCTCACAAAGGCAGGACTTGAACCCAGAGGCAGATTCAGGGTAGGAGACTTACACTTTCTCCATTCTACTCTCCTTGTTTCCCAATATGGAAAATTGCATTAATGATACTCCTGGTTCAAGAGAATCCTCTATTGTGGAACAGCCTGGGTTTGATTTCAAACTCCTACTTATGAGTAGTAATTGAATAATTAAGAAATAGAAAAATCTCATTGAGGGCTGGCAAGAAGCCATAGGCACAGTTCAATGAACAATTTGCTAAGATACATCAGTTACCCAATTCTCGGAATAGGAACAATTACATTTTCTGGCTTAACTGTTTCCTTATTTGGAACTCATACAAAAAAAATGATTATAGTGTTGTGATTCCTTATTCTGGATATTTTATTCTATAATTACTTTAATATTTAGGAAAATTAGCAGTATATAATGCTCAAATATCCATCCTTAGCTCAGAACATTCTTCAAACTAGGAAACCACATATATACAACTGCTAACTGTAACCTTCAGGATGGTCCATAAACACTTCAGGCTGAAATGATCATTTCTCTTCCCCTCAAATCTGCATTCCATGCCCTTGAATATTACCACTCAGCTCACTGCATCACCAACAACTCTCTCTGCATTTGCAGCTCATTTCAATGTCTTGGCTGATCTGGGACCAGGAGGAGCCCTCCCCTACTGATTGTCCCATTCTTGAAACAACTCTGATGACATTAAATAAAAATTCAAAACTAAACCTAGTGCCACTGAGACATGTCTGACTTGTAGCAAGCCTCCACTGCATCTTGGAGGCTGTAGATCTTTCCAGGAAGACTGTCTGTCTCCTTCAGAGTGGCTGGTAGATTTGAACCAATAACTTTTTGGTTATCAGCCTGACACATCACATGCACAAGGGCTCCCCACAAAGGTTTCTGGCTGTTTATGTTGTTATGTGCTGTTGAGTCGCCTGTGACTCATAGTGACCCCCCATGGACAACAGCACTGAAGCCAGCCCTGTCCTGAGTCAGTCTCACTGACTCTGACACACCTACTCCCAATACAACAGTTACTGTATCAATCCATCTCATCTGGAGTTTCCCTCTCCTGCACTGTTCCCCCAGCCTTCTGAGCATGTCCAAGGACTGATCCCCTCCTGGTCACGTGGCCAAAGTACGTGAGATGTTGTTGTTGTTGTTATGTGCCGTCGAGTCACTTGAGACTCATAGCGACCCTATGTACAACAGCCCTGAACTCTGCTCTGTCCTGTGCCAATCGCACTGTCTCTGACATTCCCATCCCGATTATCCCAGTCACTGAATTAATCCACCTCATAGAGGGCCTTCCCCTCCTGCGCTGTCTCTCCAC
>NW_006399842.1:1249783-1261301 GCF_000299155.1 Elephantulus edwardii | reverse complement strand
AACAACAACAGCATCAGCAGGATTTTGCTGGTGTGTGATATTAATGATATTGTTTGATAATTTCCACACTCTGTCAGGTCACCTTTATTTGGAATGGGAATAAATATAGTCAGATGACCAGGTAATTGTCCTCCAGATTTCCTGGCACAACCTGGTGAGCACGTCAAGGAAAGCGTCTGTTTGCGGAAATATGTCAGTTGGTATTTCATCAATTCCTGGGGGCCTTATTTTTCCCAATTCCTTCAAAGCAGCTTGAATTTCCTCCTTCATTACCATTGCTTTTTGATCATATGTTGTTTCTTAAAGATCTTCTGTGTCAACCAATTCTTTTTGGTACAGTGACTCTGCACATCCTCCTTCCATCTTCTTTTAATGCTTCCTGGATCATTTAATATTCTACTCATAGTATCCTTAAGTATTGAAACTCATGGCTGGAATTTGTTCTTTAATTTCTTCAGCTTAAGAAGTACAGAGTGAGTTCATCCCTTTTGATTTTCCAACTCCAGCTCCTTGCACATTTCATTATAATACTTTGCTTTGTCTTCGCGAGCTGCCCTCTGAAACTGTCTATTCAGTTCCTTATATACAATAAGTAGCACCTGATTCCAGTAAATTAGAGCCATGGCTTGCTGTATTGAGCCACATACAGTAGTCGTTCTCTTCTTTTACTTTACTAAGTGGTAATATCCTCAGTACTCCTCCAAACAAGCCCACTGACATCAATCGACTCTGGCTCATAGGGACCCTACAGGGCCACACAGAACTGTATCCTGGGGTTCCCAGTGCTGTAAATCTGCATGGAAACTGACTACCACACCTTGTAGAGCAGCTGGCAGGTTTGAACTGCTAATTTCTCCTTTGACAGCCAAGCACTTGCCCACTCTGCCATCAGGGATTCTTTCAGTGCTCTTATCTCCAACCGAACACATGATCCATCCTGCTGTGGGCCATACTGATGTTTTTGCACCTCATTCCCTCAGCCTATAAGG
Organism: Elephantulus edwardii; assembly: GCF_000299155.1. Classification (NCBI taxonomy): domain Eukaryota; kingdom Metazoa; phylum Chordata; class Mammalia; order Macroscelidea; family Macroscelididae; genus Elephantulus; species Elephantulus edwardii. The sequence continues at coordinate 1,260,312 of NW_006399842.1, read as the reverse complement.
TCTTCCCCCAACTTCAGGCTGCCTGCACAATTCCTTTCCACTTTCAAAAGCAACTCACATGGCTCTTACCCAAAGCTGACACCTCTCCTCCAGGCTCCATTCCTATTCCTTGGACTTGCTTTTCAGATCCTTGTCATGCCTGCACATGTCTTTCTCTTGCTATTTTGTGATAGCTTAAAGGCAAGACTTGTATCTTATTAACTCTGATGGCCTAGTAGTAAGAAACTGTGCTGCACTGCAATCCTGAAGGCACACAGTTCAAATCCACCAGCTGCTCTGTGGGAGGAGGATGGGCAATCCTCCTGTGCAATTGCACTGCCTCTGAACTCCTGCTGGAGGGTCAGCTGTGGGTCAGTTCTGACTCGACAGTACACAACAACTGTTTCTATAGGATGCTGGTGCATATTAGGTGTTTGAGGAACATTTAATTGGACTATCAACAATCTGCATTATGCAGATGACACAACCCTGTTTGCTGAAACTGAGGAGGACCTGAAGCGCTTGCTGCAGAGGGTCAAGGACTGCAGCCTCCAATATGGATTGAGGCTCAATGTCAAGAAGACAAAGATTCTCACCACCAGACCAATTGGTAGCATCAGGATGGATGGTGAAGAGTTTGAGATTGTTCACAGCTTTAGTTTGCTTGGCTCTACAGTCAACACTCTTGCCACCAGCAGCCAGGAAATTAAAAGACGTGTTAGGGTGGGAAAGTCTGCTGTTAGGGACTTCTCCAAAGTACTGAAGAGCAATGGTGTCACTCTGGAGACTAAGGTGCATCTGATACAGACCATGGTCTTTGCAATCACTTGTTATGCATCAGAGAGTTGGACAATGACTAGGGATGATAGAAGGAGAATTGATGCCTTTGAGCTTTGGTGCTAGAGAAGAGTATTGAGGGTACCATGGACTGCTAGGAAAACAAACAGATTCATCCCGGAGAGGGTTAAACCAGGCTGCTCCTTGGAGGTAAGGATTCTGGGGTTTCATCTGACATACTTTGGACATGTTGTAAGGAGAGACCGGTCCTTGGAGAAGGACATCATGCTTAGGAGGGTGGAGGGACAGCACAGGAGGGAAAGGCCCTCTATGAGGTGGATTGATTTAGTGATTGGGGTAATTAGGATTGGTGTATCAGAGACAGTGCAATTGGCACAGGACAGAGCAGAGTTTAAGGCTGTTGTACATAGGGTTGCTATGAGTTACAAGCGACTCGATGGCACATGACAACAGCTGAATTGTGAAAATTTCACTGCAATATTTAAAACCTCAAATCAAACCTACTGCCCCTAAGTCAAGTCTGAGTCAGTGAACCTCTCTCCCTCAGGTTCCCAGGGGTGCACATCTTTATGCGAGAAGACTACACATCTTCCTTCCTCAGAGCCACCGTGAATCTGAACTTATGACTTTTGGTTACCACAGTAACACAAAACACACTGTGCTAAGGTTCTGATGCTTTGCATCCCATGAAAGCACATTGCCAGGGACTCTGTTTTGACTCACAGGGACCTCACATCTGTCAGACAAGAACTGTGCTCCACAGGATTTTCAAATTTTTCAGATGTAGATTACCAGGCATTTCTTCTGAGGTGCCTCTCACTTTTCTGTTAGTGGCTGATCACTTTAACTGCATCACATCAACAGTTCGAAATGGGATGAGGCTCCACAGAGAAGCAGCATGATTCACAGCCCTGCCAAAATGGTTGCCTCTTCACACCAGTCCAAGGAGCTGCCTCTCAGAAGTAGAACTCAGAAACAGAACCCCTGTGTCCTAATAAAAAAAATTCTGTAGATTCCGTTTACACTTTCAAGGCAGTCTCGACGCTGGTGTCAAAGCAAGAACAGCCAGAGGACAGAATTAGGTCAATGGTACGGATGGTTCTGGAAAAACAAATGCTTGCTCTGCTAAAGGCGGAGCCCAGATCCTCAGGAGAAGCAACATTGCTGGGGTGGGGGTGGGGGTGAGAATAATTCTGTCATCAGTCCCTCAAACTTAAGACCGTAGATAAAAGTCAGGTGGTTACTTCACAGATGAAAGAGGATATATTCCCATTCAGGTTATAGGAATAAAGAGGAGAAAAGTAATACAGTTACCGGAAACAAGCTCTTAAATGACTGGGTAGGTGGCAGTCATTGACTTGATCAGCACTTGTTCAGTTTCTGTTAAAGATTTGCAAACGTTTAGTTGGAGTACACTTGGTGACAGGAAAAATAGCACAGAGCACCCTTCAATCAGCAGAACTTCCCACATTCATTATCTCATTTGCTCTTCACAACAATTCTGGGAAGTAGACTATCATTATTATGCCCCTGCTTCAGATGAATACACTGAGGCTCAGTGAGGCGAAGCATCACTCTGCTCTGGCTGACCTGGAATTTTAACTCAGCTCGTCTACCATCCTGTTTTGTATATGCTCTTAGGAGAGGCTATTCCTTGGAACAGGACATCATGCTTAGAAAAGTGAAGGGTCAGTGAAGGAGAGGAAGACCCTTAATGAGATGGATGGTCAGTGGCTATGGGCTCAAATGTGTTGGGAATTATAAGGATGGCACAGGATAGGACAGCATTCAGATCTGTTATTCATAGGGTCACTGTGAGTCATACTCGAGTCAACGGCACTTAGCAATAACTATTCCAAAACACATTACAATTTACTTTCAAAAACTCATTCCGTATCAAGCAAAACCCAATTGATAGCTGATTCTCCAGTGGGTTTCTGAGGTTGTGAATCACACAGGAGATTGCCCATCTTTCTCTCAAGGAGCCATTAGTGGATTTGAACTGCCAGAGAGGCACCATTTTTGGGTAGCAGCTCAAAACCCTACAGACCAAGCCCCCACAGTTCCCTCAGATTTACTTTGGAGGCCACACAATCATAAGTATCATTATCTTTGTTTTAAATGGCTTGGATTATAAAAGTAATTCATGCTCTTTGTGGAAACTTTGAGAAATGCATAAAGGAATCAAAATCATTTGTAATGCCACAACTCAGACTTAAGCTCTGTTAACATTTGATTTCTTATCTCTATTTCTAAAATTAAGATCCTATTACATGTAGTCTAAATGCTCTTTCTACACTTTACATTGTATCATAAGTATTTTCCCATGGCATAAAATATGTTTCATGAGCTAATTTCTCATAGACATGTAATATTCTGTGTTATGCCTGAAGCATAATTTAATTAACTGCTCCCCCTCAGTTAGACATTTAGTATCTATATAACCTGTCATTTGACTAAATAGACTTGAGTGATCTGTCCCCGATGAGACATGCTCTCTTTTAGAAGCATAAAAGTTATAGCCAGAAGCACCCTCAGAGGTCACTCTAATGATGTCATTTTTTGGGGGGTGTGGGTGTGAGTGGTAAAATATACATAGCATTAAATTCACTGTTTTAGCCTTAAAATGCACATTCTAAAAATAGTACACAACTCAGTGATACTTAGCACATTGACAAAATTGAGCAGCCATTAGCATTACCTGGTTCTAGGACATTCTCACAATGATGTCATTTTAGAAAAGAAAGTAAAACATGGTAGCTAGGACATTAGCACTAGCAGACCACTTAATCAGCAAATAGTTCAGGGAAGTGGCCTTAACCCGGTGATGGAAACTATGCCACCCCCTGGTCCCTCAGGTTTAAAAGCTTCCTGATGGAAGAGTGTTGCCTCCCTCCAGTGTCTACCCATCCTGCCTTGGAGCCACCCAGAATACATCTGTCTTCTCTATGACTGTCTTTCATTTCTTTCAAGGGTTGTTCCACTTACTAGATGACTACAATTTCCCATCTTTCCGAAACTCTAATTAGTGACCTCAAGCTGGAAAAGGCCTTCAAAGTCTCAGGTATCATTGTCTCAGCTTTAAAACCACAAGTTTAGGAGGAAGTGGCTTTATTCAACTATAGGAAGGCAGTAATGATATAGCTAATACACAGGAAAAAATAAAGCCATGACAAATGGTATCTTTGCTGGAGATAATTCCAATTATCACATTGAAGCCAAGCCATCACAAATACAATAAAGATCTGGTTTTAATTAATAGCATTTTAGTGGAAATGTCAGGCTTTTGAAGCAAAAGTGACTGGTAAAGAAAACATAAACCAACCTTACTAGTCCAGTCGGTATTTATTATTATTATTATTATTATTATTATTATTATTATTGAATATGTTGTATCTTTGATTCATTAAGACAGTTGAAAGAAAAAGTTCTGAAATGTTTCTATAATTGCTTTTCAAATAAAATGGAATTATTATTTCACTAGAGGTCTAGTGAAAACCCCCACCTATTTCTGTTTAAACTGGAAAGTCTATTGTTAAAAAAGCAATCATTTACAGAGTGCCAACTGTATGGCAAGCCACATAGCTACATAATCTCATTTGCCTCTCATAATAATTCTATCAGGCAGATAGAAAAGATTCTCATTTTACAGATAAAAGAATCGAGGCTAACTGATCTTCCTAAAGTCATACAATCAATAATAGAACTGGGATTTCTAAATAGGACTGTCTCTTTATCAACCTAACCCCATACTTAGTCCAGGGGAGCTCTGGTGACCTAGTGGGAAAGGAGTCACACTGCCAACCCAAAGGCAGGTAGTTTGAATCCAACAGCTGCTCCAAGGGAGAAAGATGGACAGTTCCCTCTTGTGTGATTTATAGCCTTTGAAAATGTGCTAGAGGGTCAGCTATGAGTCAGTTCGGCTGGATGACACAAACAATAACATGCTCAGCCAACTATAAAATTTTACTTAACTTGCTTTTGTGTGTAGGTGTTTTAAGTGAAGACTTACAGAGCAAATTCGTTTCCTTTTTGATAAAGTCTTCTATGCTGTTGGTGCATCCCCACAATGTTCAGTACTCTCCATGTCCTCTCTGGTTCCCAGAACCCTCCATCTGGATTTTCTACCCTTTCCTACCTTCTCATCTTTGCTTTTGGGCAAATGTTGTCCTTTTGGTCTTGTGTAATCGATTGTTCTAAGGAACACATTCCCCTCAGGTGTTATTGTTTGTTTTCTGGACCTGTCTATTGTTTGACTGGAAGGTGGTCTTCAGAATGGTTTCAGTCCCAGGTCCGGAAGAGTGTGGCTAATTTGATTTCAATCAAAGCAAAGATTTCACACTCTACTCTTGTCTATAAACAGTATTTCTTCTTGGAAATTAACACAATAGGAAGATAGATACAGCAAAGTAAAAAAATTCCAGTTTCAGAGAAGGTGCTGGAATTGCCTATGTGAAATAATTTCTATCTCTAGCTAATTGTTTAGTCATCCATGAAGTCATCCATGAAGTCTTTCCCAAGCACCTTTTTGTTCCAGGGGCCTAGGACCCTGGAGTGAGTTTGACACAATCCCTGCTACAAAAAAAAGCACATGAGCAAGTGGGAAAAGACAAGACAGAACTCCCGTTCTGTCTGGTGCACAGGAGCTGGTGCACAGGAAGGAGGTCGGCACACCAGCTCTGGATGTTGCACAGGAAGGGGAACAGATGGGATTATGACCAGAAGCTCAGCATGGGATCTTAAAGGAATGTGAATGTCAGACAAAGACACTTGGATTTGGTAGTGCAGGGGATGGGAGCAGATTCTAAAGAAAGGGGAAGCAAGGTCACAAACACACTGAAAAAGGATCGCTCTGCCAGCACTGTGTTCTGAATGGAGAAGGGGAGCATGGATGATGCTGGAAAGCTACTGGAATTGTCGAGGCCAGTGATTCTGCAAGTGTGGTCCCAGGACGAGCAGCATCAGCATCACCTGACAACTTGTTAGAAATGCAAATTGTTGGGCCTCACCCCAAACTCACTGAGTCAGAAACTACAGATGGGGCCCCAGCAGTGAGAGATTTAATAAACTTTCAGGTGAATCAGATGCTGGCTAAGAAAGAAGATAAGACCTGAGCTAGAAAAGCTGAAATGGACATGGAGCCCAGGGGCTGACAAAAGAGACCTACATTTGAAAACTGCTTGAATGTGGGGGATAAAAGGGTGAAAGGCCCTCTGCAAATTGCGCTTGGCAGGACAGCCCAACATGCTACATTAGCTAGGGAATGTAACCATCTTCCTTTCCTTACCATTTGGTCAAGATACTGTCCATTCAGCCACTTGGAGATTTCAAATGCACACGTAACACTGACATTCCCGAAGAAAATGCTCACCAGGCACCAAACAAGCCCCTTAATTTAGCCCAGCAGCTAATTTAAAGACTTACAGGATCCAGTTGCTAAAAATAGGCATAACTACCATGTAGCCCAGCTCTGTCACTTGAAAAATCTCTGCCATCACAGATGCCCCATTTGCTTGATAGGCAATAAGATGGTGTTTGAAAGTAGGTGATGAGGACTGAAAAATGGATGAAGCATGAGTGTCCAAACGGATGAGTAAAAGGATTTAATAAGGGATCTTTCCTGACATTCTAGTTCCTATAAACTTCACCACGCTGGTTCTGTTCCTCCTTGTTCTGTTTCATGCACACCACCAACACCCAGCAAACAGGCCTTCCGCCCACATCAGCTCTTAGCGCTTACCTGGCCATTTCTCCCTCACTTGATTATCTCCTTCAACAGCGTGGAGAAGCATTAACAGCCACAAAGGATGATGGCAATGATAGTGATGGCACTAATTAGGTCCCAGGAACTGTCAACATCTTAACATTAAATCTTGATAAAATGAAACAAAGAAGATGCTATTATCATTGTCCCTTTTTTGTAGATGAAAAAAAAAATGAGGAACAAGCTACTTGCTAATAAGTTGTGGATCTAGGTTGGAAATCAAGGCAGATGGACTTCAGAGTCCTCTCATCTTTCAAACTAACCACTGTATCACACTGCTTCTATACATAGTACTCTCATCAGAGAATCAGGGAGCCAACTCAGAGTATCTCATTTGTTCCTGGCATTGTTCCTATGAATTATTAGGTGAGCCCATCCTAGAGATTAAATAAGCACCTCAAACCACTTTTCAAAGACCGTCCAGCTTAAATGACTCCATAAAGATCTGAGCCCAGATCTTTACAACTTCAAAATCGAGGCTCTTGCCACTACATTTGCTACTACTTGATGTGGCTATGCAGCTTTCCTGAACTTGTTATCTCCACCCTTACAGTGGGATCAGAATTTTTACTTTGTGCCTCTCACAAAGCTATTGGGTTGTTTAGACTTTTTATCAAAGAACACAGTGAATCTTCCCAGAGGGGCATAGAACTGACCTCAGTGTGATTGACAGCTGCAAGGGACCATCAAAACATCTGGATGCAGCTGCTCTGTTTTGTTTAGCAAACAGATCAATTTGCTACTTGACTGTTACAGCCTCACATGAATCACCAACACAGAGTGTTTGCAGAATGAACAAATTAACTAAGGACCCCCACAGAAATAAGAGCAGACTAGGTCTGTGTCCCTGGCTGGGATGAATTCCCAGAGCTGCCTGGGGCTGTGGCAGGAGCCCCTTCCCCTGGGCAAGGGAAAAAATTAACAAAAAGTCCAGCAGGAAGACTTTTTCTAATGCCCTTGTTCCTGCACAATTGGGACTCATCCTATCTCAGAGAAAGAATGGCCTGTAGATGTCACATGGTGTGGCTCTCATTTTATAGATGAAGACTCTGACAGCCCGTTTAACCCAAGCCCACAAGTATGTTGCTTCTCCAACGGGGCACAGTCCTCTGTGCCCCTCAGAATAGAGCAAATGTCTTTCTTGTCATTTCTCTTGCTCTACTTCATCTTGAAACTCAGAGTCTATGAAATGTACTCTACACAGGTCAGTGAGGGATAGTTACTTCCCACTGGAATGGGGGCATGGTATTTCAGCCTGAGGCATGGCTGGAAGCCCAGCTCTGCCACTGTCCAGTTGTATGACCTCAAGGAAGTAATTAAACCTCCAAGTTTTATTTTCCTTTTATATAATGGTACCTAACTGAATTGATCTACTTAAGTATGATGTTGAGTATATGACATTCTAATTTAGAGACCATCTAAAGAACAGACTTAATATACTGAACACTCATGACTGAAAACCAGATGAGTTGTGCAATGACATCAAGTATATCATGGATGAAGAAAGCAAATTTCATTAAAAAGGAGCAAAGAAAGAAAACAACCAAAATGGATATCAGAAGCAACTCTGAAATTTGCTCTTGAATGTAGAGTAGCTGGAGTGAATGAGGAAATGACTTAAAATAACTACAAAAGATTTCAAAACATGACTCAAGAAAACAAAGTCTTACAATGAAATATGCAAAGCTTTGGAGTTAGAAAACGAAAAGAGAAGAACATGCTCAGCATTTCTCTTACTGAAAGAACTGAAGAAAAATTCAAGCCCTAACTTGCAATATTGAAGAATTTGACAGATAAACTGTTGAATTACACAGAATCATAAGAAGATGGAATAAATGTGCAGAGCCACTACACCAAAAAGAACTGGTTAATGTGCAACTATTTCAGGAGGTGGGGTAGCATATGAGAGCTGATGGTATTGAAAGACAAAGTCCAAGCTGCACTGAGGGCATTGTAGAAAAACAAGACTCTAGAAGCTGATGAAATATCAATAGAAATGTTTCAACACAACAATTCTTCTGGTATTTCCTGCTTTCAGCCAGGATCCATCTGATATCAGCATTGATGTTCCTGGTGCTACAGTCTCTTCTAAGCTCAGCTTAAACTTCTGGAAGTTCTCTATTAATGTACTGGTCTAGCCATTTTTGGATTCTCTTCAGCAACATTTTGCTTACATGTAGTATTAATGATATTTCTTGATAACTTCTACACTCTGTTGGATTACCTTTCTTGGGAAGGGGAACAAATACGGGTTCAGTCAGCAAGCCAAGTAGTTTTCTTCCAAATTTTCTGGCATAAAATTTTGAAAACATACAGGCTTGCATCTGTTATCTGAAACATGTCAGTTACTATCCCAACAATCCTTAGGACCTTATTATATTTTGCCAGTGGCTTCCGTGCAGCCTGAACTTTCCCTTTCATTACCATTGGCTCTTGTTTATATGGTACTTCCTGAAATTTTTCAGTGTCAACTAATTCTTTTAGGTACAGTGACTTCATGTAATCCTGCCATCTTACTGGATCAGTAAAGATTTTGCACATAGCATCTTTTAGTAATAAAATTTAAGGCATCCATTAGTTTTTTCAGTTCTTTCAGCTTGAGATGCTGAGTGAGTTCTTTCCTTTTTATTCTCCAATTCCAGTTCTCTATACAGAAGAGACTTTGAAAATTGCACCAGAATGTCAAGAAGTCAAAACAAAAGGGAAGACCTTAGGAAGTGAAAGAGATGAACAGAAGATTTCAAAGGCCATCCAAGAAGGCAATGTAAAGTATTATGAAGGGAGATACGAAGAGCTGGAGCTGGAAAACAAAAAGAGAAGAACTCAGTCTGTATTGATGAAGCTGAAAGAACTGAAAAACAAATTCAAGTCTTGAGTTGCAATACTGGAGGATGCCATGGATGCCTGAATGATCCAGGAATTATCAAAAGAAGATGGGAGGAATACATTGAGTCACTGTACCAAAAAGATTTGACAGACATAGAACTATTTCAAAAAGAAGCATATGATCAAGATCCAATGGTGACGAAAGAAGTTCAAGCTACATTGGAGGCATTAGCAAAAAACAAGGCCCCAGGAATTGATGGGTTACTAAGTGACCTGTTGCAACAAAGAGATGTATCCTAGCTGCACTCATCAGGCTGTGCCAGGAAATTTGGAGGACAGCCACCTGACCAATTAGATCCATATTTATTCCTACTCCCTGAAAAAGTGATGGAATGGAATGTGAATGTGTGTATGTGAATGTAGAGCTATATTCCAAAAGGTTTCTGCCATTATGACCTTTGAAAACAACAAGTGCTCCAAGTTTATGGAGAGATTGGAACCTTTACTGCTGGTGGGAGTGTAAAATGGTACAACTACTATGGAAGGTGGTTTGATGCTTTCTCAAAAAGTTGGAAATAGAAATATCCTTTGACCCAGCAATTCCACTATTGGGAATATACCCTAAAGAAACCAGAGCCACAACTCAAACATATGTATGCACACCCATGTTTATTGCTACGTTATTCACAATAGCAGAGAGATGGAAGCAACTCAAGTGCCCATCAACAAACAAATGGATAGAAAAACTACTGTACATTCACACAATGCAATACTATGCAGCACTGAAAGCTAGGGAATTTGTATAATATTACACAACATGGATGAACCAGGAAGACAGTATGCTGAGTGAACTATCTCAATCATAAAAGGACAAATACGGCATAACATCACTGTTATGGCAGGACTGACATTGGGGGTTGGAGGGAGACTAGGGAAAGAGTGGGTAGATAATGAGTACTGTATTGGAACAGATGAGGGAAAGAACTGTTTAAAAGGAATATGTAATTAGATATTCTATGTATGACAACAATCTAGAATAAGAGAAGCATTGCAAAGAGGACTCGGGGTGTGGGGAGGAAGAAGGAGGAATGGGATTGTGCAACAATGAATGAATGAAAGTCCAACTTTCATTCAAGTTAAACATAATAAAATAAAGTACATT
>NW_006399842.1:1226872-1249683 GCF_000299155.1 Elephantulus edwardii | reverse complement strand
TGGGGGGTGGGGAGAAGGGTGCAACAATGAATGAATGGAATTCCAAAATCTCTGTAGATGTTCATTGAAATGAAAAATAAATAAATTAATTTAAAAAAAAAGAAAGAATATAGGTCATCAGACCTTTCCTCTGAGGTAACCCCCGGGTGGGTTTAAACTACCAGACTTTTGGTTAGTTGAGCACTGCTTGTCTGTGCCACTTAACTAAACCAAACCCAACCTTATTGCCATCAGGTCAACTGTGACTCATAGTGATCTGATAGGACAGAGTACAACTGTCTCGCTGAATTTCCAACATAGTAATCTTTACTCACAGAGGGCCACACCTCTCTCCTGTGGAGCTTCAAACTATAGACGCCTTGCTTAGCATAAAAAGTGCTAAATACTGCATCTCCAGGGCTCTACTATGTCACCCAGGGGCTTCTTAATATCTGTCTCTGTTGTTGGTTGTTGTCAAGTCAATGTGATGACATCCTATATGCTAAGCAGAACCCCTCCATTTGGTCCTTAAAGCTGTGATCTTTCAAGACAGATTACTAGGACTGTTTTTGGAGCTGTCTCTGCATGAGTTCAAACTGCCAAGCTTTTGGTTAATAGTTGAGTGTGTAACTGCTTGTTCCACCTAGGGATTCATTAATACTTGTGTACCATTGAGTCAGAACCAACATATAGCTGACCCTCCAGTGGGTTTTGAGAAGCAGTTAATCACATGGGAGGAGATTTCCCATCCATCTGCCGCACAGCAAGAGATTTGATCTTGTGCCTTTGGGATTTCAGTGCAGTTTCTTACCACTAGGTCACCAGAGCTCCCTATAATCAACATCTATATCTAGTACTTGTCATCCTCTTAAAAGGCTCACTATCTATTCTCAAGAGTTCAATAGACAGATCAATATAAATCTTTGGAAACCCAGGAGAACATGGAGTTTCTCAAAGTAATTTCTGACATCACACAATCTCATAGACTCTCAGGGGAGAGAAAGCACTTCAGGCTTCCCAGCGTCAGACTGTACCTGCCTTGTTAACCTAAGCAAATCCCTGTCCATACCTCATGTTCTCCTTGTGTAACTGCACTTCAGCTGATGCTCTTACTCTCAGTAGAGGATTCTAGACATCACAAAACAATACAGAAAGCTCTTTGCTGCCCCCTACATAAAGGAGGAAAGAAAAACTTTGAGTTGGAAGGGGCACCAGAGATCACTTTGTTCATCCTCTATTTTTAACATACAGGGAGGCTGAGGTTTACTCACTTGTTTGGATAATAGAAAAGATGGGTCTATTTCTCTTGATGTCTTCTCTTTTAAAACTACCTCACTACTATGACTAATAAATCAGAATGTTTTTGGGGTTACAGTAAAACTTCTTGCCACTGGGCCATCAGAGCTCCTTAAAGAATCAGAGAGTGACCAAAATTCTGATTTTGAATGAAAATCTTTTTCAAGCAACTGTGGTACTGAAGTTGTTGTTATGTGTCATTGAGTTGCCAGAGACTCATAGTAACCCTATGTACAAAAGCCCTCAACCCTGCTGTATCCTGGGCCAATCTCACTGTTTCCGACACACCTACCCCCTTTAACCCAGTCACTGAATCAATCTGAGGGTCTTCATCTCCTGTGCTGTCCCTCCACCCTCCCAAGCATGACATCCCTCTCCAAGGACTGGTCCCTCCTTGCAACATGTCCAAAGTATGTCAGACAAAGCTCCAGAATTTTTACCTCCAAGGACCAGCCTGGTTTAACATGTTCGTTTTCTTAGCAGTCCATGGTATATTCAATACTCTTATCCAACACCACAGCTCAAAGGCATCAATTCTCCTTCTAACCTCTCTAGTCATTATCTAGCTCTCTGATGCATAGCAGGTGATTGCAAAGACCATGGCCTATATCAGGCTCCCCTTAGTCTCCAGAGTGACACCATCATTCTTCAATACTTTGGAGAGGTCCTAACAGCAGACTTTCCCATTGCAATATGCCTTTTCATTTCCTGGCTGCTGGTGCCAAGAATGTTGACTGTGGAGCCAAGCAAACTAAAGCTGTGAACAATCTCAATCTCTTCACCATCCATCCTGATGCTGCCAATTGGCCCAGTGGTGAGAATCTTTGTCTTCTTGATATTGAGCCTCAATCCATATTGAAGGCTGCAGCCCTTGACTTTCTGCAGCAAGTGGTTTAGGTCCTCTTCAGTTTCAGCAAGCAAGGTTGTATCATCTGCATAACACAGACTGTTGATAGATCTACCACCAATCCTGATGCCACATTTCTCCTCATAGAGCCCAGCCTCCCAGATAATCTGTTCTGTATATAGGTTGAAAAAGTATGGAAATAGGACACATTCCTAGCATACACCCTTGCCAATTTTGAACCATGCAGTGTTTCCTTGCTCTGTTCTGACGACTGCCTCCTGGTCCAAGTATAGGTTTCACATTAGTATGATCAAGAGTTCTGCGATTCCCATTCTTCTCAGAGTCAGCCACAGTTTGTTATGATCCACACAGTCAAATGCCTTTGCATAATCAATGAAACACAGATAGACATTCCTCTGGTATTCTCTGCTTTCAGCTAAGATCCATCTAACATCAGCTACAATATCTCTAGTACCACGACCCCTTCTAAACCCAGCCTGGACTTCTGGCAGTTCTCTGCTGATGTCCTGTTCCAGTCGTTTCTGGATAGTCTTCAGCAGAATCTTGCTTGCATGTGAAATCAATGATATTGTTCTATAGTTTCCACACTCTGTTTGGTCACCTTTCTTTGGAATGGGAATACATATAGATCTCTTCCAGTCAGTTGGCCAAGTGGTTGTCCTCCAGATTTCTTGAAACAACTTGGTGAGCACATCTGAAGAGCATGCTTTTTTTCCCCCCTGAGTGCTTCAGAGTCCCTTTTTAAACCTACTAGGTAGTTGGCAGCTGTCTTTCTGTCAGTGACTGAGTTTGGTCTTAGTTTTTCATTGGAAGCTGGGAAAGATTTTTCAAATGGTAAAGTTTTGTTGCACTGAATACTTAAGGTACACTAGACAAGATCCCAAGTTGTAAGCAAGGTAGCTGGGGCTCTGATTCCTGCTGCATCTTGTCTCGGCTCCCATACCCCATTGACTGGAGGCCAACACGCCCCCCTCCCTTTGAAATGCTCTTTCCCAAACTACCCACTGAAAAATTTTCAAGTCTCAGAATTGACATCACCTTTTCCAAAATGTTCTCCACAGCTTCTGGAGACAAAATCAAGCTTTTTTTTTTTTTTTTAAAATATCCTTCCTGACTTTGAACTTAATAGAAATAATAGCGAAGTGCATTGAAAATTTAATGGATCCTGCACAATGCTAAGCCCACAGCATACATACGATTTCTTCATTGTAATTCAAGCAATTGTACTTAAATGGTTATTTGTGCAGCTCTTTGTTAATGTCTGTCTCCTCCACTGGACTGGAAACCTGGGGAGGGCAGGCACAGCAATTCTTTTGTTTACAGATAGCACTTCAGCAGTTCCTGGCACACAGCAGGTGCTCAAAATATCTGGATGAGTATAGTCATTGTTTCAACTAATTCTTAGAATAATCCAATTAACGAATATTCAAGTATTAACGTAAATTTACCTCCGAGGATACTGCAGCCTCAAGAAGTGGAGTCACTTAAGTCATTTGCCTAAGAGATAAGGCTAGGATTGCAAACCAGGTGATCTGCTTCCAGAGGCACCTTTTAACCATTATACTACCACACTCCTCTACACTGGGTTGCAAGAATAGATCTTTCTTCTTTTTTTTTTTTCTCTCTTTCTCTATCACTGGGAAGATCCTGATTATGCTCTGGGAGAACAAAGATTTCCTAGTGGCAACAGGAAGAGACTGTCTATCTGACAACTATAATCAGTGGTTGTATTAGCTTCTATTTTACCACCTCCAAAATTAGCAGAAAAGGCTAACTTGAGCTTGCATTGTATAGTTCTACTAATGAAGGGATCCTTTTAATTACACACTTGGCTTGTATCTGTAACACAAAGCATTTTAGTGTTTAAACACAGCTCTGCAACAAAGTATAGGCTGTGTGAACACAGACAATAAGTAGGGGGAAGACCATGTGTAGAAATAATTCTATGCCTAGACTGTAATTTCTTTTTGACATTCAATTTCATCCAAACCCAGTTCGTTTTCTCTGGTATGCCTAATTCTCTTTTGTATGCTGTGTCCCCATGAGGCCCTATTTAGTGATTCAGTAGGCATATCCTTGGTCAGAGACTCCCATCCTCAGATTTCAGATGGAATGTCACTTTATTTTCTTCCCAGATTGCTCACGTTGTTCATTTCCACCGTCAGTGGCTGATTTGCCTGCAGAGCTCTCCCCACCAGCGTGACAGCAGTCAGTCGATGCTGCAGAGCAGGTGCCGACCACAAACCCATCCCCTGTTGTCTGTGGCTTCGGGGCTCTTGGCCCTCCATTTGCCAAGATATTGTTCACGTATCAATCTGTATGAGATTTGCACTAATGTGTATGAGGCCAATCCCATGGACCCTTTTTGGGCAAGGATGTCACCTTACCATTTATACTGGTTGCAAAAGAGGAAGAGTAACCATGATGGAGCCCCCTCTGTGGGCTAGGAACTCTACCATACATTGATGATCTTAGTTAAGCCACACAAAGACCCTTAAGACACGCACTACAGAGCCAAAAAAGAGCTACAAAAGCCTTGGCGCACAATTGATTAAAAGCTCCACTGCTACAGCTTCTCTATCCATTCATTTGTTGAGGGGCACCTGGGTTGTTTCCAAGTCCTTGCTATTGTGAATAAAACCACGATAAACATGGGTGTGCATATATCTCCTTGGATGTCAGTTATGGTCTCTTTAGAAGCTGTGGTATATTCACACAATGGAATACTATGCTGCATTGAAAAACAAGGAACTCGTGCAATATTATTCAAAATGGGTGACTCTGGATGACATTATGCTGAGTGAAGTATCTCAGTCACAAAAGGACAAATGCTGCATAGTGCCATTGTTGTAGAATGGGATTGACATCAGGGGTGGGCTAAGACTGAGAAAAACTGGATGGATTATGTATACTGAATTGAAACAGATGAGGGAGAGAACAGTTTAAAAGCCATCTATGATAGGGTATTATGATTATCACAGGAATCCAGAATTAAGGTTGCATAATGGAGTGCATTCGGGGTGGGGAAGGGGGGATGGGGGTGGAAGGATTGTATACCAGCAAAGAAGTTTATCTTTTGCTTTTCAAAGAGAGGAATGAACTGGGGGGGGGGGGGGAGTAGAGAAAAAAGTGCAACAATGAATGAATGGAAATGCAAAATCTCTGTAAATGTTCATTAAAATTAATAAAAAAAGAGAAAGAACCATTGGGGGTAAAAAAAAAAAAAAGCTCCACTACCAATCAAAAGGCTGCCAGTTTGAGCTCATCCAGTGGAGCCACGGAAGGAAGGCCTGCAATCTGCTTCTGAAATTTGATAGAGTGCACTTCTCTGCAACACATGATGAGTTTGAACTGACCCAACAGCAACTGGTATAAGAGCCAGAACGCTTGTGTTGGAATCCTAGTTCTAACTAGGTGGTTACCTTGGAAAATTCCATTAGCTTGCTATGTATAATGGTGACAATAACTCTGTCTGCTTCATAGCATTGTCATGAGACCTGAGTGGCTTAGCATGTGTAGAACATTTAGAACTATACCTGGCATATGATAAGCACTCCTCAAACTGTTGTTTTGCTTAACAAATTAAGCTAAACTTAGAGAGGTTGAATAAATTACTGAAGGTCGCAGACCACCTAAATGACATCCTCTGGTAACCAGGATCTACCTGATTCTCAAAACATACTCTTGTCAGGCTTCCAGTGAGGTTAGACAACACCCAGCTGCTTCACTGCTGACCCACTACTAGGATTCAGAGCCATCCAGAGACCTCCCTCTAGGACACGGCCTAAAGAATGTCACGTTGTGCGTATGATGTTTATTGACCTCAATATGAGCATGCTGGTTTCTGCTTCCACTGCTCCAAAAATATTGCTCTTTCAAGGATTATCAAGCACCTCCTAATTGCCTCAGACTTTCTTAATCTTTATGCAATTCAGCTACTCATAACATTTGATGCAGTTGAACACTTGCTTCCTGACCCCTCTCTCCTTTCCTGGCCTCTGTGTCTGTGCTTTCTGCTGGTGTTCTTAATTTCTCTGGTTTCTCTTCCTTGGAGAAAGAGAATCCTCTAAGTCCCTGTTTGTGACCTGCTGCTTCCTCTTCTCCATAGACTCCCCTCACTCAGGGTTGACTCTGAGATCTGCATCCTATGTCCAGGAGCTTAGCCTGGTCTCTGTATCCAGGAGGTCTATGCCCCACCCTCTTCTTCACCGACAGTTTATCCCACAAGTTCCTTCCAGGTCCAAATCCTGCTCATCCTTCAAAGCTCACTTTAAATGTCAGCGAGTCCCTAAAGCCTTTCTTGATTCCTTCAATCCAGAAATATTCTCTCTTCTGAATTCCCTATGGCACTTTATTTGCACCTCTTTCATCATTTTCTAACTCGTATTATGGTCATTTAAGTTTGTAGGTTCTTTCCCCTGATATATCATGAGTTTGCCAAAAATAGAATCCATGTTTGTGTCCCCCATGGCACTCTGTATCTAGCAGGTAATGTAAAAAGACATGCTGCATAAATGACTGTAGGAGGAGGATTCTTTAAGACAAATATAATAAATAATTTAGTATCATTTCTTAAGTCAAGAAAATTAGTGCAAATTTCAGCTTAAGGTTCAATGAGATCGTTTTTTAAGGTAATAATAAAAGAATGATAATTTATGTTAATAAGAATAATAATCATCTCTGATTGTACCACTTACTAACTATATAACCTTGGGGTAGTTATGTTAATGCTCATTCTCTGTTTCTCATCTGTAAAATGGAGACTGACAATAGAATCAACTTCATAGAGATGTTGAGGGATTAAATGGGTAACATTAATAAAAGACTAATATACCTACTGGAATTGAAGTGCTAAAAAAATGGTAGCGATTATCACTCATTAATTCACTGATGAGAAAGCTCTGGTGGCCTAGTGGGTAAAGAGCTGTACTGCCATCACAAAGGCAGGTGGTTAGAATCCACAGCTACTCTATTAGAAAAAGAGGAACAATTTCCTCCCATGTGTTTTATAGCCCCTGAAAAACCCCTGAAGGGTCAGCTATGAGTAAGTTCCTACTAAGCAGGACACAATAACAACACCATTCACTGATTAAGAACAAAGACTACAGTTTCAGAACAAGAGAGACTACAGGGTTTTAAATCAGAAAAGATATGAGGGTTGTATCCTTTCACTATATGTATTCAAGCTTCATGTGAGCAAATAATTTTAGAAATTAAACTATATGAAGAAGGACGAAGCACAAGGATTGGAGAAAGACTCATTAACAATCTTCAATATGTAGATGAGACAACTTGCTTACTGAAAGTGAAGAACTTAAGTACGTGATGATGAAGATCAAGGACTACAGCCTTCAGCATGGATTACATCTCAACATAAAACAAAAATCTTCACAACTGAACTAAAAAGGAACACCATCATATATGGAGAAAATATTAACATTATCAAAGATTCAATTTTACTTCCATCCACAATCAATGCCCACAGCAGCAGCAATGAAGAAATTAAATGATTTATTACACTGGCAAATCTGCTGCAAAAGACTTTAAAGTGTTAAAAAGATATCACTTTGAAGACTAAGGTGTGCTTGACTGAAGTAATGGTATTTTTATCAACCTTGTATGCAAGCCAAAGTTAGACAATTTATAAGAAAGATTGAAGAAGAATTCATGTCCTTGAATGATAGTCTTGGTGAAGAACATGGAGTATACCACGGTTTTCCAGAAGAATAAAGAAATGTGTCTTAGAAGGTGTTTAGCCAGAATTCTCCATACAAGGGAAGGCAGTGAGACTGTCTCATGCGTTTTGGAGGTGTTATCAAGAGTGGCTGGAGATGACATTATATTTCTCAAAGTAGAGGGGCTGTGAAAAAGAGGAAGACACTTAATAAGACAGATTGACACAGTAGCTACAATAATTGACTTAATCATAGCAACAGCCTTGAAGATGGCCCTAAACTGGGTTTTGTTCTGTTGCGTATACGTGTGGTCTGAGTTAGGACCAATTTGATGGCGCCTAACAACAAAATGAAAGTAATGTGAGGATTAAAAGAGAAAAATGGGTGCATGTTGCTTAGCAAAGTGCCTCAAAATCAGTTTCATTCTATTTACATGTTGTTTTGTTGTTATGTGCCGTCGAGTCACCTGTGACTCATAGTGACCCTATGTACAACAGCCCTAAACCCTGCTCTATCCTGGGCCAATCTCACTGTCTCTGACACACCTACCACCATTACCCCAGTCACTGAATCAATCCACCTCTTAAGAGGGTCTTCCTTTCCCATGCTGCCCCTCCACCCTCCCAAGCATGATGTCCCTCTCCAAGGACTGGTCCCTCCTGGCAACATGCCCAAAGTTTGTCAGACAAAGCTCCAGAATCTTTGCCTCCAGGAAGCAGCCTGGTTTAACCCTCTCCAGAAAGAACCTGTTTGTTTTCTTAACAGTTCATGGTATATTCAATACTCTTCTCCAACACCACAGCTCAAAGGCATCACTTCTCCTTCTATCCTCCCTAGTCATTGTCTAGTTCTCTGACGCATAGCAAGGGATTGCAAAGACCATGATCTATATCAGACTCACCTTAGTCTCCAGAGTGACACCATTGCTCTTCAGTGTTTTGGAGAGGTCCTTAACAGCAGACTTTTCCATTGCAATGCATTTTTTTTTTTCATTTCCTGGCTGCTGGTGCCAAGAGTGGAGCCAAGCAAACTAAACTAAACTAAAGCTGTGAACAATCTCAATCTCTTCACCATCCATCCTGATACTGCCAATTGGCCAAGTGGTGAGAATCTTTGTCTTCTTGATATTGAGCCTCAATCCATATTGAAGGCTGCAGTCCTTGACCTTCTGCAGCAAGTGCTTCAGGTCCTCCTCAGTTTCAGCGAGCAGAGTTGTGTTATCTGTAAAACGCAGATTGTTGATAGAACTTCTACCAATCCTGATGCCACACTTCTCCTCATACAGCCCAGCTCCCCTCTGCTCTACATAAAGGTTGAAAAGGTATGGAGATAGGACACATCCTTCCCAAGTTTGTACCATGTTTCCTTGATCTGTTCTGACGACTGCCTCCTGGTCCAAGTATAGGTTTTGCATTAGCACAATCAAGTGTTCTGGGATTCCCATTCTTCTCAGAGTCAGCCACAGTTTGTTGTGATCCACACAGTCAAATGCCTTTGCATAATCAACGAAACACAAATAGATATTCCTCTGGAACTCCCTGCTTTCAGCCAAGATCCATCTAACATTAGTTACAATATCCCTAGTACCACGACCCCTTCTATTTACATAGAGGGTTTCTCTAAGTTGGAACTAACTTGAGGACATCTAACAACACCTAATGACATAATTTTTTAAATTTTTCATTCATGTGCTGTTGTGCAGTCAAGTGTGACCTTTAGAAGTCCTATGAACAGGTGAGCTCTGGTGGCCTAGTGGCAAGAAGCTGCACTGCAATCCCGCAGGTGTGCGGTTCAAATCCACCAGATGCTCTGCTGAAGAAGGAGGAACAATCTCCTCCTGTACCAGTCAGATCTGATTTGACGGGGCACACACACACACACACACAAATAATAATAAAAAAATAATTAATAAAAAAAAGAAATGCCGAGTGACTTTGGCCCTTTAAAAAAAAAAAAAAAAGAAGTCCTATGAACAACAGATCTGAACCCTGTCCCATTCCATGCCATTCTCATCATCTCTGATACACTTGAGCCCATTGATCTAGTTACTGTGTCATGTGTTCCACATATATTTCTGGAGTACCAATTCTGTAGAAAGGAATGTTGGGCCAGCTAAAATCTAACCTCTCGCAGGTAGATAAAACTACCTTCTTCAACCAACAACACTCTACCTCAAAGAAGTTTGGTCCTAACAAAATTAGATTTAAAAAAAATTGGACTAATAAATTAGGCATGCATATTAGCAATTAGGTCCAGAGAGAAAGTTTTACTTTTTTCTGCATGCAATTTGAATTCCCCTAACATAGAGTTGTTGTCAAAATCCATTAAAGTATTTAATTTCTCTTGTCACTGCACAATTCCCCAAGCAGATATCCAGACAGTTTGCAATAGTGTTGCTCATAGAAGTACTAAATGTTTAGTTATCATGGTACATTTTTTTAGCTGATGTCTCCCTGATGGTTCTAGAGACTCTAGGGAGATTGTGCAAGTTAAAGTACAAGGTTAAGGCAGGGCAGAAGAGTGTCAGGAGTTAGAGAAGTTGTAAATTAAGCAGGTCCTCATTTCAGCTCCAACATTGCCACATACTAGATCAGTGACCTGGGGTGGGGGTGGGGGGACAGTACTTAACCTCTCTGAGCATCAGTTTCCTCATTTGGAAGGTGGTGACAATAACACCAAACCCACAGGGCTTTAGTGAGCATTAAAGGAAACACCAAATATACAGAAAGTAGTAGACATATCATTGGTGCTCACTATAAGATCAGTTAAAATCCAAAAGTTCTGAAACATACAGATTGGGGTCTAGGGGCTGTCACACTATCTTGCCTTCTACATCCTTAAGGGACAGTCTTAAGAACAATGTGTTTGCTGTGACCTTGTGGCCAGAACCAGTTTCCTGACACTTTATTATTTTTTTTTCAGAGTAGCCTTTCCAAACACTCATTCAAAAAAAGAAAATTAATATCCCCACTTGCCCAGCTCATCTGGTGAGAGCAAAAGGTCTCCATGTCAACGGGAATGGGATGAATATACACATCTACTGAAAATGACAGTGAAAGAGTCTCTCATTTAGTTTTCCTTCTAATAAGCACCATGATGCAGCTAAAGTATTGGTCTTCCCTGGTTGTCATGACAACATCTACTGGCTTGCCCTTTCCTGTGAAGCGCACATCTTAGCGAACAAGGGGGAGTGGCGGCGGAGGAGGTCAGGGATGATGAGCTGCGTGGCAGCGGGACTCCACAGAGCCATGAGAAGTTGTGGTGTGCCTTTGAGTTGATTCCTATTCAGAGAGACCCTGTAGGATTAAGTAGAACTGCTGCATGGAGTTTCCAAGGCAATAATCTTCACAGCCAACTGCCCATCTTTCTTCAGTTGGTGAGTTCAAACTGCTGACCTCTCAGTCAGCAGCTGAGCGCTTAAGCACTGGACCGCAAAGGCTCTCACTATTTTGCAAAAACTGGAAGCCAGTGGCAAAAGCATATACTGCTAGCCATGAAATGGAGAAGTCCCAGGTTTTATTCTATGGCTCCTCTGAGAATGATGAGTTGATATAGAACCCATCATAAAAACCAGTTCAAACCTGGAGAGTAAGCAATTACTACTTCCTCAACTATGACACCGAGACAGAAGGGCCACTTGTGCTTCTCTTGTCAGGCTTAGTGTTTGAGAAAGTGTGGCCAAGCCAGTACCTGCTACCTCTGGCTATGGTCCAATGAGCAATTCACAGGGCAATTTCCTGCCCAGGATCTAATGCAACCTGAGTAACAGCTGGAGAAGGAAAGAGCATTTTGCCCATTTCACTGGCACAAGATTGAGTGCTACGACCATGGGCCAGCAAGCACGGCCGCCTACTTCCATTTCTTGTGTTCTAGCTTGTTTTCTAGTCTCAAGAGCCTTGAGATAGCACTTGAATTTCCGAGGCAGGTTTAACCCTTCCCCCCACCCTTAGGTTCACTGCTAAGAGTCACCTTCTAACGCCAACATCTGCCCAGCAAATCCACCCAGACGCCCAGTCTGCACTTCAGTGAGTCTCACATTCCAAGTTGAATACAATTTGTCCCTCTTGAACTTGTCTGTTGCTCTTTCCACTGTCATTATTGGTGATTCCATCTCTCCCGTGAGTCAAGCTCAAAGCTTTGGCTTTCCCATCTACCTCATTCTTCATTTTGGGGGTCCTATAGACAAGACTTCCACGGATGCTTTTCCATTTGGGGGCTCTGACCTACATCTGCTGGGAAGTATTGGCAGGTGGAAGCAGAGGCCTGGACTCTGGCTGAATGTCAGGCACCATGTTAGACACAGTGTCCCATTTGACCTTCACTACAACACTCTGAGGTTATTAGCATTCATCCTAGAAATCCAACTTCCTATATGATGCTGTTACCTATGCAGCACAAGAGAGGTAACAGAACCTGGCTAAGGTTATCCAGTTTAGAAATGGCAACATCAGATTATAAATCTAGAACACACTGACTCAAGAGTTCCTACTCATGGGCCACAATGCAAAGATGACCATCCATCCATTAGTTTCTTAAGCACAGGGGCCAGCAGTCCTCGGAGAAGGACATTACGCCCGGAAGGGTGGAGGGACAGTGCAGGAGAGGGAGACACCGGATGCGATGGACTGATTCAGTAACTGGGGCAATGGGAGTTGATGTGTCAGAATCAGTGAGACTGACTCAAGACACAGGACAGGCTTCAGAGCTGCTGTACACAGGATTGCTATGAGTTGCTGGCAACTCGACAGCACATAACAACAACTACTGACCACAGGGCCTGTCTCCCAGCACCTGTGGAGTGATATCTGAAAGAAGCTCTGTGGAAAGACGTTGACTTGGAGCTAGCCAGTCCGAGTCCTGCTCTGACCAAGATTCTTCATTACTACATGACCTTGAGAAACCTACTAGACAATAGCTAGAAGTCTTAATTTCCTCATCTCTGAAATGGGTGACCTTAGAGGGTGAGATCATGTAACAGAAAATAACCAGTGTCCAATGCACGGGAGGGTCTCATGTGTTAGCGGAACAGAGCTGTCAATATCTTGGAAATGTCTCCCATGAGACACTCCTGGCTGACTGCTTCTGTTCATGATATCAGGCTTGTAAAAATGTTTAACTTCAGAATGTAAGAGTCTGAAGGAGGGGGCTGTGGAGAGTCTCTCCATCGAGTTCAAGTACAGAGGATGAGCGGGAAGCCAGGGGAGACATTTATGTCCTTGTGAGCCTGGATACTAAGTGCTGGCCCATCTCCAGCTCTGACGAGCCTGTCACGGTGGTTTTCACAAAACATCTGTTTCAGGAATAAGCCTGTTGTTTCAGGCAAGCTTGAGAGATAATAGTATGTTTTTTCTATACACAGCCATGACATGTTCACTGGAGCTGAATATTTCTAAATGTGACCAATTTCTTAAGTGGCAGAAGCCCATCAAACTCTTAAAGAACATACATTGCAAGTGGGAAGTTCAAGCAGTTTCTATGTGTTGTTATCAACTTGCAGCAAATGTTATTGTGGGCTTCCAAGGGAGAATGGCAGGGAGAGGACCTGGGAGTCAGGAGCAGCGATTTCTCAGAAAAACTGATCCCTCTAAAGGTTGGACTGTATTCGGCAAGGAAGTCAGGTTTCTAGGCTTCATGCATATGGATGACAACAGTGGCTGAATGATAACCTTCAATTTCTCTTCCCCACGTGAATCGACTTTGGTTGGCCACTGAGAATTCGACTAGGAAACACTATGCCAATGCACATACCAATGATCCCCAGGATCCGAACACAGCTTTGCTGGATTTGACTCAATTTCTGCCTGAGATAAGCAAGCGTGGGTGCAGTGTTCCATGTGAAATGAGCAGACCATGCCTGGGTGGGAGATAGAGAATCAAAAAAGCTGACCAACAATTAGGAGAATTCTAGGATGCTTAGCTCCTCTGAACAAGGACCCGCCACAGCACATTCCTCAAGGTCCTCCAAGAGGAAGCTTCTTAGGAACTAACACATAAAAGTTCTTTTCTTTTTTTCCCCCCTCCCTGTCTTTCTCTCATCATTGCCTTTGAGTTGGAACTGACTCATAGCTGACCCTCCAGTGGATTTCTGAGATTGTAATCCCCTACAGATTACACCATTAGAGTCTGTCCCCTGCCTTTGGGCACATAGTAGGCCCAGAAAATGCTTACCCTCATAGGACAATCTCCTCCCACATGCCCCTGGACATGGGGGCATCCCCAAACCCACCGGTGGGGGTCTGGTGGAAGGCACACTTCCTGGCACCTGGTTCCCAGCCAGCCTGAAGATGTTAAGGCTGTCCAGTCTTCATTACTAAGCTTTACTTTGCTTATCTGATTTGTGTCTTGGTCTGTAGACTTGACCTCCAGGCTCCATTCTAGTTCCCCAGATCCTGGGGCTCTACTGAGTCCCAGTACTCACCAGTTTACTCCTGGGGTTCCAGCAAGCCTTGGGTTCAAGCTTATTATAGCTGATTCTAAGGCCCTAAGACTAGGTCTGGAGACCACAGAAGGAAGCGACTCTGGGTCCTACCTCCCTCACTTATCCTAGGCCCTTTAGTTTGCCCCAAAGAAGGCAACCGGGCAAAGGAATCACAACCTTTGAAAAGGAAACAGATTTGAGTCTTGGGGACATACAAGTTCAAGGTCTTCATTCTGTACGCAGACAAGGACAGAGTCTTGGAGACTGCGTGTGACTTGTCCAAGATTTTTTGGCACTTGGGTTTTAGGGCTAGAGAAAGAACTCAAGTTCCCCAATTCTGAGTGTAGTTTGCTTATCCCAATACCCTTCATTCTTCACTAAGCCAACATCAGCTCTTAGAAGGCAGAGGCCGTGTTTGATTCACTTTCTGAGAAGAGCCTGTGGCCAGGCCCAGAGTAAGGACTTAGTAAATGGTACGTAGACTTAGCTGAACAGGTCTGTCTTCTTTGTAAAAATCTTTCAAATAAAGCAGATAATATATACATTACTGAAGTCCATACAAAACTATTGTTGTATATTTCTGAAAATACCTCAACTACCAGAAGGGAAGTGTTGGGTTGGTTGGTTGTTTTTTTTGTTTACCTATGAAATGGGGTGGAAGTAAAGAAAGATGTTAATCTTACTTGTCATGTCAACATCACCAGCCAAGATGAGTTAATTTCTTCCTTGCTGAACTACGATCCTGTGTTCATACAAGAATAGCTGTTATTTATTGACTGGCCACAAACATGGGGCCTTGATGATTTGGAATCAACATGAAAGAAACATGTTTGGTTTTTGTGTTTGTTTCATTTTGAGTTTTCTCTGGTTCATGGCACACAGGCACCACATTGGTGGCCCTGAACAGTTAGTTCTTAGTTGGTCCTTTCCTTCAGTCCTCTAGGCTGGAGTTATATGTCCTATAAAGGTGGAATTTGAGGCTCAAGCAGACTAAGTGGTTTGTCCAAGGTCACGCAGATAACAAATGCTAGATCTATTGTGTTTTTTACTCAAGTTCAGTTGTTCTGGCATAGGGATACAGTAATACATAGTATGTGGAATTTATGCTGTACAGGGCATATCACATGTTTGATGCCATTTAATCCTCACAACAACTCCAGGAGGTAGGCAATGGTATTATCACTTTACAGGTAAGGAAAAAATAGGTCCAGACATGCAAAGTTTTACCAAGTGAACTAATCCTGTCTAAAGGCCAAGGAATAGGCCAGGGTGGAGAGCCCAGACCATGAGGCAGTGGGGGTCTGATGAGTAGTGGAGCCAGGCCGGACTTGCTGCTTGAGTGATCTGGGCCAGACAACTTTTGAGATCATCTTTGACCATGAACATGAGCCTGCAGCTTTGTCCCCTGACTCAGAGATGTATACCTGGGTGCCTAGTGCAAAATCAGAGGAAAGAACCTAGAGATCCTTCCTCCCCAGCCTCCACCCCATCAGCCAGGTCTCCTAGTCCCACCTGTAACGTGGCTACCATCACCTGAATTTCAAGTGCCTGCTTTCCCTGCTTTCAGGTCCCCCATTTTGACCCTTCTCAATGCCAGCCAAAGAGCAAATCTGTCCATCTCACTCTGCAGCCTTCTTCGAGTCAGTGAGTTACTGCGTCATCTCTTCCAAAATGTTTGTCCCCATGCCCCTGTCTCACAGATGCTTGCCTGATCACATGGTTTACAATCACAGCCCACATTGTTCCCCTTGCTTCACTCCCACAACCATCATCTGTCAGAATACCTATTTTACTCACTTATATGGCTTATTGTCCACCTCTTACCCATTCACACCTTCTTCCCCTGGTGTCCTATAAAGAACGGCATTTTACTAAAGCAAGGATTTCCCCCTCTGCTTAAATAAAAGCAAATTAATTGACAGAGAACTGCCAGAAATTTAAGCTAGGTTGAAAAGAGGCCATGGCACTAGCGACATCATAGCCAATGTCAGATGGATCTTGGCTGAAAGCAGAGAGTACCAGAAAAATGCGTATCTGTTTTTCATTGACTGTGCAAAGGAATTTGACTGTGTGGATCACAACAAATTGTGGCTGACTCTGAGAAGAATGGGAATCCCAGAACATTTAACTGTGCTCAAGCAAAACCTATACTTGGACCAGGAAGCAGTCGTCAGAACAGAGCAAGGAAACACTGCATGGTTCAAAGTCAGGAAAGGAGTGCGTCAAGGATGTATCCTGTCTCCATACTTTTTCTACAGACTAGATCATTTGGGAGACTGGACTTTATGAGGAGTACTATGGCATCAGGATTGGAGGAAGACTCATCAACAACTTGCATTATGCAGATGACACAACCTTTTTTTGTTGTCATTGCAAATTTTCTTCCCTTGCTCCCCTTTCCCCTTCCCTAACCCATCGAGCAATATACTTCTTATTTCAGATTGTTGTCATAAGTATAATGCCTCATCATACAGTCCTTTCAGAGAGTTCTTCCTCTCATCTCTTCTACTGCAGTGTTCATTATCTATCTACTCTTTCTAGTCTCTGCCCAGTCCACTCCTCTCTGTCCTATTTTATAGCAGCAGTGTTATATAGTATTTGTCCTTTTGGCTGGAATATTTCACTCAGCATAATGTTCTCCAGGCTCCCTCATGTTGTGTAATGCTTTATGAGTGTGTTGTTTTTCAATGCTGCATAATATTCCATTTTGTGAATGTACTATAGTTTTTCTACTCATTTATTTATTTTTGGACATTTGAGTTGCTTCCATCTCTATGCTATTGTGAATAAAGCATCAATAAACATGTATATACAGACATTTTTTTGAGTGGCAGCTCTGGTTTCTTTACAGTATAGTCCTAGTAGTGGAATTGCTGGGTCAAATGCTGTCTATTTCCAACTTTTTGAGAACGCGCCAGACCCTTCCATACTGTCAGTACCATTTTACACTATCAAAAACAGTGAATAAGAGTTCCTATCTCTCTACCACCTTGCCAGCATTTGTTGTTTGTAGATGACACAACCTTGCCTGCCAAAACTGAAGAGGACCTGAATGAAGCGTTTGTGGCAGAATGTCAAGGACTACAGTCTCCAATATGGACTGAAGCTCAACATCAAGATGAAGATTCTCACCACTGGGCTAACTGTCAACACGAAGATAGATGGAGAAGAGATTGAAATGGTTAATAATTTCAGCTTACTTGGCTCCACAATCAACACCCTTGGCACCAGCAATCAGGAATCAAAGGATGAATTTGCATTAGGAAATTCTGTAGTCAGGGACCTCTCCAAAGCGCATAAAAGCAACAATGTCAGTCTGGAGACTAAGGTGCATCTGATCCAGGCCATGGTCTTTGCAATTATTTACTATGCATCAGAGAATGACAATGACTATGGATGATGGAAGAAGAAACAATGCCTTTGAGTTGTGGTGCTGGAGAAGAGTATTTAACTTTGACACAACAAAGCTGCGTCATCTACATGAACTACCAAGAGGACAACATATCTGTCCTTGAGAGGGTGAAACCAAGTTGCTCCCTGGAGCCAAGGATTTAAGGATTTTGAGGCTCCATCTCACATATTTGGGGCATGTTGCCAGGAGGGACCCGTCCTTGGAGAAGGACCTTATGCTGGGAAGGAGGGAGGGACAGCTCCAAAGAGATGACCCCAGATAAGATGGATTGACAAAGTAACTGGGCTACAGAGCAGGTGTGTCAGAGACAATGAGATTGGCTCAGGATAGGGCCGGGTTCAGAGCTGTTGTGCATAGGATTCCATGACACATAACAACAACAGGGATGGTCATGACTGGGGAAATGTCCATTGTCCCAGAATGAAGGCAGCAACTCCAACCAGACCATAAAATAGGATATATTCTTACATAATTGGGTCAGGAACTAAAAGTTACAAACTTTTGGTGAAAAACCTCATGAGAGTTACAGGCAGGATATGCAGAAATGATAATTTGGCAGCTGTAGGGCCAGAATACATAAGTGGGATTACATGACTAGTCAAAAGTGCATGTCATTCAGGTTATTACAGAGTGGTCCTGGGACAGTAACAAGCTCAGTTTTTCTGGTAACCTCCTCTTCCTTAATCAAATCGGCTTCTGGAGGTCCATGATAAACATTGATCAGTCATGTCAAAACACTTCAAGCACAATTTACAGATTCTTGCATTTGTCTATAATGACAAAGGCCCACTGGGGATAGAGTACATAACCCACACAGGCCAGGCCTCAGAGACTGTTGTCCTTGACTTGGAAGGGCAAGTCAGCAAGACGATTAAACAGACTGCCCTGGAAAGGTAGCTGTGAAAAATCCAACATGGATTCCATACTCTTAGCAAGACTTCAAAGTGGAGTTAAGATTTCATTTTTAGACTACCTTATTTATATACAAACCAAGTGTTGCCTTTCCTAGACTCATAGATTCCCTTCCAACTGGTCACAGATTTTTAATTTTCAAAATTCCTTGATTGCACTTAGATTGTCATATCATTGTCTGCATAGACTGACCAAAGGCTCCTGTTGATGGTTACTTGTTTTATGACAAGACTTTAAGACCTCAAACACTAGTCTCTTTGACAGCTGGGCACCATTTAACTTCTTCCTCATGCCTTATTGTTGCACCCAATCTTCAGCGATCCTTTCAGGCAAGGTCAGTACAGAATAGGGCTACAGTAGGGAAACCACTTGTTTGTTAGATAATTATTGTTATGTAGCTTTGAGTCAGAACAAACCCATAGCTGACCTCTCAGTGGGGTTTCAGAGGTAATAAATTGTACAAGAGGAGATTGTTCGTCTTTTTCCCAAGGAACAGCTGTTGGATCCAAACCACATGTCTTTGCGTTGGTAGCATAACTCCTTCCCACTAGGCCTGCAGAGCTAGGAAGTCTTGAAAATAGACACTCAAGTCCATTGACATGATATTGTTGTTGGCTGTTGCTGAGTCAACTACCACTCATAGCAAATCCCACAAACATCAGACTGGAAGTTTCCCTACCCTGCACCATCCGCACAATCTCTGCCCTGCTTGAACCCACTGTCACAGTCACTGTGCCAATCCATCTCATTGTGTCAGTAATGTACTTGAGCTGCTTTATTCATCTCTGGCTCAAAACGTTTGCCAATTAAAATGGCAGTAATGATGAACATTAAGGTTAGATTTCCGAATGACTGTGAGCTGCTGTTGGCTTCAGTCCTGGCACATGGTAAGCACTCAGCAAGCATCAGTTGAATGGGTGAATGACTGGCCTTGAGGAAGAAGTCTGAACCCTCTGACCTCGTCCACGACTTTGCAGCTCAAACTCTGTGTCCCTTTCCAGCCCCATGTTCACACTGTCCATTGAAGGTGTAGTCAGACTGCACTGCTGGCCAGCCCTCCTGCTGTCTTTTATCCCCAGGCCTGAGCACATGCCGTTGCTTCTGCCTGCAATGCCACCCTTCACCTTGCCTTATATCTATATTGGTTTAGGTGGCTCCCTTCAGGAAGATCCCATGATCCCTGTTTTTACCACTTCCATAGTCTTTTCACATCAACTGCCCATTTGCTTGTCTAAAGCTCCTTCTAAATCCCAATTTCACGAAGGCAGGGTAATCTTGTCCCCCCTTGGATTTCCAAAGCTGCCCACAGGCCCTGAGCACACTGTAGATGCATAGAAAATTTTTACTGGTGGGGGGTAGAAAGAGACAGCCTCTAGTGTCCCGGCTGCCACATCTGTGAACCCACGGCAATGCCACTCCTGCAGAACTGTCCAAGGATTAGCAATGACTTAATAAGAATAACACCTGCCACTGTGCCTGGCAGAGTCAGAACCTGATATCCAGAAATTCATTATGAGCACTCCGAGGCCACGGAGTGAATACAAGTGCTGGCGGAATACCTGTTCCCCTTGTTCTAGAAGCTCACAGCCCAAGTCCTTCTATCATTTGCTTTTTTCTGGTATCACACTGGCGTCGGTCCCTTTCCTGTCCTCACCATCACATTTTGTCAGCACACCCACTTATCAGAGAAAACATCCATGTTCCGATTTCTCCACATTTAGAAGTAACTGTATTGAAAATCACCATGACATAGAGTTGAGAGTCTCCAGGGATGAACGGCATTAACCCCTCATTACACACATAAGGACACACATCCAGTCAGGCTAGTTGGAAACTTCACTTTTGCTTTCTTGAATGTGGAATTTCAGTTCTCTCTGGCTGAATCTATAGCACCCTAAGGAATTGTAAAGTTTAGTCTAAAAGCAGATTATATCCTGGTCGTTATTATCTCTGTATAAATAATTGAAGGTGGGTTTCCCCCCTAAAAATTCATTACCATCAAGTCAATTCCAACACACACTGACCCTACAGGACAGAGTGGAATTGATTATGGGGTTTCCTACAATCCTTATGGAAGCAGAATGCCACATCTGTCTTCTCAGAGTATTTAGTAGATTGAAAAAAGCTGGCAGAGCATTTAATCACTGATGTTAAAAACCAAACAAAAAAACAAACCAAAATCCACTGCCAATGAATTAGTAATAGAGTTTCAAAAGACCTGTCATTTCAGAAGTGAATGGCCAGCCCTGCTTCCTTGTCTTAGTTTGAAAAAAACCTGTCCACCTTGGGTGATTCTGCTGGTATGTGAAATAACCAGGGGTGTAGCTTCCAGTATCACAGCAACACACAAGCCACCAAAACATGGCACACTGATGTGAGACTGCTCGGAGCTGTAATCAACTTGATGACACTTACTGATCCGAACTCCCAACAACACTGTGCAACAGAGCAGAAGTGCCCAGGGTTTCCAAGATTTACATCTTATTGGAAGCAGACAGTCATGCCTTTCTCCCATGAAACAGCTGGTGGCTTCATAGCACTGGAGTTATTTTGTTAACCACTGTGCCACTGTGCCAGAAGATCAGAGGGGACCGATGAGCACCCTCTCCCTCCCCCGCTTCCCCCTTCTCTCCCTCTCCCTCTCTCAGTACTCTGATGCAATGGAGGGAATGCGCAGATTCCTAGCTGATCCTCCAGCAGGCTTCCAAGGCTGTAAACTGCATGAGAGGAGATTGTCTTTCTCTAGGGAGCAGCTGCTAGAGAAGCTCAACCTTAGGGTTAGCAGTGCAACTCTCCACAGTCTAGGCCTCCAGAGTGTGCTAATGATAGGAACTGAGGATCGCACGATAGATTTTTAATTGCCATAATCTTCCCATTAGGACCATTAAGTTAGTTTTAGATGTTGGAAAACTCATTTATCACGGCACCTCCTCGGCTATTCAAACAGAAGAGAAACAGATGTCATTTTCAACCTTCTTATCATTCCCTGGACTAATGACTAGTCACCAGCAGAGAGACGGCAGTATGACGCCCTCTGGCTGCCGCGTTCCTTGGATGAGCATGCCCATGGGGACACTTCTGCCCGCCCTGCAGTGCCCGGCCTAGGTCATGGGCAGTGTCTATGGGCAGCTCTAGGCTGAGGGAGGGAGAGGCAGGGGCAATGCCAAGGCTGGAGCTCAGGTTGGAGAAAGGAATAGGGAGGCAGCAGAGGAGTGGCCCCAGCAAGAAGAGCCCCCTCTGCCTGAGAAGGGAGCCCTGAGTCACCCACCACCACCAGACTAATTCAAGACCTCTGGTCCCAGAGGAAATCATTACTCCTAATTATTATTATTACGCATAATGACTAATTAGTAAAAATAGCTACCATTTACTGAGTGCCAACTTATGCCTACTATTTAATGCATATGCTTTCTTTCTCCCTACTTTATGCTTCTAAGTTTATTTTCTATTTCTGTAATTATAAATTCAATATATGCTCTGGGGGGAAATATTTTAAGATACCAAGAGGCAGAAAAAGGGGGGAGGAAATCCAACCTTTGTTCCACCACCTACATAGAGCTACTATTAATTAATCCACTGATGTTTTCTTTCCAGGATTTCTTTTCTGCCTGCCTGTGTTTCAGTTTTTCACCACATGATTGTGTGTGTGTGTGTGTGTGTGTGTGTGTGTGTGTGTGTGTATTATGAGACATGTAACAAGTTGTGACCACAGGTACAAAAAAAAAGTTATTTCAAATTCTCACAATCATCCTGTGAGTTGGATATTATTATTCCCGTTTTAAAGATGAGAATCCTGAGAGGTCCAGAGAGAATGAATAATTTTCCAAAGTCACACAAAATAAAAAGGAATGGACAAGGATTCACTTCAAGTGGACTAACTCAATCCCATAAGGACAAATACTGTACAAGACCATTATTGTAGAACGGGTATGAGGATCCAAAGGAGGGGAGGGGGGAGCAGAGGGGTGATGATGGGCGGGGAGAGTGTGTTGGCTAATCATACTGTCGCACAATTTGATGGGTGGAGGGAGGGATGCGTAAATGAAAGGGGAAATATCTGGTGAGAAAAACAATGTATATCAACTTTGTAAGTCAATCACTATAAAATAAAAATTTTACATATGTTGTTGTTATGTGCTGTCGAGTCGTTTCCGACTCATAGCGACCCTATGCACAACAGCCCTAAACCCTGCTCTATCCTGCGCCAACCGCAACGCCTCTGACACACCCATCCTGATTACCCCAGTCACC
>NW_006399842.1:1200342-1225682 GCF_000299155.1 Elephantulus edwardii | reverse complement strand
CCAAGTGGTTGTTCTCCAGATTTCTTGGCACAACTTGGTGAGCACATCCAGGGCAACATCTGTTATCTGAAATACTTCAATTGGTATACCATCTATTCCATCAATCTGAAATTGAAGTATTTCAGATAATTTTACATATATAGGAAAAAATAGAAGGGTGTATAAAAAGTCCAAAGAGGAAAGGGGAGAGGGTCAGGGGTCTAATGATGGGGAAGACGGGAAATCACAGGGTCAAAGTGTTTACTTGGTGGAGGAAGGGAATGAAGAAATTGGGAAAGAATCAGTGGAGACTTGAAAAGAAGGGGTAATAGTGGGCATAGATTAATTGTGATGAAGTTTGTAAAATCCAATGCATGGGAATGATCATATGAAACACACTGTGAATGAAGGAATGTGCAAAATGCTATGTATAGGAATAAAAAAAATGAAAAATGAAAAAGAAAAACCTAAAAACCTTCCTTTTCCCACTCTGCCATGTTCTTTCCCACTTACTAGGAGACTCAAGAGTCGTCCAATGACATCTATACTTCTCCTATCATATTTCTCTGCCCACGTCCACTGGACATCCTCCTGAGAGATGCAGCCATAGGTAAGGAAGATACGGTTTAATCCAGCTCTATCTATTTAATTGTCCAGTACCTAACTATGGAAAGCTTTGAAGTTTAGATGAAGAAAGTCAGAAACTGGAGGCAATCTGTATTTTCTGTCCTTGTAGGTATCTGGAAAGCTGGTATCAGAAAGCGTAATAAACTGCACATCTCTATTGCAACTTGCTTTCTATGAGACAAACACAAGTAACCTCTACAGGGCAGCCGCAGGTCGTCTTTGGCCCCACCCACCCGGCGGAATTGCTAAAGGGCCCAGCACCACAAACCCCACCCCTGGGGCAGGAACATGAGAATCTGTAGTCCCCATTTGGTCAAATGGCTTGAGCAAAGCTGAAGATAGGTACTAAATGACTCTTAAATTGGCACCACATCAACAAATATGTGCTATCCTGTACTGTATGCTGTTAAGGGCCTGCCAAGTTGACTATGACTCACATCAACACTATGAACAGTGAATCTGAACCTTGCCTTCGCCTGTGCCATACTCTTCATCTGATACAATTGAGCTTATTATTATAAGCCCTGTGTCCATCCAACTTGTTGAGGGTCTTCCTCTCTTTCTCTGACCCTCCACCTTTCCAAGCACGATGTTCTTTTCCAAGCACTGGCTCCTCCTGACAATAGGCCCAAAGTATGTGAGATGAAGTTTCACCATCCTTGCCTCTATGGAGCACCCTGGTTGCACATTTCCTCCTACACAGATGTGTTTGTTCTTTTGGCAGTCCATGGGATATTATCTGTATTGTATAGGGCATATAAAATAAGTAAGACCATTTCCCTGCCTGTAAGGAGCTGAAAGTCCAGCACAAGAAAACACTTCAAAACATTTTTATAAAGATAAGTTCTGAAACAGATACAGAAACTTAATTTCTAGTAAATTCAAAAATGAAGAATTCCTGGTTGAGGAAGAGTTGGAAGGCCAAGGGTAGGAACAAACATATTAAAACCTTGCTACAATAGTGGTGAGGAGATGCACTGCAAACCCAAAGGCATGTAGTTTGAATTCACCAGTTGCTTTGTGAGAATCTCCTCCCAAGTGATTTACTAGAACTGAAAACCAGAGGGTCAGCCCTGAGTGATTCCTACTCGTTACATAACAACGATGTTTATCAAAGGAAAATAGTACAGAAAGAGGCTAAAGATCCATCTGTTCTCTACGTCATGTATCCTAATTTAGTAACAGTCAATTACCATACTTTGCTTCTGAGACAATGCAGTATCTTTCTCTTCCTTTGCAGCTTGAACAATGCAGCTCAATGGCTTATGTTCTGCATTGTTGCAGAAAATGCTTATAATGAACCTCACTGGTGTGTAAGTGTCTGTGAGCATGTGTGTATGTGTTCTACCACCAAAACATTGAATTATTTCTAACTGAATAGGTAGAAGCTGCTGAATTCTACCTTCTGGATCCTGAGATGGTTATGAACACCAGGAATGCTGTGAATGCTAGCAATGTTGGAAACATTCTCACCATTGTGAGAATGCTCAGCATTGTGAGGTGCTGAAGATAAAGACATGTTTCTTAACATGCCTATGACACACCTCCTCCCCTCACTAAGCTCCATTTTCTTTATGTTAAGCTGAGGAACTCACCCTATTCTCCCCCTCCTGACACATGCAGAGGAGTCACTGTCCCTCAGAGTCTCTTGTTAAACTCTTAGCTTCCGGATGCAATTCTCTGCTGGTTTTCTCGTCAACCTCTTCTTTTTCCAACTCCCAGGCCCCTCTTTATGGAATTATTCCCTACAAGAGTGACTCATGCTTCTCATATGTGGGAACAGAAATGTTCAGGCTTGCACATAAAGGTCTGCAGAAGCCTGCAGACACCAGAATGTCAACCTGGGACTGGAAGATGGGCAGAGATGATTGGCAGTGGATGAGGAGGAAACCCCTCCTTTGAGTGTCAGAAAGGAAGGAACACCCGCCTGAGCGCATCATGCGAACTATTTTCCTGCTAGACAAGGCAGGAGGCTGTTGAGTATGTCTGTGTGTTGGGCATTCCAAATCAAGGGGAAGCAATCTATTTTCTTTTTTTTTAATTTTTA
Organism: Elephantulus edwardii; assembly: GCF_000299155.1. NCBI lineage: Eukaryota > Metazoa > Chordata > Mammalia > Macroscelidea > Macroscelididae > Elephantulus > Elephantulus edwardii. The sequence continues at coordinate 1,223,029 of NW_006399842.1, read as the reverse complement.
TTGTATTATTTCTACGTGTACCGTCAAATCAGATCTGACTGGTACAGGAGGAGATTGCTCCCTCCTTCTCCAGCAGAGCATCTGGTGGATTTGAACCGTGTACCTCTGGGATTGCAGTGCAGAAGCAATCTATTTTCAGAGAAGTGAAACGGGAGCTAGTTACAGACGGCTTCAAGTCAGCTGCAGGTCTTTTCCTTATGAACAACTCTCTAAACTAGTTCAATTTCAACTAAGGAGCTATCTCAGTGAATTGAATTCAAACTCTAATTAGTATTAATTAGAGTTTGACCTAAAAATCTAGAAGGAAGTGAACATATTTAAAAGAAAAACAAAATACTATGTAGCAAAGAACATCAAATGTACCATGCACAATATTGAAAAAGATGAAAAGGGAGTACTTTGTGAGTGAGGACACAGGGGTGATACGTGATGTCACAGTGGGAGTTCCTCCAATAAGAAAAAACAAAACCTTACCTGATTTTTTCACACAACTAATATCTCATGATGGAGTCTCTGGGTTTCACAAATGGTTAAGCACTGGGTTACTGACCAAAAGGTTGGCAGTTCAAATCACTCAGGTGCACCTCAGAAGGAAGGCCTGGTAATCTGCTTCTGAAAGTTACTGCCTTAAAAATTCTCCAGAGTAGTTACATTCTGCACACGCATGGGGTCATGAGTCATGGGGTCACTAGGAGTTCAAATCAACTCAATAACAACTGACAGGAATAACAGTATCTATTTCATGCTTTTAATTCTTACAACGGGGCAAACAGCGGGGAACAGAGAGGGTAAGCACTTCACGTGAGGTCACATAGCTCGTACGTGGCTCAAACCCAAGCTGCCAGGTCCCAGTATATCATTTTTGTTTCTTCTCCAGGTCCCCTAACTATAGTCATTCATTCTTCCCAGTCTTGGGCTCACATCTCTCTGCTTTTCTAGTGGCTCAGTCTTGAGAGTCTTCAGATCTCACCTTTCCAATGACCCAAAACTGACCTTTCTAGTTTTCATTTGTCATGAGGCTTCCATTCCATCATCTCCAAATCCCTACAGAATGTTGACTTTGGATCTTAAAAACTCACTTCACACCTCTGCACACCACCACACCCCTGATCTAAGTCCCTAGCTCCTTCCCTGATGACATTCTCATTTCACTACAGGCTTCTTAGAATTCACCCTGTGTCTCTCCAGAAGCCCCGGCCTGGGGCAGTGTGTCCCAAGCAGCCTCTCAAGGGTATTTTGCCTCCTTTTCTCTTATCTCCTCAATTCTTCTTTTTGTCATTCATTTTTATGCCTTTCATTCTTTGATTCCTAAAGTTACTGCCAAATCCAACTCCTCCCCCACTGCCATGAGAAGCGCTGGGGAAGTTGAAGAAGAAGAAATGAGCATCTGAGGACAAAGGAACCAAGGAATGCTTGTTCTCAAGAGGGTGGGTTAGGGGGGCATGAGGAGATGCTGCCTGCATCTTTGATCCCCGTAAAAAGGAATGTGGGGCTTCAGGAAGATGGATGTGATCCCATTGGCTGTAGTAGGGACAGGCTCCTTTGGTTATGGGAGGGTGATTAAGAGGAGGGGGAAAGAGAAAAGGTCACAAAAGGCTATGCCAGGAGATAAGAAACTCATCTTGCTGCATCTTTAATGCTTTCTAAATGTATCTCCTGAGGGAAACCAGGAAGGAAACCAGGGTCTCAAGGTTGATGAGTCCTGAGAATGTAGGACTGGGTAGGGTCTGGAAGCAGTGCAGGGTTTGGGACATCCTGTAATAGAACAACTCATACTCAAATATTCAGTAACCTCTGAGGACACAGACTTGTTAGGATGACTTGACATACTCTTAGAGGGTAACACCACTTGCAGAATCAGCAGCTAGTTTAAGCCTCACTCTGATGGCTTAGTGGTAAGGAGTTGTGCTGTCAACCCAAAGGTACACAGTTAAAATCCACCAGCTGTTCCATGGAGGAACAATGAGCAATCTCCCACACAATTTACTGCCTCTAAGAACCTGCTGGAAGGTCAGCTGTGAGTTGGTTCTCACTCAACAATTCATGACAACAGTAACACTTTTGTGACCTGTGAGGAACATGGTGAGATGCAAGTCTGGTGAAAAAGAGCCACGTGCCCCTTCTCCTTGTTGAATCCCTGGCTCATTCTGTTGGATGCCCACATGTTTCCCAGCTGCCTGATAATCCCAGGAAACCTGACAGTCTTCTCTGCCCACAGGGGCCCTCTCCCTGCTCCACAGTCACCTGTGCTTGCCAGATCTTTTCAGGGGACACTGTGCAGAGGAGAACTGTCACTGTTTTATCTTCCCTGTAACAGGGTGAGGGGGTCAATCAGCAGACAGTCTTGAAAGGCCTTGGTGGAGTCATGTTCCACATAAGCTGGGACTGGAGCAGCACTTGTTGAGCTCTAGGCAGCTTCCTGCTTCGGCAGCTGCTCCCCCGTGGTGGGAGGCTGATGAATAGAAGGCACAGGTGGGGTGAGGATGCAGCCAGTGATTTTGCTGCTGTCTGATGTCTGTGGATGTGGATGGAGGGAACTAGGGAGATCTTCATGAGACTCCATTGGTTAGGGGAAGGTGATTAAGAGGAGGGGGAAAGAGAAAAGGTCACAAAAGGCTATGTCAAGAGATAAGAAACTTATCTCGCTGCATCTTTAATGCTTTCCAAATGCGTCTCCTCCTCTACCTACGGAGCCACCCTACTCTCCCAGGACAGGGACAAAATTGATCTATTTCTGCTTCCTTGAACAATTATCATTACTTTTGGGTACAAATAATTTTTTAATTGAGCATCAGATGCAATCCTGGGCCACAAGTCTGCACACTCCTTGGCAGCTGGTCCAGTGATGACAAATCCTTTGATCTCACCTTCATTGTTTACTATGACTTCTACATTATCTTCAGAATAAAGAAACACCCCATCTTTTCTCCAGCATGACTTTCCTTGTTGTATTACCTCTGCAATGTATGTTGTTTTTGAGTCCTGGTTTCTCTTTCTTGACCATGGCCATCACCATGTAGCCCATGCCAGCAGCAGGAAGTCTGTTCAACTGTACCTGGATCCCCTTCACAGAGATGATATACAGACTTTGGCTCCTGTGTTGTCAGCACAGTTGACCACTGTTCCTACTGGAAGACTCAGGGAAATCCGGAATTTTGCACGAGAGGACCCACCATGTCCTCACGTCAACATCTTGCATGCCAGAAAAGGACAACCTTGAACAATTCTTATTTAGTGCATAAATGGAATAAAACACAATTCCAGAACTAAACTCTTCCTCTCTCTTCCCACATAAAAGTTTGCCATTTTGCCTGTGAATTCACATTGTCTCTCAAGCTTGAAACCTACAAGTGGCCACGACAATAGACTTAATCATAACAGAGACTGAGAATCAGGCAGGGTTTCACTGTTGAACACGGGGATGTCACTATGAGTCAAGTGACCTAATGATACATCACAACAACAACAACAGTCCCAGTTTCCTATATCCCTAAATTTAGCTTTTGACTAGGGCATCTTGTCTTTGGTAAGGAGCTATTCATCCTAAACATTCTTGGATTTTGTCTTAAAAGTATTTTTCCTCAGCTCTTGAAAGACATAGAGCTCTCAAAAGTCATTGCCATCAAACTGGAACCAACTCATAGCAGACCCTCCAGTCAGTTTTCAGAGGCTGTAAATGCACAAGAGGAGAGTGCCCATCACTCTCCCTTGAACTGCTGGTGGATTTGAACCCTTGAGGAATGCTATCTTCAAGTTAGAAGCACAACTTGTGGACTGGACCATCAGGTCTCCCTGAAAGACGCAGAGTTCATAGCATCTACTGCCACTGTTGAGAAATCAGTTACTGATAAATTAATGTCTGTATCTCTGGTGGCTTTTAAAAGTCTTTGCTATTTAGCCGTTTTGCAATTATGAAAATAAAAGAAACCTGTAGATTCACACAAACCCCTTTGCTTGACATTCAGTGGGAAAACCATATCTGACCATTGATGGCTTTCATTTGTAAAAAATTCTTAGCCTTTGTCTCTCTGAATATGAACTCTATTTTTCTATTACCTTCTTCCAGAACATCTATTGAATGTGTGTTAAATCTCTTATTCTACTCTATGTATCTTAACTCTACTGATAAATGTTTTATTATTTGTGCTAACTACTGGTAATTGCTCCAAACATTTCTTCCAGTTCTTTAATTTATTTTCAAATTGGTCTAAACTGATCCAAATGAAACCAATATTTTCAATTATTACAATTTTCATGGATTTGCTTCATCTTTAAAAAAATACCTTGCTATTTTGGTTTTATTTCAAACCTGTTAATTCTTTAAAGATATGAAATATACTTGTTCTATATTTATATATATGGTAATGCAAATATTTGTAGTCACTCTGAGGCTGTTTCTAAATTTGGTTGTTTCTTCTTTTTTTTGCTTCTATAGCCTATTTTCTTGTGCATATGTATGTATTTTGTGTGTGTTTCAAATTATGCGTCTATGTTTTTCAAAGAGTAAGAACTCTTTGATGCCTGGGTTTAAAATGTATTCTTTCAATTGCTTTGTGCGTATCTGAAAGTTGAACAAGGAACGCTGAAGAATGGGTGCCCTTAAATTGAGATACTGGAGAAGAGTATTGACTGTACCAGGGACCGGCAAAAGGACTAACAAATCTGTCTTAGAGGAAGTGCAACCAGGGTGCTCTTTGGAGGCAAGGATTGAGAAACCTCATCCCACATACATTGGGCACGTTGTCAGGAGGGCTGTCTATAGGAAGAGATACTATGTAGAGGGCCAGTGAAAGAAAGATCATTAATGCGATGGACTGACACAGTGACTATACAACAACGAGGCTGAACATGCAGAGATTGTGAGCACGGCAAAGGATAAGGCAAGATTTCGATCTATTGTTCACAGAGTAACTGCGAGTCAAAGTCAACTCAATGACCTCTAATAACAATAGCTCTGGTATATACACACAATACATTGAAAAACAAGGAACTCATGCAATATTCAAAATGGGTGACTCTGGAGGACATTATGCTGAGTGAGTGAAATAGCTCAGTCACAAAAAAGACAAATACTGCATAATGCCAGTGTTGTAGAATGGGACTGACATCAGGGTTGGCATAAGACTGAGAAGAATTGGATAAACTATGTATACTGCATTGAAACAGATGAGGGAGAGAACAGTTTAAAAGCAACATGTGAAGGGAGCTCTGGTGGCCTAGTGGCAAGAAGCTGCACTGCAATCCCAGAGGTACGCAGTTCGAATCCACCAGATGTTCAAAAAAAGCAATATATGATTGGGTATTATGGTTATGATAAGATTCCAGAATGAAGGTTGCATAGTGGAGTATACTCGGGGGGAGGGGGGCCCTGTATACTAATGAAAGAATTTTACTTTTCAAAGAGAGCAGCGAGTTGGGGGGGAGGGGAAGGCAGGGGGGAAATTGCAACAGTGAATGAATAAAAAAACCCCAAAACCATAGCACAGAAGAACTAGGTTTGCTTTTTCCAGGTACGTGGGAACACGAGCAACTCAAAACTTTAAATTGCACATATTCTGTTTTTAGGCTACATCAAATCAAACAAACTGCCATGGGGTATATTCTGACTCAAAAAAACTTTTAAGATAGAACAGAAAGGCCCTGGAAGGTTTCCAAGGCTGTAAACCTTCACAAACGCAAACTGCCTCATTTTTCTCCCACAGAAGGGCTGGCGATTCGAATCACAGACCTTTGGTTTGGCAGCAGAGCACTTAACCACTGCACCACCAGCGTGCCTCCTTGCATCACACAGATAATGTGAACTCGGCCCAAAATTCTCATGAAAATGGGCTCACGGATGCTGAAGGAAGAGTCTTCATTGCATAAGTAAAGGCCAGGCAAATAGCTGTTATCTTCTACGATGGGTTTTTCCCCTTAGCTTATCCACTTCGAGAAGGAACTTTCAGGGGCTTTGATGTCATGTGAGGGTTTCCAATGCAATTCCCTTCCTTATTTGGGTCCTAGGCTTTATTGCTTGTCTCCACATTTTGGGTCCACTTAAATCCAACCTTGTGGTCACCAGGGACTGTCAGGTGTCTGCAAGGAAAAACTTTCATTTCAGGGCTTGCTTATCCCTCTGGATTTGTGCTTTCTCATGGTTTCTGGCCTCTGAGAATTTCTCTTACTTTCCTGCCAGCTTATCCATTCATTTAAATTTTTTTAAAAAATGTATCCAGCATGTACCAGCAGGGCTTATCCAGGTATCTACTCTGCTATATTGTCAGAAAGAGAAGATCCATTGTGGCATTAAATAAAATTACCATTATTGCTTTCTTCTCTTCATAAGACTAATACGTATTCACTATTGAGGGCTGTGTATGAAATCCTGGATAAGCAAATAAGATGAAAATAAACACCATCCTCATCTTACAGTCCAGAATAACCAGTTAATATTTGGGTATAGATCTTGTCTAATATAAAATACTTCTGCATTTGGCTTTTTCTTCATTGAAACTGCAGGGAATACCTTTCCCTGGAAATAACTATTCTCTAAAAGCATCATTTTAAGTGACAGATGTGAATGTGTGTGCCACGGTGTTCATCGACAGAGGCTGTGTTTGATTCAAGGTCTGTCTGACTCCTACATCTTTACTTTGTCCATTGTTCCACACCAGGTTTTCCCCTCTAAGGAGGAGTTGAGTCATTGTAGCTAGCAACTTTGGGGAAAAGGCAGTTTCTATTCCTGGTTTCCCACTCTGGGAGTAATATAGCTTTCATTTTGTGGGGCTGGGTTTATGCTTTATTTGGTGATCCTGGAGTTTCCACTTTTCTTATGTGGTTGAATGTGTTATGTATTAGGCTGCTAAACCAATGAATGGCTGGAGGTGTCCAGTAATTTCATGGAAAAATGAGGAAGCAGCCTACTCCCACTAAGATTTATAGCCTCTGAAATCTGATCAGGGTCATCATGAATTTGAATTGATTAAATGACATTGAATAATGGGATGTTGAATGGGATGCTGAGGGATGTAACTCATTCTCCTTTTTTGATCTTGTGGTCTGAGTTTGAATAATTCTCAATCATCAGGCTCTCTTTTTGTTGTAGGTCAGTGGAGTCCCACAGGTTACTCCCCTGGCATAGATGGGATTTGAACAGCAGATTCCAGGCAACAGGATTGGTCAGCAGTCTAGGACATGACAAGTGTTCTCTTGAGACTTCTATTTCTTCACTTCATGAGTTGGGTGACTCCAGTACCTTTTCTGATCTGACCTTCAGTAAGAAATTTCTCTTACTATGACAAACCCATCTGCTTTCCTATGGATACAGTAATTGTATTTGCAAATTAAGGGTTCAGACTCACAGCCTATGACTCTTTTCCAAAAACAATAATGTTAAACCCCTTTACAACGGGCCTCCTATCCATATGAGACTGTGCTACATCTTCTACATCTATTATCTCTAATCTCCACACCAGTCTATGAGGTAAGTGATACCCCATTTTATAGATAGGAAAACTGAGGCCTAGAGAGATTAAATAGTTTTCCTAAGACACAAAAATAACTGCATGGTCAAGTGAGGGTTAGATTCCAACTTTGTCTCATTCTTTTTATCCTTCCTATGCTGCCTCTTTTGAAGTTCTATATATAACAAAAGAACTGTGAGAAACCATGAAGACTATTTGTTAAAGTGTTTGCAGCTCCCAGGGCTTGACTAAATAGTACTTGTGCTAAATATGACAATGTCAAAAGGCATAATGGAAACAATGTCCACTCTGGAGTCAAATAGTGGGTTCAGCCTCCAATTCCGTTACCTTGAAACTATGTGACTTTGAACAGGTTACTAACTCCCTTAGAATCTGCTGTTTCTCATCTCCCTCAGAGGTTGTGAGGGCTAAATGATATTGCATGTAAATATCAGTATAAAATATAGAATATGGAATTATTTAAAGGAAGAGGAATGGTGTGACATTCATTGTCTGTAAGGAAGAGGAAGAAGCAGAGAGGAAATAAGATATAGGCCAAATCTTATGGAGACCCCCAAGCAGCTAGGGAATAGAAACAGAAAACACAAGGACCTTTCTCCAGAGGTGAGAGGAAGAGAAAGCTCTTCAAATTTCTAGTCTCCAAAATAGTGAGAAGAAAAAAAATTTCTGTTTGTTAAAGCCACCCACTTTTGTTATTTCTGTTAGAGCAGCACTAAGACCACCATTTACCTGTCAGTTTGCCATACTCTGGTAGCTTTCATGTTGCTATAAGCAATTCTACCAATATTACAAATACCAGAAATGTTTTTGAATAGCCACATAACACAGTATTGCCAGATAATGAGCCATATAATATTGTCTAATAGTGCCAGATAATGAGCCGCTCAAGTCAGAAGGCAGTAAAAATATGCCTCCTCAAAGTAAAGTCTATCTTAATAATGCAAATGGAATACAGCATTATTTGCTGGTGTGGTAAACCTCAGAACAAGGAGAAACAGCTGCAAACATCTATTAATAATTAGAACATGGAATAAATATACAAAGTATAAGTCAAGAAATCAGAAGTTGTCAAAAATGACATGGAATACATAAAGATCAACACCCGAGGCAGGAGTGAACTGAGATGAACTGGCCTTGACCATTTTTAATCAGAAATCCTATCATCTACTATGCTGGGGATGACAAATTGAAGAGGAAATGGTGTCACATTCATTGTCAAAAAGAACATTTCAAGATATGTCCTGAAGTATAATGCTGTCAGCGACAGGACAATATCCATACATGTACCAGGAAAACCTGTTAACACAACTATTATTCGAATATATGCCTCAACCACTAAGATGTAGAAATTGAGGATGTCTACCAATTTCTGCAGCCCAGAACTGACTGCATATGCAATGAAGATGCAGTAATATAGTTGGTGATAGCAATGCAAATTTTGGAAACAAAGAAGGACTGGTAGTTGGAAAACAGAGTGTTGGAAAGAAATGAGGAGATATGCAGGAAGGAAAATGTGCAACAGTGAATGAAAGAAAATCCAACTTTTCTGTGAACTTTCTTTAAAATCATGATTTTTTTTAAAAAAAACAGTAAAAAAACACACCAAAAAACTAAACTAACCCTGGAGGAGATTAAACTCTCAGTTGAAATTTTGGAGGAGAAAAAAAAAAAAAAGAGACCTGAAAATGCATGATGGAATTTTAGAAAACCATTGACTAATTCATTGATAACAGGGAGACGAGCTGCTAACCCAAACGCAGCGCCTCTTTGGTGGTTCAAAGCCATCAGTGACTCCACAGGAAGAAGATGGGCAATCTGTTCCTGTGTGATTTACAACTTCCAAAGACCCAGTGAAGGGTCAGCTGAGTCACTTTCAACCCAATTGCAATGAGTGAGTGAGTGAGTGAGTGAATGCTGTTGTTGTTTTGTGCCTTCGAGTTGTTTGCGACTCATAGCAACCCTATGTACAACAGCCCTAAACCCTGTTCTGTCCCGTGCCAGTCTCACTGTCTCTGACACACCTACCCCCATTGCAGTCACTGAATCAATCCACCTCATAGAGTCTTTCCCTCCTGCACTGTCCCTCCATCCTCCCAAGCATGACATCCTTCTCCAAGGACTGGTCCCTCCTTGCAACATGTCCAAAGTATGTCAGACAAAGCCTCAGAATCCTGCCTTCAAGGACCAGCCTGATTTAACCCTCTCCAGGATGAACCTGTTTGTTTTCTTAGCAGTCCATGGTATATTCAGTACTCTTCTCCAACACCACAGCTCAAAGGCATCAATTCTCCTTCTATCATCCCTAGTCATTGTCTAGCTCTCTGACGCATACATAGCAAGTGATTGCAAAGACCATGGCTTGTATCAGGCGCACCTTAGTCTCCAGAGACACACCGTTGCTCTTCAGCACTTTGGAGAGGTCCCTAATAGCAGACTTTCTCATCGTAATACGCCTTTTAATTTCCTGGCTGCTGGTGCCAAGAGTGTTAACTGTGGAGCCAAGCAAACTAAAGCTGTGAACAATCTAAGTCTCTTCACCATCCACCCTGATGCTGCCAATTAGCTCAGTGGTGAATACTTTCTTAAAGAAACATTAAGTTGTCACTATACACACCTACCTTGCCTAACAGAATACACAGGGATCAAACTGGCTAAACATGTGGAAAGAATCCATGGAGAAACTAAAAATAAAGCACAAAGTCAGGGGCAACTGTGAAACAGACCATCAAACGCTCACATGCAAGTTCAAACTGAAGCTGACAAAAATTAGGACAAGCTCATAAGAGCCCAAATGTGACCTTGAGGGTTTCCCCTGAATTGAAAAAAATCATCTCAAGAACATATTTGAACGTGAAGCACTAACAATTGAAAACCAGATAAACCACTTGATGATAATAAAAACATCATCCATGAAGGGGAAAAAAGGTCCTTTTTAAAAAATACTGAAAAGAAAGAAAAGGCCAAAATAGATGTCAGAAGAAATTTAAAACCTTGCTGTTCGTTGCTGTTAGGTGCCATCAAGTTACCTATGACTTAGAATGAGCCTATGGGAAAATCTGAACCTTGACATATGCTGGTGTGCTACTCTGCACCATCTTCATCTCCGATATTTTCAAGCCCATTGGTACAGTCACAGTATCAAGCCATCTTGTCCAAGGTCTCCTCTCTCTTTCTGACCCTCCACCTTTTCCAGTAGGATGTTGTTTTCCAAGACTGGGCCCTCCTGACAAAACGCCCAAAGTGTGTAAGAAGTTTCACTATCTTTGCTTCTGAGGAATAATCTGGTTGCACAGACCTGTGTGTTCTTTTGACAGTCTGTGAAATATTCAGTACTCTTCTCCAATACCACAACTCAAAGGTATCAGTCAATTTTTCTTGTCATTCTTTTTTGTTGCCCAACTTTCAGATGCATTGGAAGTAATTGAAAAATAAAAAAAATTAAAAACCCAACAACACAAACCTATGGCTTTGATCAGGCACACGTTAGTCTTTAAACTGACATTCGCTCTTAAGCACTTTGGAGAGGTTTCTGACAGCCTTTTCCCTCTGCCCCACCACAACATGTCTTTTGACTTCTTGACTGTTGTTCCATGAGTGTTGCTGTGGATCCAAGTAAAAGGAAATCATTGACAATTTCAATCTTTCCTCCATCTATCATGATGTTGCCAACTGATCCAGTGGTGAGTAGCAAAACTAAAGCAAAAGGAAGAAATGCTAACATAAGAGAGCTGAATGGAAGAAAGGGCAAAAGGCAACTCGAAAAGATGAACAAAAAGTAAGTTCATATTTGAAATTTTTTTTATGTGAAGGCTCATGTTTATTTATAGAGGACAGATGTATCCATTATATCCCTCCTAGGTTGACACAATCCTCTCCAAAGCGTTAGAGACCTTTTAGGGGCATCAGGGATGGAGGTTGTCCAGGAAAATGTCAGAGGATAGACACTGAGACTGGTGTTAGAAGAGCAGAGTTGTGTGCTGCTGTTTGAGCTAATCTTCCAGGACGTGGAAGTCCTCCATGAAGGCTGGATTTGCATCCTCCCTCAGGAGAAAGATTGGGCCCAGGGATCCCCAGTTGATTCTTCTGTCTTTGCTTTCCCAAAAAGGCCTTTGGCTCGGGCCAGACTCTTCCAGAAAAAGTATTTCTTTCTTTTTGATTTTTTTCTCTCCTTGGGATGACACAGCTTCCTCATCTACTATTTTGGAGATAAAACAACTGAGAAAAATGTCATCTTCTTTCTCTTTCCACATTTGAAAGGATTAGATCCCTTTAGAGTATGCTATCACCTTTTCTTGGGATTTATCATCATGTAGTATTTGGACAGCCAACTGCTTATCCTTAATTAGTTGACCCAACAAAGGTTGGTCATGTGAATTCTGGGGCACTATAGGCTGGGAAGCCCCAGGAATCCTTGTTTATTTTGTAATGACATTCAGGTTAGTTTGATTCTTTTGAAAGCTCTTCTTAGAATTTATCCTCTCAGAGAGGGTGGGAGGGAGCTCTGGGAGCTCAAGAGGATAGAGCTGGGGACTCTCTTGACGAGTGGCAGTAAGATCAGAGCTGTCACTCTCTTCCCAGGAGTCCTGGAGTGACTTCTCCAAAGAAGGCATAGTTGGCCCCTGGTCGTTAGTATGGTTTGTGCTATTTCTGGTTGAAGGAAGCCCAAGCCCTTCTTCCCCTTCTCCATGGTCCTCTGCTGGTTTGGATTTCCCTGGGTATTCTTTCTTTTCTGTTAGAAAGGACACATCAACCAAATTCTTGCTCCTTTTACGGTTAAAGGACTTGGGGAACCATTGCTCCCCTTGGCTGGTGCAGGACCCTCCGGTTCCCACCAGAGCAGAGACTGCCTGCTCACCTGTCATGCTCTTCCTGATGCAGTGGGCAAAACCAGGAGCTCTGATGCTAGTGCTCTGCTGATTCTGCAACACTGGCTTTAGTTCAGTGACAAGCTGGGTTTTCAGGTCAATCCATTCTGGATCTCTCTCTCTCTCTCATCATGACTTGTTTTAGGAGTGATATTGACCTATTCTTGGATCTATTCCCAAGGGCCTCCTGCACACACGTTCTAAGGCACTGCGGCAGCTTGTTCCATGGACTCCCTGCCTGTAACGAGACTCCCCCACCGCGTCTCTAGGGTCTGTCTTCTTAGATGGAAATTTAGTTTGCTCAAGATGGATGTTTTGCACATATTTGACATTTTTCAAGCTAAAAGAACTGTAGAACAAATTCAAGCCTCATTCGGCAATACTGAAGGATTCTGTGGGCAAAATACTGAATCATGCAGGAAGTTACTAAAAGAAGATGGAAGGAATACACAGAGTCATTGTTCTAAAAATAATTGTTTGATACTAGAGAACTAAAGGCTGCAAAGAAGGCCCCGGTAAAAAAAAACAAAACAAAATGTTCCAGGAACAACAAACGATCAGTTGAGATATTTCAGCAAACAGATGCAGCCCTGGATGCACTCACTTGCTATGCCAAGATTTTCTGGAAGACACCTTAGTCAACAAACCAGAAAAGATCCATATTTGTGCTTATTTTAAAAAGTGATCCAATAGAATAAGGAAATTATAAGATAGTATTATTAACATCACATGCAAGTAAAATCTTGCTGAAAATTATTTTTAAATGGCTGGAGCAGCATTATTCACAATCGCAAGAGCATGAAAACAACTCAAATATCCAACCACAATGGAATGGATTGAAATATTATGGTACATTCACACAACACAATACAATGCAGCATACAGGAGCAATGATTTTGTAAATTACTTGGAAGGGACTGGAGAGCATTATGCTGAGTGAACTAACTCAGTCACACAAGGACAAATACTGTATAAGACCATCATTGTAGAATGTATACGAGGATCCAAGGGCGGGGGTGTTAATCATAGGGTCACACGATGGGTGGAGGGAGGGATTGGTAAAGGAAAGGGAAAAGATCCGGTGTGAAAACCAACGTATATGAACTTTATATGTAAACAAGTACAAAGAAATTTTTATTTAAAAAATGGCTGGAACAGTATATCAACAGTGAAATCTCAGAAATTCAAACTGGATCCAAGGTGAAACAAGGTATATTATTGCTGATATCAGATAGCTCTTGGCTAAAAGTCATGAAAGATATTTATTTGTGCTTTATTAAGTATGCAAAGGCATTCAACTGTGTGGATCATAATACAATATGGATAATACTGATAAAAATGATAATTCTAGAACAGTTAATCATGCTCATGTATAACCTGTACACAGACCAAGAAGCACTCATCCAAGCAGAACAAGGGAATGTTGCATGGCTTAAAATAAAGAAGAGTGTGCATCAGGGTTGGACCTTTTCACGATACCTATTCAATATATATGCTTGACATATGATCCAAGAAATAGGACTATATTAAGAAGAATATGGCATCAGGATTGGAAGATGACTTTTCAACAACCTGAATTACGCAGATACCATCACTTTGCTTGCTGTAAGTGAAAAGGACTTGAAGCACTCACTCAAGAAGATCAGACTGCAGTCTTCAATATGGATTACGTCTCAACATCCAGAAAATAAAAATCTTCAGAACTAGATCAATAGACAACAACATAACAATTGGAGAATAAGGCTGAAGTTGTCAATTATTCAGTTTTACTTGGATCCACGCCACCACACATGGAAGCAGCAGTCAAGAAATCAAGACGTATTACCTTGGGAAAATACACTGCCAACAACCACACTAAGGAGCTGAACAGCAAAGATGTTAGTTTAAAGACTAAGGTGTGCCTGACCCAAGCCATGCTATTTTCAGTTGTTTCAGGTGCTTGACAATGCATAAAGAAGATCAGAGAATGGATACCTTTGGATTGTGATGTTGGCAATAAGTACTGAATATACAGTTCTGCCAAAGAACAAACCTGTTTTAGGAGAAGTGCAGCCAAAGTGCTCCTTAGAGGTAAGAACAGTGAGACTCTGTCTCATATACTTTGACATGTCTTCAGGAGAGGGCAGTCCTTGGAAGAAGACATCATGCTTGGAAAGGTAGAGGGTCAGACAAGGAGAGAAAGACTCTCAATGCAATGGACTGAGCCAGTGACTGCAACAATGGGTTTAAGCACAGTGAAGATCATATGAGGATGACAAAGGATTGGGGAATGTTTGGATCATTTGTACATAGGATTTCTGTGAGTGGGTGTGGACTCAATGGTACCTAACAACAACAACAACAGATAACTAATACAACCTACACATAATTCAAACAGTGACAGGCACAGGGCAGTCATTAATTACCCTGGTTCTACCATGTCCACACCACCAATATGCTGTAAGTGCAAATGAGATGGTGTAATTGAAAGGAGATGAGATCATTTAAAGCAAATGGTGTAGTTTAAAGGAGCCTATGTAATGTATTTAAGGAAAATATTGGAGTATGATTTTTTCTTCTATACTTTGAATAGGATATTATCCTGTCATTTTCTAGCTGAGGGCTTGCAGGCTTTTTTTCTAGCACAGCTCAGCGATACCAAATACAAGGTAGGTTAAATATACAGGCCACTTCAGCTTCACAAACGAAGTCTGACCATGAAATATAAATTACTTTAATTTCCACATTTATGACAGAGTTCTCTGCAAACAGCATTTTCTTTCTGGAGAAAATACTAACAGCAGAAAATGCTTCCACATTTAATAATGACTTCTGCATCAATAATCATCACACTTGGCTTTTCTACAATAGTGTACACTTAATATACTTCCCCTCAAGAGCTACACTTAGCCAGCCCCTCACAGCTGGAGTAGCACAGGGTCCTGAAGCCTTCAGGAGTAAATGTACCAGAGGGATGTCTACCTGCATTTTATTGACTATGTAAAGGCATTTGACTGTGTGGATCACAACAAATTGTGGCTAACCTTGAGAAAAATGAGAATCCCACATTTAATTGTGCTAATGTGAAACCTATACTTGGACCAAGAAGCAGTCGTCAGAATAGAGCAAGAAAACACTGCATGGTTTAAAAATCAGAAAAGGTGTAAGTCAGAATCCTATCTCCAAACCTTTTCCATTTTTATGTGGAACAGATCATTCAGGAGGCTGGATTTTATGAGGAGGTATGTGGCATGAGGATGGAGGAAGACTCCTCAACAACCTGCACTATGCAGATACAACAGATGTATTTCCTGCAGAAGGTCAAGGACTGCAGCCTTCAATATGGATTGAAGCAGAACATCAAGAAAACAAAGATTCTCACCACTGGGCCAATGGGCAGCATCATGATAGATGGAGAAGAAATTGAGATTGTTCACAATTTCAGCTTGCTTGGTTCCACAAACAACACTCATGGTACCTGCTGTTAGGAAATCAAAAGACAAATTGTATTGGGGAAATCTGCTGTTAGAGACCTCTCCAGAGTACTGAACAGCAATGACATCAATCTACAGACTAAAGTGTGCCTGATCCAAGCCATGGTCTTTTCAATTACCTGCTATGCATCAAAGAGCTGGACAATGACTAAGGATGATAGAAGAAAAATCAATGCCTTTGAACTGTGGTGCTGGAGAAGGGTATTGAACATAGTATGGACTGCCAAGAGAACAAACAGGTCTGTTCTGGAGAGGGTGAAACCAAATTGCTCTCTGGAGGCAAGGATTTTGAAACTCTGTCTCATATACTTTGGGCATATTGCCAGGAGGGATCAGTCCTTGGAGAAGGACATCATGCATGGAATGAGACAGTGAAGGGTCAGTGTTGCTTAGAGGAGGGCTGTTGTGAAGATGGACCAATCATTGAAGAAGGACAATATGTTGGAGGGACAGCACTGGAAAGGAAAACCCCAGATGGGATGGATTGACACAGTAACTGTGGTACTGGAGGTAGGTGTATCAGAGACAGTGAGATTGGCTCAGAATAAGACAGTGTTCAGAGCTATTGTACATAGTGTTGCTATGAGTCGCAGGCGACTCAATGGCACATAACAACAATAATCCTTGATCCAGTTCTAGCTCAGCAAGTGAGTTCTCAGTCACCTAGCCTCAGTGTCATTCTTTCTGCCATAAATCTGGCATTCTCATGCCTCAGAGGAACCTTGGGTTTTGAGTGGCTCCCAGCCCTAGCCTCATGGAGTGAGTCTACTCCATTGAACTAGACTTTTTCTCCACTGTTCGTTTGATATTACAGTCTCCCCTATAAGGACCCTTCATATATCCTATGAGGACAGCATCTATTATGAGGATAAGGGAGTGCTGGTGGCCCAGGGACAAAGAGCTGAGCTCCCAACTCAAAGGTACATGGTTGGAGGCCTCCAGCTGCTCCAGGGGAGAAAAATGAGCCATCCTCTCCCATGTGATTTACAGCTTCTAAAAACCCACTGGGGTCTGCTACGAGTTGGTTCTGACTTGAGGGTACAAAACAACAACTATGAGGACAGCCTGAAAATTGGCTATGAACCTTGCTCATTTGAATAGGTCTTCTGCCAAGTCCTTGTTTGCTTCTTCTACTTAGGCAATAGGCACTATTCTTCATATACTTTTATGTCATCTGGATCCGGCTGTAAATAATGAGTTTAAGAAACCATAAGGCCACCAGTGTAGTGCCTACTGCCAGTAATGACTAGTGTCTGAACGTCCATGCTCCTCCTGTCATCTTGGACCTAAATAGTCCTAAATGAATCCCAGTTTGATTTGTGATGCCCTTTGGTTTTTAAAAGCTCTGCACTCTGCTAATTCTTTGCCTCGTGTTCCCCAGGTCTGCAAAACTCAGAAGGCACTGGTCTGCACTGCTAAGATCTCTGCCTCATCATCCACATTGTTGGGGTTCTCTTTTAGACCTTTGGATTTAATATTATAGCTCTTTGTAGAATATATTAAAAATAAATAAGGTAAGATGTACGTTGTTTGTTGCTGTGAGGTACTATCGAGTACAACTCATAGCAATCTTATGAACGAAAGAGCTGAACTCTGCTCCATTCTGCCTCCTCCTCACATTTCATGACACACAATAGCCCATTGCAGCAATCACCATGTCAATCCAGCTGGTTGAGGGTCTTCCTCTCTTTCGCTAACCCTCCACCCTTCCCAGAATCATGTCCTTCTTCCAGGAATAGCCCCTCCTAGCAACATGCCCAAAGTATAAGAGGCGAAACCTCATCATTCTTGCCTCCAAAAAGCACTTCAGCTACAACCTCTCCAAGTTCTTTTTTTTTTTTTTATGAACTGCTCTCTTGGTCATCCATAGGATAATCTTCTCCAATATCACAGCTCAAAGGCATCAATTCTTTTTCTGTCACCCTTATTCATTGTCCAGCTCTCAGATGCATAACAAGTGATCAGAAAGACTACGGCCTGAATCAGAAGTCATTTAGTCCTCAAACTGACATCATCACTTCTCAATAATTTGGAGAAGTTCCTAACTGCAGATTTTCCCAGTGTGGTGTGTCTCCTTATCTCCTGACTGCTGGGACCAAGGGTGTTAATTGTAATTGTAAATATGTAGGTTGTTGTTATGTGCCATCGAGTCGCTTGCGACTCATAGTGACCCTATGTACAAGAGCCCTAAACACTGTTCTATCCTGTGCCAACCTCTCCATCTCAAATAAACTCACTCCCACCACTCCGCTCACAGAATGGGATCCATCTCATCGAAGGTCTTCCTCTCCTGCGCCGCCCCTCCACTCTTCCTAACATGATGTCCCTCTCCAAGAACCAGTCCCTCCTTGCAATATGCCCAAAGTATATCAGATGAAGCTTCTGAATCCTTGACTCCAAGGAGCATTCTGGCTTCAGCCTCTCCAGGACAAACCTGTTTGTTCTCCTAGTAGTCCATGGTATATTCAATGCTCTTCTCCAGCACCGCAGCTCAAAGGCATCAATTCTCTTTCTATCATCCCTATTCACTGTCCAACTCTCTGATGCATAGCACGTAATTGCAAAGACTATAGCCTGGATCAGGCACACCTTAGTCTCCAGCCTGATGTCGTTGCTCTTCAGTACTCTTGAGAGGTCCCTCACAGCTGACTTTCCCAATGCAATTCATCTCCTGATTTCATGGCTGCTGTTACCAAGAGTGTTGATTGTGGAACTAAGTAAATGAAAACTGTTAATTATCTCAATCTCTTCACCATCCATACTGATGCTGTCAATTGGCCCAGTGGTGAGAATCTTTGCTTTCTTGATGTTGAGCTTCAATCCACATTGAAGACTGCAGTCCTTGACCTTCTGCAGCAAGCACTTAATTCAGGTCCTCCTCAGTTTCAGCAAGCAGGGCTGTGTCATCTGCATAACGCAGGTTGTTGATGATGCTTCCTAAGAAACCAGAATTTTCAGACATAATCTCACCACTTTTATGATTTTGGTAAATTCCCTCTCAATCCTCCTTTATGCCTATAATTTTTTTTTCACTCTGTTGAAATTATACTCCACAAACAATTTTGCAATCTGTCTTTACGCTTACTGTTTTTATTAGAAGTATTTTGTCACATAATTTATTTAGAGATAATGTCTTTAATGGCTGAATGAGTGTCCCTCAGGCAATTGGATATGTAGATTTTTACTGATTTTTTTTTATTACTTAGATTTAGGTAATAAATACTTACGCAACAAATATTTCTCATAATCTTTTATTTTCTTTTAGGAATAAATTCTCCGAAGTGAAATTTCTGAGTCAACAGGTGCTAACATTTTAAAGGTTCTGACCATATAATCTGGCCTCCTCTCTGGCCACTTTCACTGTGGTAAAATATATATAGCATAAAATTTTCCATTTTAGCCACTTTTAAGTGTACAATCCAGCAGCTTTATTACATTCACAATGTTGTATAAGCATGCCACTATCTATTTCTAAAACCTTTTCATCACTCTTGTCTACGACCTTTTAAGTTGCTAAGAAAAAAATAACTATCATCTAAAGCTTCCCCATCTAAAGTCTTTTGTTTGCCATAAAGTTGACTACTGAAATCACAATAAAACTGGGTGACACTTTTTTTCTATTAATTTTAACCCAAGTGTGGGCTTAAAAATATTTCACAAAGGAGTATAACTAGAAGTAAAGAGATTAAGCAATATTTTCAACTGACCCACAATCACTTTCCTAACAGGAAATATTCACCGAGATTTGTATCTCTAATTATTTCTTAGACTTTCCTCAAAGCTATGAATCTGAATCTGAGTCAGCAGCCTAAACAGCCAGAATTAGAAACAGTGAACTCTATTTCTGAGTTTCTGGTATATAATGTGAACTTGGGATGTCAGCTGCTCAGAATCCATTTATGTGATAAATTTTTAAAAATATCTGTCTTCTCCATGAACCTTCTCTGATTCCTCCAGGCAGAATTAATCACCCTTCCCTCCATAGCTCATTGCCAGTGTCCCATTTAACACTCACTTTGGTCTTCATCATGTCTGAGCCATTTGCTCAAGTCCCCCATGAAGCTGTGAACTCCTAGAAGGCAAAACCTAGTGTGGTTCCCCAAACTTAGCACAGAGATAAATGCTTAATAGGCACACATAAACGGGATGAGGATTTCTTTCCATTTTCCAGTAAGCACATGGGCTGCGTCTTGCTGAGAGTCTGGAGAGTAGGTCGGATTAAAAGAGGGGAGCTGAAGGGGGTCCAACCCCAGTCAAGATTCTGCACACAAAGCAGTGATCAGAAGAAAGTGTTACTTCTAGGATTTCTGTGGTTCCAAAACAAAAGAAAACGGTTTTCATTATCCCATTATTTTGATGGGTTACTTTAGGTGTTACACGGTAGAACTGCTTCATGGGGCTTTCTTGGCTAAAATCTTTCAGGGAAACAGATCACCATGCTGCCTTCTATGATGCTGCTGGGTGGATCTGAACCATCAACACTGAGTTGAAGTGGACACAATGGAAGACTTGATTTTGGTTTGGTTCCAGGTATTGGTTTTGCGCTTGGTGATGGGAATCCAGGCAGTAATAAATAATTCTTTCTGTCTGTCTAGGTTTCAATGAGATGATTAAAAACCTATCCATGGATGAGAGATAATAAAGATGCAAAATCAAGAAAGAGTAAGAAATAGTCTGCCAGTAGTCACAAACTACTACTTTTAAGATTCAAGATTCTTTAAAGAAATCACCATATGTCAGTTCCTGGTACCTACCATGTTTAAATCATCTGCTCACTCATTTACGATATGCTAGGACCTTCCATGGATAAGTTAGACCTTTGAAATATGCTACATTTTTACCACATATTTCTCTGAGGATTCCAACACATATGGTGGTTTGCCACACACACACAAAAAGCGTTACTTTGAACCAAATGGATATTTAAATATGTCATACATACGTGGAAATGTTTTAAAAATAGCGAAGAGCTAAGAACAAAGCTTCATTAAGAAAAAAAAACATTAAGAGTGATGGAAATTTTGTAGTATAGGCTTAAATAAAATCCCTTTTCTGCTTGTTCTTAGTCTTAATAGGTTACCATTTAATCTTTCTGAGATTAACATTGATGTCATGTCTATAAAATACAAATAATGATACATAGCTCAGAGAGAAGAAAAAAGAGAGAGCAGCAGAAAATGAAGGTTACACATGAACATGAACATAAAAACAGAAGGCACGTGGACTGCTTAAGAGAAGGGAGTAAACTAGTGTTCATGGTGGGGAGAAGAACAAACAGATCACTCCTCAGATAACTCAGATTCCAGAACCATCACAAGATTTGGGGGAATCTGTCCCTTTTTCATGACCTCAATATTCTCATTTGTAAATTTTTTTTTCTATTGTTTGTGTATTTTTGGTTATGTTTGTTACTCCATTTATTGGCCATACATTAAGGCCCCTTCTGCTATACATATTTGTCCTTCCATGATCTTTATAGTTTGGAGTTATATTTCTTTTTTTAAACTAATTTTAATGAAAGTTTACAGAGACTTTGGATTTCCATTCATTCATTGTTACAATTTTTTTCTTGCCCACCCCTCCCCCACCCAGTTTGTTCTTCTCTTTGAAAAGTAAAAGAAAAATTCTTTCATTGCTATACAATCCCTCCCCCCCAAGTCTACTCCACAGTACAGCCTTCGTTCTGGACTCCTGTCATGACAATAATACCTCATTGTATATCCCTTTTAAACAACTGTTTCAATGAAGTATACATAATTTATCCCATCTTTCTCAGTTTCCCTCCAACCCGATATCAGTCCTGTTTTACAACAGTGGCATTATGCAATATTTGTTCTTTTGTGACTGAGATATTTCACTCAACATAATGTCCTCCAGCGTCACCCATTTTGTATAGTATTTCATGAGTTCCTTGTTTTTTAATGCAGCAGTGTGAATATACCACAGCTTCTCTATCCATTCGTTTGTTGATGGGAACTTAGGTTGTTTCCAACTCTTTGCTGTTGTGAACAAAGCCACGATAAACATGGGTGTGCATATATCTGCTTGAGTGGCGATTATGTTTTCTTTGAGGTATATTCCCAGTAGTGGAATTGCCAAATGGTATGTCTATTTGCAAATTTTTGAGAAAGTGCCATACCGCTTTCCACAGTGGTTGCACCATTTTACACTTCCACCAACAGTGAGTAAGGGTTCCAGTTTCTCCACAACCTCGCCAGCATTTGATGTTTGCCTCATTTGTAAAATTAAGGATGTAGAATAGACGATAGTGGGGCTCCTCAGAGTTCTAATATTTTATCATACTTTTTTTTCTCTCACAAAATTGTGTGAGGCCAGTTAGATAACAGCAAATGGTGGATGGTGGGCATAGTTTAATGGTGATTAAGTTTATAAAATACAGTGTCTGTGAATGATTGCATGAAACATAATGTCAATGAAGAAAGTGAAACAATGTCAATGAAGAAGTGTGCAACACAATGTATGTGATTTTTTTTTAAAAAAGTGATAATAAAAAAGACTGGTTCATTCAGACTTCTGTAACCTCAGGCTAAATAAGGCCCATGCCTACTTCACCACGCACAGTTACTAGTACTTGTGGAAGATCTTACCATACACTGGTGTTCACGCAATGAAAGAGAATGGAAGAGATCCGTCTCCCATTTCAGCACTGCTACACTGTTAACTCATCAAATATAGAAATAATTAGTAAATACATTTTTTAATTTCAGCAAAGTTTTTTTTCCTGCTTGTCTCTTCATTTGTGTGTCCACACACCCAGCCATAATTTTTGCAAATAATATAAGCATCTATTACAAGAAAGAAACACATAATCAATGAAACACAGATAGATATTCTTCTGGTATTCCATGCTTTCAGCCAAGATCCA
>NW_006399842.1:1170200-1197392 GCF_000299155.1 Elephantulus edwardii | reverse complement strand
GGTGCGGTTGGCGCAGGATAGAGCTGGGTTTAGGGCTGTTGTGCATAGGGTCGCTATGAGTCGGAAACGACTCGATGGCACATAACAACAACAAATTACAAGAAACAGATAATGCAGACAAGTTGCCTCCCACTTGAAGATCTTTAGTTCATTCGTTCACTTGTTCATTCTTTTCTTCATAGTCTCTGGATACTCATCACCTAGTACAAAACTTAGTATCTGGAACAAAATAAATCTCAAGGCTGTTTGCATAAAGTACTTGCATGTGCCAAGTACTGCAGCTGCTGCCAGAGATACAGTGCAGCGTAAGGTAACTCATCCTATGGGGGATGTCACATTCGTAACAGGCTGCCTGGAGCCTTATTTTGCCAATGGCTTCAGTACCACGTGAATGTCCTCCATTACCTCTGGCCCTTTATCATATACTACTACATACATTCTGTACCATTCTTTTTGGTACAATGACTCAATCTTACAGACAACATAATCGTGCATGTTGAAAGTAAAGAGGGCCTGAAATGCTTGCTGCAGAAGACCAAAGACTACAGCCTTCAATATGGATCACATCTCAACATCAAGAAGACAAAAGTCTTCACCACTGGGCCTATAAGCATCTTCATAATGTTGTTGTTGTTGTTAGGTGCTGTTGAGTCGAGTACAACTCATAGTGACCCTTTGAACAAAAGAAGCTGAACCCTATGCTATCCTGCACCACCCTCACACTTCCTGATACACAAAAGCCTATTGCAGTAGTTACTGTGTCAATCCACCTAGTCGAGGGTCTTCCGCTCTTTTGGTGACCCTCCACCCTTCCTAGAATCATGTCCCTCTCCAAGGAATTGTCCCTTCTAGCAACATGCTTAAGATATGTGAGGCGAAGCCTCATCCTTCTTGTCTCCAAAGAGCACTCCAGCTATACCCTCTCCAAGACATATCTGTTTGTTCTCTTGGCTGTCCATGGGATGTTTAGTGCTCTTCTCCAACACCACAGCTCAAAGGCATCAATTCTTTTTCTGCTATCCTTATTCACTGTCTAGCTCTCAGATGCATATCAAGTAATCAGAAAGACTACGGCATGAATCAGATGCACTCAAACTGACCTCATTGCTCCTCAATAATTTGATGGAGAAAAGTTTGAAATTGTCAACAATTTCATTTTACTTGAATCTACAATCAATACCCTTGGAGTCATGAATCAAGATTTACTGGGAAAGTCTGCCATCAAGGAGTTCTTTAAAGTACTGAGGAGTAATGAAGTCAGTAATGAACTATCTGGGACAAAGTTCAAATAGAGTGCTTCTTAGAGGCAAAGATGGTGACACATACTTTGAGCATATTGTAAGAAGAGGCTTTTCCTTGTAAAGGGACATCATGCTTGCAAAGGTGGAGCATGAGCGCAAAAGAGGAAAACCCTCAACAAGATGGATTGACACAGTGACTTCAGTCAAGTACGTCAAAGATGACAAAGGTGGCAGAGAACAGGACAGGGTTCAGAGCTGGTTGGTGTTCAGAGGGTCGCTATGAGTTGTACCCAACAGCACCTAACAACATTACAAAAACATTACAAAACATCTACACAGACCTATCAGGAGGTGAGCACAAGAACAATGGGGTCCTTAATTCATGCTGAGAGTTCAGGGCAGGCTCGCTAGTCTTCCACAAGATTACACGGATTAGGTTGACAGGCAGAGTCAGCTAGATTGCAGATAGAGCAAGAGGAATGCCTGGGTTCCAGGAAAAGAAAACTGTATGTCTAAACAAATAAGAGCAGGGTGGGAGGTGGAGGCACGGAAAAGGGCACAGTTTTGAAATTCAGGAAATGTGGATAGAACCCAAGGTGTGTGGCAAGGCAGAGTGAGGAGAGTGAGAAGGTAGGGGTAGGCAGAAGCAATTAGCATGAAAAGACAGTCATTACAGCACTATCTTCCATCACAACTCACACACTTTGGGCACGTGACCAGGAGGGACCAGTCCTTGGAGAAGGACATCATGCTTGGAAGAGTGGAGGGACAGCGCAGGAGAGGAAGACCCCAGATGAGAAGGATTGAAACTGTAACTGGGGCAATGGGAGTAGGTACGCTGGAGCCAGTGAGAATGGCTCAGGACAAGGCAAGGTTCAGAGATACTGTACATAGGGTTACTATGAGTTGTGAGCTACTCGATGGCACATAACAACAGCAACTAACATTGAGGAAATCTGGTAGCTTAGTGGTAAGGAACTGTACTTCCAACACCAAGGTACAGAGTTTGAATCCACCAATGATGGGCAATCTCCTCCTGTATCATTTATTGTCTCTGAAAACCCACTGGATGGTCAGTAATGAGTTGATTCCATTTGACGGTACACAATAATAACTCCAGGAAGCAAGCCAAAATCTCTGAAGAGCCAAAAATCAAGATCTCAAAGTTTGGACCCTAAGGATTGTCTATAACTGAAAGACTCCTCCACATCTGTGCATTCTTGCTTTATCCACAGTTCACAGACCTGGGTATCTGATTTTTCAGACCAACAAAATACAAAAAATTACCAGCAAATTAGAAGGGAGGAAAAAGGCTTCCACAATCACATAATCCACCGAGAGTATCTCATGTCCTCAAAACAGAAAATGACATAGAAGAACTCTCCAAAGTTACAAGAACCAGAGTGCATTACAGAACTAGCTACAACAAGCTTGCAGAATCATCAGCAAAATGGAAAGTCAAATTCATTGAAATGCCTTTATAAATCAGGACTTCCAATCAAATTGAAAGGATGTGCTTAAAATATTAGGCAAAGACTATTTAGACAGCAAAGGAATCTAAAAGCTTGTTCCCTCAAAGTTCTCAAACAGCCAAGGTTTCATCTGGATGACATTGACCAGCCTGAATCAAATGTAAGTGCTCATGGATGCATAGGAAAATGGCCCCAGCTGGGGAAAGGAGTTTCTGGAAACCATTCAACAAGAGAAGGGAGAACTGGAGTTGGGATCTGATTCTCATAATCCTGTCTCATGTGCCATTCCTCAACAGGGAAGGGGGGGAACTCTCTGAACTTTGGGGTTTGAGGGAAGCTTCTGGGAAAAAAAATCCAAGATGGCTCCCAAATGGCAGAGATAACCTTGAG
Organism: Elephantulus edwardii; assembly: GCF_000299155.1. Lineage (NCBI taxonomy): Eukaryota > Metazoa > Chordata > Mammalia > Macroscelidea > Macroscelididae > Elephantulus > Elephantulus edwardii. The sequence goes on along the minus strand of NW_006399842.1, from coordinate 1,194,289 downwards.
CTTAGAGAAAAGAATGAAGGAGCACATCAGGTGCAGGACCAGAGGTGGTGATGGTGATGGTTATGTGGTTATGTGCTATTGAGTCATCTATGACTCATTCTGACCCTGTGTACAACAGCTCTGAACTCTGACCTGTCCTGAGCCAGTCTCACTGACTCCGACACACCTACCCCCAACTCCCCAGTTACTGTGTCAATCCATCTCACCTTGGGTCTTCCTCCCCTGCACTGTCCTTCCACCCTTCCAAGATGTCCTACTCCAAGGACTGGTCCCTCCTGGCCACATGTTGAAAGTATGTGAGACAGAGCTTCAAAATTCTTGCCTCTAAGAAGAAACTTGGTTTCACGCTCTCCAAGACAGACCTATTTGTTCTTTTTGTTGTCAGTGGTGTGTTTAATATTCTTCTCCAGCAACAACTCAAAGGCATTGATTCTTTTTCTGTCATTCTTAGTTATTGTCCAGGTCTCTGATGCAGTGCTAGAGGATTGATAGTAATATCCTAACAATCCTTTCTTGGGGACATCACAGGACTCTCAAAACAAAATTGTAAGATAAGCAGGGCAAAAAATGTTAGCTCAACACAGAGACAAGGAAAGTTAGGCCCAGACATTCACTCATTGTTTCCAAGTCGGCACCAATTCACAGCTGACCCTGAGACAGTAAATCACACAGGGGGAGACTGCCTACCTTTCTCCTGCGCAACAGCTAGTGGATTAGAACTACCTGCTTTTGGATTGGCAGTGTAGCTGTATCCTTATTATACAACATGGTTGTCCATGTTCCATTTTCCAAAGTGGTTTCCATTGTCCTGAGGCCCAGAAGGAATAATCAACTTTTCCATAGTCTGTAAATAGTAACACCAGAACTAGCACATTCGCCTCTTGTTCTTTAGAGATATTCAATATTAGCTTTTAAAAAAATCTCCAGAAATATGTCTCCTGGAGATCAAAATTTAAAAAAAAAATCTACTTGGTTTTTGCACTTGACCTTAGGTAAGTCTCCTACATACTAATATTTTTTTTCCTTGAGACACGGCTGATATTCTTTATCTATGACTTGGGTCAAAGCATGTTATTTCTATTCATAAGCAGAGTCACTTTATTTCAAATGCTGCTCCTCATAGGAGTTCTGTAACCACATTCTGTTATGAGAGTCTGTGTGTCAGTCATTCAGTGGAGTTGGAATTGATTCATAGCTGAGTCTCCAGCAGGCTTTCAAGGGCTGTAAATTGCACAGAAGGAGCCTACCCATCTTTCTCCCTTAGAGCAGCTGGTAGATTCAAACCGTGTGCCTCTGGTCTGGCAGAACAACTCTTCTTCACCCACTCGGCCACCAGAGCTCCCTTACTAACATAATCCTGTATTTTGTGTAGTGCTTTTGAGCTTTCCAGTTCCTTCCCCATTTCCTTTGTCAGCTGAGCAAAACAGTTTGGGAAACAGTGGCGCATGACTTCAGCTTCAAAATCAAACACAAACTCTCGGCCTCCACAGCAGCGGTTGCTTTAGAACACATTTATCATTAAAACAAAAGGTTGTGAGTTTGGGAGGAAAGCAATGTTTTGAGCTGTCAAGACAATAGAAAATTTTGTAAAGTTGGTAGGTGTTGGTTTTTGGTGTGGTTTTTTTTTTTTAATGATAATGCTTGCTTTGTAAGTAGGTTCGGTATCAATTTTGTCCCTGTGAATGAATAGTCTTTTAGATTACATAGGAAAGTGCCTGGAAATCTTTGATAGCCTCAAATATAATTACTGTTTTGACTAATAAGTCAAGTTTGCAATAATAAAAAGGCAAATCAGCAAAGTATAACTATGTGGTGTGCAATTCTTTGTGCCTTTAAAGGATATATGTGGGGCTTTGTTAAATGAGAGTTGGTGTTTTTATGTGCCATTGAGCAACTATGACTCATCGTGGCCCTATGAACAATGGCTCTGGACCCTGCCCTATCCTGAGCCAAGCTCACCATCTCTGACACACCTGACTCCATTGCCACAGTCACTGTGTCAATCCTTCACATCCAGGGTCTTCCTCTTCTACACTGACCCTCTACCTTTCCAAGTATGACGCCCCTCTCCTGCCATGTTCAAAGTATTTGAGACAGAGCTTCAAAGAGATTCACCAGTAATCATCTGGAGTTTTTTCAGTGGGTGAGGAAGCTGATTTTTCAATGTTGGTATAGTTTCTAATTGGTATGTTGTTGCTGTTGATTGCTGTCGAATTGAGCATGACTCATAGCGACCCCATGAACAAAAGGCTTGACGCCCTTCCACATGCATCACTATTTATCAAAATTCACAGAGTTTCCAGAGGCTGTTTAGGAAGTAGATGCCAACTCTGCTTTCTAATTGGTATACAGATTAAAAAAAAAAACAACCCACACACCACAAAAACCCAAAATGATGATGATATACCTGAATTTAAGTAAACACTGACCCTTTGCAAATTGTTTTCACTCCTTATAGCCTTGGCCCTCCTAATACGCCACTGTGAAAAAGACAGCCATCCACTTAACAGAGGGGAATCCGGGCATTTACTCAACAAATGCAAGTTCTGGTGGCATGCAGGGAGTTGCACTACCAACCCAAAGGTGACACCAGCTGTAGAGGTTCGAATCCTCTAGCTGTTCTGCAGAAAGATGGGCAATCTCCTCCCATGCAATTTACAGCCATCAAACAGCCACTGGACCCTCCAACAGGTCTTGTTTTTGTTAAGTGCCATCAAGTCAACTCATAGCAACCCTAAGAACAACAGATTTGAACTCTGCCCTATCCTGTGTCACATTCACACTTCCTGACACATTACAGCCCATTGCAGCAGTCACCATGTCAGTCCACCTGGTTGAGGGTCTTCCTTTCCTTTGCCGACCTTTTACCCTTCCAAGCATCATGTCCCTCTTCAAGGAATAGTGCCTCCTAGCAACATGCCAGAAATATGTGAGGCAAAGCTTCACCATCCTTGCCTCCAAAGAGCACTCTGGTTGCACCCTCTCCAAGACATATTTGTTCTTTTGGCTATCCATGTTCAGTACTCTTCTCCAACATCACAGTTCAAAGGCTTTAAGAGGCTGTAAATTGCACAGGAGGAGATTTCCCATCTCTCTCCCTCCAAGCTGCATAGGAAACAAGAAAATCACAATTTACAGTGCCAAATCCAACAATTGGTTCCAACTCAACAGGAATGAGTTCAAGTTTGGGGGGTTTTCTTACTATATGACAGACCCAAGCCTGGGATGTTGTTGTTGTTGTTATGTGCCGTCGAGTTGTTTGTGACTCATAGCCACCCTATGTACAACAGCCCTAAACTGTGCTCTGTCCTGTGCCAATCTCACTGTCTCTGACACAACCACTCCAATTACCTCAGTCACTGAATCAGTCCACCTCATAGATGGTTTACCCCTTCTGCGCTGTCCCTCCACCCTACCAAGCATGATGTCCCTCTCCAAGGACCGGTCCCTCATTACAACATGTCCAAAGTATGTTAGATGAAGCCTCAGAATCCTTGCCTCCAAGGAGCAGCCCGGTTTAACCCTCTCTAGGTTTAATCTGTTTGTTTTCTTGGCAGTACATGGTACATTCAATACTCTTCTCCAGCACCACAGCTCAAAGGCATCAATTTTTCTTCTATCCTCCCTAGTCATTGTACAACTCTCTGATGCATAACAAGTGATTGCAAAGACCATGGCCTGTATCAGGCGCACCTTATTCTCCAGAGTGACACCATTGCTCTTCAGACATACATATGTTAATAAGCACCCTGCTCTCTTATATAAAGTCATAGATGAGTACAAAGAGCAAGGAACGGGATCAAATGCAATTTCTACCACCATTTGCTGTATCTCACATCCACTACTCAGTTGTGGTCAAGGACTGGGATTTCCTTTTAGAAGAGACATTTCCTGGGCATCTTGAGCCCCATGAAAGAGGGACTGTTTCATACCACCTGGTGCCAGCTATGTCTCTGAGGCCAGGCAGAGGACTCATTCTGAGAGCTTCAATCCAGGTCATCAGGGGATCCAGCCACATCAAGATGCTCCATTTTTATTATGCCCTAGTCCGCCTGCCCCTCAAAGAATACCATACTGTTTGTGATCCTTCAAATAAGAAAAATGAAATTCCTAGTAATGTGGTGCATACGGACATATGATGCTAACCCAAAGACCTCACATCTCCATTGGTTCAAACCCACTAGCAATTCACAGAAGAAAGATGAATAATATCCCTCCATTACCATTCACAGTCTCGGAACTCCAATGGAGGGTCACTTTGAGTTGGAATCCACTTGAAAGCAGTGAGCTTGAGTTTTGTTTTGGTTTCTTTTTGTTTTTAATGTGAAGTGCTGTAGTCTTTGCAAAAGCTTTTCCTTCTATTCAGAATGCCCCTCTCTACTCCTATACTCGCTCTGTAGTAACATTAAAACAAAGTACATTAAGATGAAGTCACTGCTGCTGATTACCCGTAGTAGCTGACCTCGTTAGTCCTTTCCATCACCACTGCTCTAAGCTCACATTGTTGTGTGACGATAAAAACCTAGTGGTTGTTGTTAAGTGCCAAGCTGGGCACGACTCACAGTGACTCTATGAACAAAAGACCTTTAACCCTGTTCTATAACTATTGTCTTTTCTCTAAGTTCATAGAGTTTCCAGAGGCATGCTGTTCAGGAAGTGGATGCAACTCCTGCTTTCAAGTCCATCTTAACCTGGGAGCGCCACTAAACCCTGTCAACCCTGGGTAACCATTATGGCATTTGAGACCCCAATGGCACAGGGTTTGGTATCACAACGACCCCAAGTCTCCTCAGTACAGCAAATTAACAGACAGTGTTGTACCACTTAGGACCTTTCTATTTTTTTTAAAAGTATCACTTAACATGGAGTCCCTTCACAAAGGAAAAAAACAACAAACCAACCCCAAAACAGTACCAAACCCAGTACAGATGTCACTTCCTCTAGAACACGCCACGCTCTTCTCTGTGCCACTTCCGTACTTTATTCATGCTTCTGCTACTGCACTGGCCACCCTAAACTGTTCTTGTTTCTTATGTCTTTTTTCATTGGGTCTGTGAGCATCTTGAGAGCAAGGGCTGTGCTCATGACTGGCCTCTGTGGCTCAGTCAGTAAGGAGCTGTGTTGTCAACCCAAAGGCAGGTGGTTAAAATTCACCTGTAGCTTGGAGGGAGAGAGATGGGCAATCTCCTCCTGTGCGATTTACAGCCTCTTAAAGCCAGCTGAAGGGACAGTTGTGAGTCAGTTCTGACTTGATAACAATACATCAATTTTTATATATAGCCTGTTAATCCAGGATCTGGAACAAGGCAGATAGTCAGCAACAAGAAGGACATGATGCTGGGAAGGGTGGAGGGCTGGTGAAGGAGAGGAAAACCCTCAGTTAGGTGGATTGAAACAGTGATTGCTGCGATGGGCTCTTGTGTCAGGAAGTGTGAGGATGGTACAGGATAGAACAAGGTTCAGATCTTTTGTTCATAAGGTCGCTATGAGCCGTACTTGACTCGATGGCAACTAACAACAATAACAAATAGGTCAACACTGAGCATTTCATGAGCACCTGGAATTTGACAGGTCTCTAAGATGATCTCTAACTTTGACAAAATTACTATGAGATGGCCATTATTTTCTTCACTTTACAGATTAGGAGTCTGAAGGCTGGAGAAATTATGAGTCTTGCCAAAGATCAGATCAGAGGAAAGAAAAGAGAAAATGTGCCATGATTCAGGGACAGGTCTGTCTGACATCAAAGTTCCTTCCACAAAGCTATGCCGAGTCTGCTGAGCTGCCTTCAAGGGAAGCTCTAGTGCATTCAGAGAGAATGCCAGTGATTGACGAACGCACTGCTCCTCATCTTCAACTCACCCCGCCCACGACCAACACAAGCAAAATAAAAGAAGTTTCCATTTAGAATACTCCTAGGGGTATTTTTTCTTTTGCAATGATTTGGTTTTTGTTTTAGTATATAAATACTTTCTCTTTTTTTTTTTTTTAAAAATATTTTATTTGTTGTTGTTGAGAATATACTCAAGCAGGACATACACCAATTCAACACTGTGGCCTGTGGCCTGAATCCACTGAATGTACAATTCAGTAACACTGATTACATTCTACCAGTTGTACAACCATTCTCACCCCCTTTCACATTAACACACACTCCTTGTCCCCTACGTTTCCGAGGTACTCATTCAAGTCACTATTGTCAATTTGATCCCATAGGGGTGGTTCTTTAAAAGAACCCAATGCTCAAGGCAGGCATTCTGTACCAATTAAGCTAAATGGTTATTTGCTTTAAAGCAGACTTTAGGGGGATATTTTTACTTTAAGGTTTAAGATTATCTCAGGGCAAGTATTCTGATGTTTCATCCATCCTCAATGACTCCAGAAAGACAAGGTCCCATGAAAATGTTAAATTCTGATTTATAACTCTCCCTCTTTGGATCAGGATTCTTCAGTACAACCTCACACTTTTCACAGCACAGACCTAAAAAAATCAAGACTTTAAACATCTTGCTCTTAGTTACACGGATTCAGACTTTTTTTTTTTTATCAGTATGACTGCTTCTGAAAATGGTCAAAAACTAAACCTTACAGAGACTAATTATTCCTTTAAGATGTACAGACCCATTCGTTAGCAAAAAAGGACCAGGAGGCAAAGTTAAATTACATAGTACATCAATGTCCTGAGCCCATTCATCTCTGCCAATCTGTCAGCGTAAAAATTTACAGCAGATATTATCTCTTTGAAGGGGTTCAAGTCCTAGAAAATACAAGCTAAATTTTAAATAGAATTTTAATTTTAATGAAAGCTTCGGGGAATGCTGTTTATGTTGCTTATCTTTCATACCTGGTGATTAAGTTCATTTATGCTTAATGGAAAAGGATATTTCTGCTCCCCAGACAGGTTCAACATCTGTCTAGGACTGTGTTTTCAGAAGCCTTAAGCTGCTTGTGATGGATGTAATAAAACCATGATGCTCCAGAACTGAAGGCTATGAGTAAAGGAGGACCAGGGACATTCTGTCTCTGCCCAGTGCTTGTGTTGAAATCAGATCAAAGTCTCAAGCACCTCATTCTGTCAGCTCTTAAAATCCTGCTTCCCACGCTTCAAGCTATTCCCTCAAAAAGGTGGGGATAGAAAAGGTCACAGCTCTGGAACTAGTGCCCAAACTCAGTTAAAATTAGTAGGTTCTACACCATTTCTACCTCTCCACACCAGTCCACGCCTCAATGCTTTACACACGCTCATTAACTCTCACAACAGTGCTGAAGGCAGTGTTTATTATCTTCATTTTACATCAGGGACAATTAAGGCCTAAAAATATAAAATAGCTTCCCAGTGGCACAGCTTCCAAGCAGTGGAGATAGGATTTGAACCAAAGATGATCTGTGTCTCTCACAGGTCTTATTACCTAGGCTTATCAGCTGCTGTTTCTAATCCTTCTTTATGTTGTTGTTATGTGTCATTGAGTAGAATTGACTCATAGTTGACTCTCTCCAGCATATTTTCAGAGGTAAGGGCACAAAACCAGTGCAAGTGACCCAAAGTAGACACAAATGCTATTTTATTTCTAGGTTGCTATTTTTTTTTTAGAAAAAGCATCTCCATTTATTTTGTTTCATATACATCCATGGTTGAATCTAGGTTGCTATTTGTATCACTAACATCTCTCTCCTAGTTACAGAATACACAGATAGATGTTAGTGATGGGGCTAGTGGGGAATGTCTTGTATGGTCAATAGATCTATACCAGTGACTTCTAGACATGCGATTAAGTTTCACCAAAGTGAAATGAGAAAAAGAAAAAAATTTGTGTGTGGTTTATAAAGTCTGAAAGTCTGGAAACTACTTATAATAAACATGTCTTGGAGAAGGTGCAGCAAGAGTGCCCTTTGGAGGCAAAGAGGATAAGCCTTCACCTCACGTACTCGGGCATCTTGCTAGGAGGAGATATTCCTTAGAGATGGACATGATGTTTGGGAGGGTGGCTTGTCGGTGAAAGAGAGGAAGACCCTCAATGAGGCGGACTGACATGGTGACTGCTGCAATGGGCTCTAGTGTGTCAGAAAGTGTGAAGATGGCACAGGATAGGATGTGGTTCAGATCCACTGTTCATAGGGTCACTATGAGTCCCTAATAACAACAACATAGCAGTGGACTTTAGAACACCCTCATAAAATTTGGGAGTTACTATCAAAATTACTTAAAATCACCTATCCTTTTAACCAACAATTTTATTTCTAGGAATATATCCTACAAAAATATTGGCATGTATAGACCAAGATTCTTACACCACACATATAAATATGCACACACACAAACACACAGACATGCAACGGTGTTTTTGGTGACATTGTTGAAAACTGGAAGAGTAGAAATATCCTAAATCTCTGCCACTGGAGATTGATTATAAACAGTATAATAAGAACTCAAAGTGGAATAATATGCAGTTCATAAAACCAGTAATATTTGAATATGAAGGTACTGACATAGAAAGATGTCCTTAAAACCAATAGTAAAGAGATTAAAATCTACTGATATGCAAAGATGTTCTTACACTGACAAGTGAAAAGTGGAAGTTATACGGTGACATATAGTATGTGATATGATCCCCTTTTCATTAAAATTACAATAATACAAACCAATCTGCCTCCCTTTATAGGGTTAAATACATATTCAAAGGTTTGGACAGATAGAAGGAAATTGTTTATAATCTTTACCATTGGGGAAGGGGTTGTACAAAAGGAGGGATGAGAAATTTGCTTTTTAAATTTCTACACTTTATACATTCCTTGAATTATTTACAAGGAAGAGATATTCTTGCTTTTATAACCTTTTAAACAAAGCAGTAAAGGGGGGAGGAAGCCTTGATATACAGCATTTATGCAAAGCAAATGAAAAAGAATAGAGAAAATAAAAACACTCATTCTGATCCTGGTATTCAGGAAAAGCTTTAGAGAAAATGCTTTCTGAACTGGACCTTAAAAGTCAACCAACTTATTACCATTGAGCCATAACCCACCCTGTAGTGACCTTCCATTGGATTCCGAGGCTGTCGATTGTGCAGAAGGAGATGGACCACCTTCCTCCCTCGGACATGCTGGTAGATTTGAACTGCCAGAGAAATGTGACAGTTGGATCAGCAGCTCATCTCCTGAAGGACTAGGCTACCAGAGCTCTCTAAAAAGATGTCTAGTACCAGTCAGATTCTATTTGATGGTACACACACAAAAAATAATAAAAAAAAATAATTAAAAAAGATGGCTAGAAATAATAAAGAAGAAATGGATACAAACTGAAGGAGTCATGAACTCAAATAAGCCTTGAAGATAGCTAAATGTGTTAAAGTCTAATGACAAAGAGTTGGCGTGGGGATGTTATGAAACTTGGTCTCTAGCTCAGATTCTTATTACTTTATCTAGGCAAACATAATTTCTTGTCAGGTAAAATGTCTTTAACTTGGGTCAAGGCACATTCACTTAAGAGTTGGTAAGCTGTTGCTGAGATGGCTAGTGATCCTTCTAATATCACGTCCCTTCCTAAAGAATTCACATTGTGGTTGTTAGGTGCCGAGGAGACAACTATGATGGAAGACCCTATGAACTATGACCCTATGAACAATGGCTCTGAACCTTGCCCGATCCTGTGCCATCCTCATCATCTCTGATTCGCTTGAACTCACTGACTCTCACAGTCCCTGTATCAATCCATCTCATTAAGGATCTTCCTCTCTTTTCACTGACCATCAACCTATCTAAGCATGTCCTTTTCCAAGGACTGCCCCCCATTAACAACATGCCCTAAACATATGAGATGAAGCTTCCCATCCTTACCTCCAAGGAGTACTTGGTCTGCATTTTGTCCAAGACATATTTGTTCTTTTGTCAGTCTACAGAATATTCAGTAGTCTTTTCCAATACCACACAATTCTCAATTCTGTCATCCTTAGTCACTGTCCAACTTTCATATGGATAATAAATCATAAAGTTCTTCCTCAAGACCACATGCCTCAGGTGAGGCTGGTTCCAGCCCAACATCCAATCTCAAGGAGGGATTACGACTGCTTGAAGCAAATAATAGTTTGTCCAGTCTCCTTGACAATATTGGTTTAGATTTGAGAATGTAACCCAATTCTAGCTATTAAGATGAGAATTCGACTGGAAGGCTTCTGAGACAGTATCTTTAATATTAAAATATATACAAGAAAGGGTGACCTTTTCTTTCTTAAGATGCTACCATTTCTGGATATGACACTAAAAAGTTGCCTGCCTAAGAGGGTGGGTAAAGCCTGAGGAGAAAGTCAGTGTACTGGAGGTGGGGGAATAAACAGGTAGAAAGTGAGGCAGAAACAGGTGTAAGTGAGGTCAGTGAGCCATTAAATCAACCAACTCGAGAGCTACCTTATCTCTTAAAATTTTTTAATGGAAAATAATACATTTCCTTATTAATGCTAATATTAGCTGGCTTTTTAGATATCTGTAGCCAAAACCATTCCATTAATTCAGAAACATTCTTTTCAGTGACCAAATTCAATCATACGTTTCTATTTATTGAAACAAGTATATCCAAGGGTATGCCAAAAGTCAGTTTAGCTTCAACAAGTATTCTTATTTTTAAATCCAGTAGAATTGTTATGTATATGATGAGGAATGATGAAACCTTTGTTGTTGTTGTTATTATGTGCCGTGTAATCACTTGTGAGTCATAGTGACCCTATGTACCACAGCTGTGCGCCCTGCTCTATCCTGAGCCAACGTAACTGTCTCTGACATACCTACCCCCATTACTTCAGTCACTGAGTCAATGCATCTCATCGAGGGTTTTCCCCACCTGCGCTGTCCCTTTACCCTTCCCAAGCATAATGCCCCTCTCCAAGGACTGGCCTCTCCTTGCAACATGCCCAAAGTATGCCAGATGGAGCTTCAGAATCCTTATCTCCAAAGAGCATGCTGGCTTCACCCTCTCCAGGACGAACTGTTCTCTCTGCAGTCAATTTTCTTAGCACCACAGCTCAAAGGCATAAATTCTCCTTTTATCATCCCTAGTCACTGTCCAGCTTTCTGATGCATAGCATGGAATTGAAAAGACGGTGGCCTGGATCAGGTGCACCTTAGTCTTCAGACTGACATTGTTGCTCTTCAGTAGTTTTGCGAGGTCTCTGACATCTGACTTTCCCGATGCAATTCGTCTTTTGATTTCCTGGCTGCTGGTACTAAGAGTGTTGATTGTGGAGACAAGCAAACTAAAGCTGTTAACAACCTTAATGGAATCTTTAAAAAGGAAAAACTTACAGTTCCGTTTTGGGACATGACAGAGTAACTGTCATGTTGTTATGTGCCATAGAGTCAGCTAAAATATGAGCAAAAGAAGTTCTTCAATATTTTTAAACTACTCAAAAGATGATGTTGTGTTAGGTGCCATCGAGTCATCTATGACTCATAGAGACCCTATGAACAACAGATCTGAACCCTGTCCTATCTTGTGCCATCTTCACACTTTCTGACATACTTGAGCCCATTGCGGCAGACACCATGTCAATTCACCTAGTTGAGGGCCTTTCTCTCCTTCACTGATCCTCTACCCTTCCAAGCATCACATTCCTCTCCAAGAAATAACTCCTCCTAGCAATATGCCTGAAATATGTGAGGTGAAGCTCATCATCATTGCCTCCAAAGACCACTCTGGCTGCACCCTCTCAAGACATATCTGTTTGTTCTTTTGGCTGTCCATGGGATGTTCAGTGCTCTTCTCTAACACCACAACTCAAAGGTATCAATTCTTCTGCTGTCATCCTTATTCATTGTCCAGCTCTCAGATACCAGACAATATTAGTAAGTGATTGGAAAGACCTGAATCAGATGCACCTTAGTCCTAAAACTGACATCATTACTCCTCAATAATTTGGAGAGGTCTCTAACTACAGACTTTCTCAGTGCAACATATCTACTTATTTTCTTACTGCTGGTACCAAGGATGTTTATTGTGAATCCAAGTAGGATGAAGTTGTTGACAGTTTCAATCTCTTGATGACAGGTAGGAGCAAGAAGTCAAGGGTGATGTAAGCACACAGAGACACCTGCTTCAAGGGCCTACAGAGCTACTACAAGGTGTTCACACTTGACTTCAGGCTTCCCAGTAGCCAAAAGAAAGAAGCAAACACAACTTTTAAAAAAAATTCTTTATGCTGAGTGAGGTATCTCAGTCACAAAGGGACAAATGCTATATGGTGCCACTGTTGTAGAATGAGGCTGGCATTGGGGTGGGGGTAAGACTGAGAAAAACTGGATGAAATATGTTTACGGCATTGAAGTCTATGGGGGAGAGAATAGTCTAAAAGTATTATATTTTAGGGCATTATTTTAATCGTAGGAGTATGCAATGAGGGTTGCAGAGTGGATTATATTTGGGGGTAGGGGGTGGGGTTTGGGGAGGTGTGGGGGGGATTGTGTACCAATGAGGGAGTTTTTCTTTTGCTTTTCAAGGAGAGGAGCAAATGGGGGGGAGGGGTTTGTGCGGGGAGAAGGGTGCAACAATGAATGAATGGAATTCTAAAAAAAAAAGAATGCAAACTAATTGCTCAAGAAAAGCCTGGAATTTTCCTGGAACTATGTCAGAGGGAAATTTCTCCTGTGGTGAGACACAATGTATACATAATGTCCTCACAATGATAATGACAATAACATTTTGATGCCATTTAAATACATGTCAAACACTGCTTTAAATTCTCTACATATATAATAGTAAATGCAAAGTTAGTACTTCTCTTAGTGTCTACCATTTCAGGGCAGGGACTTTCATGACTCTTCAAAGGATCAGTCAGACAATGGAATCCAAGTTCTTGGATGGTTTGACTTGATTCAATGATCTAGAATAAATGAACACCATACCCTTCTGGTAAACTATTGTGCATGTCACTAGGCAGAAAAATCACTGAGAACTTGATAGCTATCTTGCAAATTTAGATCTAGAGTATCTTCTTTGATAATCAACCAAACAAAAGTAGGACTGTCATCCTTTCTTAAGGTTGGGGATTCTAAAAAAGACTTTTAATCTGAATAGATGGCTACCTCATTTCTACAAGAAGGGGGTCAGAGAAGATCTATGGACAAAGCTAAGATTTTCCTATGGAACTAGTTCTGTGTCTTCTCTAACACAAAGACCTGTAGGCAAGCTGTAGTCCTCAAATTTATGTCATTCAATGTTACCATGATCCTTTCAGCCTGATAGATCTTTGCCATCTACATCATAAGAAAGAAGTTATTGTTTCACCAAAGAAAATGACACCCTCACCCATTACAGAAAATATAAAGGATAAAAAGTATACACTTCACCTGTGGCCATGACAGAGTAACTGTCCTGCCCTAAACAATTATAACACGCAGCACACTTTTAAAAGAAGCTGTTTTTTCAGAATTGGACCAACAGGCAGTGGTCATCTGTGATACTTGGGAAAAGGGAAACAGGAGCTGAGCGCTGATGGTGGGGGACAGAAGGAAAGAGACTGGGAGGGGCATGTCATGAGCTCAGGTCAAGGACCTCCTCTGCTTGGGAAGGTAAGGTGTGAAGAGATCTAGCTAATGTGCAATCCAGAATGCATCCTTATGCTTTTGAATCACTTTGACGACTGCCAATGAAGTTGTAATGATTTGTACCTAGTGTGCCTTCATAAGAGAGGTTCACATGTGGAATAAATTGTCACCGTTGTTAGGCGCTGTCAAGCCAACTCGTTCTCACAGTGATCCTATGTACAACAGAACAGAACGCTGAGCCATGCTTCACCATCTTCACAATCTCCTGTGCTTATGCCCATCACTGCAGCCACTGTATCACTCCACCTTACCGAAGGGCTTTCTCTCTTCCACTGACTCTCTACTTTTCCAAACACGATACCCTTCTCCAGGGACTGGACTCTCCTGATAACATGCTCACAGCACATGAGGTGAAATATCAGCATTCTTGCCCCCAGTGAGCACTCTGGCTGTACTTCCTACAAGACAGTGGTTTGGGGTTTTTTCTCCTACTTAAAAAAAATAAATATTGTTTTTGCATACAAAATCCATATACATTGTGTCTCATTCATGTACATTGTGTTCCACACGTTTCTTCATTCACATTGTATTTCATATGATCATTCATATATATTGTGGGGGGGTTTTGTGTTTTCTTTTATTTTTTTAAAAAAATTATTTTATTAATTTCAATGAACATTTACAGAGACTTCGGATTTCCATTCATTCATTGTTGTACTTTTCTCCCTGCACACCCCCTCCCCCCTAGTTAGCTCCTCTCATTGAAAAGTAAAAGAAAAATTCTTTCATTGGTATACAATCCCCCTGCACCACCCCCCACCGCCCCGAGTACACTCCATTTTGCAACCTTAATTCTGGACTCTTGTGAGAACCATAATACCCTATCATATATTGCTTTTAAACTCTTCTCTCCCTCATCTGTTTCAATTCAGTATACATAATTTATCCAATTTTTCTCAGTCTTACCTGAACCCTGAAGTCAGTCTCATTCTACAACAGTGGCACCATGCAGTATTTGTCCTTTTGTAACTGAGATACTTCACTCAGCATAATGTCCTCCAAGGTCACCCATTTTGAATAATACTGCATGAGTTTCTTGGTTTTCAGTGCAGCGTAGTACTCCATTGTGTGAATATACCACAGCTTCTCTATCCATTCGTTTGTTGATGGGCACTTAGATTGCTTCCAACTCCTTGCTATTGTGAACAAAGCCACAATAAACATGGGTGTGCAAACATTGTGTTTTATAAAACTAATCACCACTGATCTGTGTTCACTATTGCCCTGTCTTTTCAGGTCCCAACTGGATCTTTCCAATGTTTGAGGGATTTTTGGACAGTCTGTGATACATTCAATATTCTTCACCAACACCACAATTCATGACATCAATTCTCCTTTAGCTTTCCTTATTCATATGTATATAAAGAAAATGAAAATCCTCTGGCCTGGGTCAGGTGCAACTGTGCATAAATTTAGAGACTCTAATTTGGTTTTCAGGATTAGGCAAGGTTCCACTGTTTTGGTCATAGGTTCATCATGAGTTGAGTCTACTCTCAGTGCTCACCAACAACAATGGAGCTTTAATCATACACTGTCATATTTGTTGGCTACAGCATTGACACTAGTGGAGTTTCCTTGCTAGAATCACACAAAATCAATCAATCAATCATACAAGCATTTTTCCTGCAGGGAGTTGCATCTAATTCACTGGTTTACTATTTCCTTCTTTCATTTACTCAATAAACATTCATGTCACCTTGGGGTGGATGTGTGTGTGTGTGTGTGTGTGTGTGTGTGTGTGTGTGTGTGTGCCAAGACACATTTATATCACAAGGCAGATTGGATCAGGTGCTTGGTAGCAGTGGGGCTATTGTCTCCAGGGTTTTTATATGAAGCTGCAATTAATCCCATTAGGAGAAGAAGGAAGATCAAACAGAGCTTCAAGGAAGAGGTATCATCAAGATGGACCTCGAAGGGTCACTGAGATTTGTTTTACAAAAGAGCTTGCCCTAGGATTCCTCTATGTAACAACAATTTTTTCCCCTAGTGCCTTTCAATTACCTCTGGTCTGATTTACACACTCTTTTAGAAGCACAGCTGTTGTGTAAATTAAACCTCAGTAATCCCTCCCCAGTGCTGAGTCCCCCTTAGGAGAAATTCTGGCACCTGCTGATTTATTTCTGTGTACTTTTTCCAACACCTTGAGAATTTCAGCTTTAGTAATTGCAAATTATGAGTCACTGCAATTGGGGATAGTCAGACAAAGAGGGAGCAGGGGATAGAAAATAGAGTGAAAGCACAACAGATGGTGGAGAAGGGTAGAGAATCTTGTAAAAAAGTCTGGTGACAAATAAGGGGCAGGAATCCTAAATGTTCATTTGATGTCCACAGTTGTCTATTCAGGAAGGAAGAAGAGGTGAGAAATGTGTAAGAGAGACTGATGGTCAGTCTGTCCTTGTGGGGTCATTCTCTGGGCTTACAGAGGAACCTGGGAAACCTCACACAATTCTCTGTATCTGTTTTGAAGATTATATGATAGCATCTTCAAAGAGTTTAATAACCTGCTCGCCAAATAGTACTTGCAAAATGTCAGCTTTTGCTATTGCATTCCCTCCTCAAATCCATCTCTCCTCATTCCAGAAGAGACTTTGGAAAATTGAACTCATTGCACATGCCTTCTGACTAAGAACAACTGCATATCAATATTGAGCAGCTTATTCCTAATCCTTAGGCAACAGTCTTCATTCCCAATTCAGTAAGTATTCCACAAGAATTTTCCCTTACTGTTTTCATCTTATTGATAAATATTTTTTTAGACAGTTATATAATAGTATTGTTGCCCCACAATTTCCATGTCTTTGTGTACATTTATGCTTAGCAACGCTTGTTTCTGGTGCCAAGTGATTGCCTCAAGGATTACTCTTGAATTTTTAATGTACTATTTCTCAATAGAGTATTCTTGGGGTCTGGGAGTTCTAAATCTTGAGAAATGTTACATTAGTCTATTATTTACCTTAGGAGCAAGCTGACCTCAGCCCAGATGAGACAAAAAGCATGGGATGACATTCCAATTTCCCTGAAGCCAGTAGAAAGAATTAATTTGATAACACAAGTTTTAAGACTAAGTTTAGAATGGTGGGGGTGGCAAAGAACACGGAATGTACTCTGGACTGACAGAAAAAAGAACATCAGTCTAACAAGAAACAAAATCAGAATGCTTTTTAGAAGTGAAGATGGTGTGACTTCAGCTCATTTACTTGGGACATGTCACCAGGAAAGAGTAATCACTAGGAAGAAGATATTGTGCTTGGTGAAAGATGGAAGTCAATGGGGGGGGGACCATCAATGACATGAACTGACACAATAGCCAAAGCAATGGACTCAAACTTACCAATAATCATTAACAATCAGACCAAGCGAAGTTTTCTTTCATTCTCTATTAAGCATGAGGTCATGCTGAATTGGAGTCAGCTTGATGGCAACTCTCAACAAGAAGTCTAGAATAAGTTTGTCTCTTCCTTTGAAACAACTGACACATTCTTGAAATCCCCAGGAATTCCCTTCCACTATCCGTAACAGTGAAGGAGGCAAAGGTTCAATCTTAGGATGGCCTGAAGTTAGTGCTCCACATAGTTTCCCATTACCCTTTACTATGAGTGTATGCTAGTCAAACATAGTCTGTAATTGCTTCTGGCTGGTGTCAAGTTCAAATAAGAGTCTTCAGGTCAAAGGGCCAATTATCTATAGTGTATATGGGTATTGAACCTCAAAATCCCATAGTTAAATGGAGAGATTGAGGCAGTTAATTCGCAAGCTCATCTTTATCAGCACTCAAAGACATGCATATTTGAAAATAACAGTCACTGGGGTAATGGGAATAGGTGTGCTGGAGACAATAAGATTAGCAAGGGACAGAGCCGGGTTTAGGGCTCTTGTACATATGGTCGCTATGAGTCGCAGGCGACTTGACGGCACATAACAATGACAATAACAAGTTAACAAGTATTTTTACAAAGGCAATATCTACTCATTTACAGAGAAATGGGTACACACGGGCATGAACAGTGGTCAAGGGATCAGCTACAATCCTTGGGAGAAGCAACATGCTCTTTTTAGCAAGATCTTGAAAGATATTAATTTCCCTTGCAACAAGAATTCCAGTACAGAATTTTATTTAAAGAAGAACAAAATGGATTAACCCAGATGTCCCAGGATGGGGGTAAATTATGGTCCCACGGCACCAAGGATATTCTTTATTCACTCAGGATGACGTGATAACTGCTGAGTAATGTGGGGGAGAGTCTATGCCATTGTTGCTGCTGTTGTTGTGTATCATCAACTAGGCTCCGACTCATGGAAATTCTACGTGTAACAGAACAAGGCCACCTCAACCCTATACCATCCACATATATCTCTGTTGTGCTCAGGCCTGTTGTTGCAGCCATTGTACAAATTCACCTTGAGGTGAACGGACTCAAACTTACCAATAATCATTAACAATCAGACCAAGCAAAGTTTTCTTTCATTCTCTATTAAGCATGAGGTCATGATGAATTGGAGTCAGCTTGATGGCAACTCTCAACAAGAAGTCTAGAATAAGTTTGTCTCTTCCTTTGAAACAATTCACCTTGAGGTGAATTTGAGACCCTTGAGGGTCTTCAGTTTTTTATCAAGCGTGATGCCTTTCTCCAGAAGCCAGCCCCTACTGAAAACATGCCCAAAGTACGTAAGACAAAGTCTCATCATCCTTGCTTGTAATGAGCATTCTGTCTTTATTTCTTCTCCAAACCAGCAGAGTTCAAACAGCAATGTACATTAGGAGAGAAAATATCAAAGTCACATTTGCAAGTGGATGGGGCCTAGAGGATCATTGATCTTACCGGTAAAAGTTAAGGCTGATAATTCCTCCCCCCACTCCCTGCTTTTATTGAAAATTTTGAAACATTTTATTATAACCATTATCATTATTATCAGTAGTAATTTTTCTGAACTACTTTGTTATCTTTTCAAAAATTGGAAGAAAAAAATCCTTCTGAAACAGGTGAAATCAACATTAATGAGGCATCATTTGAGTGAGTCAGTATTCTAGGTGCTTTAAGACCAGAATCACCTTTTCATGCTCCCAATAATCCAACATGTCAGCCTGCTTATTTTACAGCTGCAGAAATTGGCGATTGGTGAGAGTAAGTGGCTGGCCAGGTCATATAACTAACACGTTACTCAAGATTCCACCCCTGATCTGTCTGGCTCAAGCCTGAGCTTTCTAGCATCACATCGCCTCTCTTGGCTCTCTCAGGGGAGCAGCACTGTAGTTTTCCTTCTCAAATAACAGAATTCTTCCTTTAATGGTGTTTGAGTTTGTGCTGGAGTCGTCATCGGCTTCACACAATGTCTCTCCTAACATCTGTAACTGGAGTTAACCTCCACTGCCCACGCACGGCCAGCACGCAACGCAGCACTTGGCACGTGTACATGCTCTGCATGCAGTGGCTCCATTGAATTCAAGACTGGAGAGTTTCCTGCCTATGCGCCTCCATGTCTTCCCACACTACGATGGGGCTGATTTACCACAGGAGCGGGGGGTGGGGGGGGGCAGGGAAAACGGGGCAAAGAGGGAGCTCTGGACCCTGCAGGGCATTGTTTGTTGCTGCTGTTGGTTTTAATCACAGTGCCAATGAAGTGTTTGGAGATGTTGAGAAGAAGTCTTTCAGAGGCAAACAGACTTTCAGAGGAGACAAAGGTAGCCCAGCAAGACCAAGGAGAAGGAGCAGGCGAGGGTTCTGTGGATGAAGATGACGAGCTTGAAAAAGAAATGGAAGATGGTAGGTGGAAAGAGTCCTTAGGAAAAGGCAGGGGTCATGGTGAAATTGGGTACTTCCAGAAAGAGAAGAGAAAAAGACCCAGGCAATTTCCTGCAGAAATACCTGAGGGGATAACAAGTAATTTTTTTTTTAAACCTGAGCAAAATCATCAAACCCAGCTCCCTTTATCATCTAAAATTTGTTCCGGAGATTTCCTTCAGCTCGTGAGAGACATCTTAACTCTCCCTGAAACAGTCATTTGTCACAAGAGGCTGGAAGCTGACCAAAATGTCTGTAAGCAAGTTTAGGAGCTCTATATAATAAAGCAAATTGCAAAATATTGATTTTGCTTCTTTTCAACCTGTTTTAATCCAACTATATCACCTTATTACAAGCGTTTTCTCTCATCTTAGCAAGGAGGACAGGCTCAGCCCAAGGAGAGGAAAAGCAAGACACAGGCGACTTGTTCTTCATTTCTCCTCTGAAAGGCTCTTTTTATAGATTTCTAATATCACCAGCGGAATTTCAGTTTCTATCTTCAACCATGACATTTCTGAAGGAAAGACCAAGGTGCTGAAGAACATGACAGAGGGTGTGTGTGTGTGTGTGTGTGTGTGTGTGTATGTTTCTACCAAGGCTAAAGCTTAGGGGGGAAGAATTACAAGCCCAGTGAAAGTGAATTGATGTCACTTGGTGTTAGAACACCTCTTGTCTCCTCACAGCCCAAGGGGTGACTGTCAGACTCCTAGGTGCCCAGGCTGGGTGAGCAGGACCTTCCACTGCCTGCCCCCACCCTCTGTGGATCCTCCCTATAGTCTCTGGACACACTTGACCAGGAGCTTTGGGCTTTGCTCATGCCATCTCCTCTCTGTCTAAGGAACTGTCTCTCAGAGAAGTATTCTGGGCACTTCAGGCAACACAGATTGCTTCTGCCCCTCAGTTCCCACAGATCCCTGTGCCCACATGCTTCAGCAGGTAAAATGATTGTCCCCTCAGCTAGGGGAGCCCCTGTCTACCTCAGCAGCTGGAACTGATCATTGGATTGCTCTGTGCACAAAGCCTAGCCAAGTAAGTGCCTGAATGGTGTCTGCTCCATACAAGTTTGTGAAATGAATGAATGGATGGACGGCAGCTCTCCATTCCATCTCCAGCTGCACCCTTTGAGAACACCCATTTTTGGAGAGAAAGTCTGGCATCTAATCTCAGGATGAAAGGCCCAGGCCCGCTCTTTAGAAGATAAAGGCTTCATCTTGCTTTCCCACTTTTCTGATGCCACAGGAGCTCTGAAAATCTCGTCATATCAATCTCTTCCAAGTTCTGTGTTCCTCTCAGAAAGAAATCAGTTTACCCAAATGAAGGCTCTGAGGTTATTTCGTCTCTTGAGGGGTTTTTTTAATCTTTGGAGCCCGAAGGGCATCCTGACATATACTTTGAAGTTCTTCTTCACACACTCCTGTCAGGAGGTAGCCAAGGTTTTTTTTAGCTGCAAAGAGTATCTGCTTCAGAGGGGCCCAGGTCTGGGGCCCGCTGCCAGGACTGAGTCTCAGGAGACCCTGCACATTCCAGGTGCCAACCCAGTCAGGGCAAGGAGCGCCTTGGGACTTCTCCATTGGGCACTTGCTTCCTGCCTCCATTAAGCCACTCTTTGTTGAAAATCCGAAAATAGCACTCTTCTTTTTTGTTCAGTTTATTAGGAAGGATTTCTTCACATTCATTAACTCCTTTCTATCTCAAAAGAACAGGCAACAGCTACAGAGCATTGGCTGTGTACCAGGCACTATGACCCTACAAGGTGGGTGCTCTCATTATCCTCACAAAATCTGAGAGTCAGAGAGGAGCAGAGTCAGGGACACTTCCGGTCCAAGCTTCTGTCTGGGAAGCCCATCTCTTTCCACGTCACTGGGTTGCTTCACACCCAATTTCGGTGGCTCCTTCTCCTCAAGGTTAGAGCAGGAACTTGAGTCACAGACAGACTTGGTTTTGGATCCTGACTCCACTGTACCAGTGTATATGACTACTTAGTGTCGCTAAGTCTTAGTTTCCTCCTTCATCTATAAAATTTATAAAATAATAGTACTTCACCTGAGAGCACTGTTGCAAGAATTAATAGCAATCATGCTTGTCAAGCTCTTAGCACATCATCTGACACAAAGCACATGCTTTGTATAAAACTTATGTATACAAATAATTTTTTTTTATCATCCCTCAGGTTGTTCACATCCCCTAGTATCTGACCTTCATGGTTTTTCTTTTTGCTCAACAAATGTCAGCACCATAATCTTCTATTCTGTCTGAATTCTGATCAATCTTTTTGGAGTAATT
The DNA here is from genome assembly GCF_000299155.1 of Elephantulus edwardii. Taxonomy (NCBI): domain Eukaryota; kingdom Metazoa; phylum Chordata; class Mammalia; order Macroscelidea; family Macroscelididae; genus Elephantulus; species Elephantulus edwardii. Next base: position 1,172,639 of record NW_006399842.1, on the reverse strand, counting down.
CGTCTCAAGAAGCATTTACAGAGCTCCTAAGCTCCAGGTACCTCCAACTAAAAGAATGCAGAGATGTGTGAGGCACATTCTCTGTCTTAACGAAGTTCACAGCCTGGGAGTAAGAGGTATTCACAAGCTGATGATTTCCACAGCTTGTGGAAAAGGGCTCATAAAAATGGGTGTTTATTTGAAGCTTCATTCACTGCCCTGGAGTCAGTTCTGACTCAGGATGACCCTCCATTGAGTTACTGAGGCTGTGAATTGAAACAGGAAGAGACTGCCTGTCTTTCCCCTGAGGAGCTACAGGTGCGTTCACACTGCCAGGGACATAAGTGGCCTTTCGGTTAGCAGCACAATTCACTATGGACTGTACTATCAGAGCTCCTTGTCTGGAGCTACAAGAGCGCAAAACCCAAATACTCTGCCACCTAGTTGATTCCAATTCATGGCCAACCTATAGGACAGAGCAGACTTATCCTGCTGAGTGTCTAAGGCTTTAAATCTTTACTGGAAGGGATGGTTTCTTTCTCTCAAAGAGTGGCTGGAGGGTTCAAATCACCCACCTTACAATTCTCTGCTCAGTGCTTACTTCACTGCCAAAAGAATAAACAAATCTGTCTGGGAAGAAGTGTAACCAGAGTGCAAAGATGATGAGACTCTGTCTCACATAATTTGAGCATGTTATCAGGAGGGACCAGTTATGCTTGAAGATAAAGTAGCTGTTCAATGGAAAAAAGGAAGACCCTCAATGAGATGGAACCATGAAGTGGCTGCAATAATGAGTCCATTATACCTAAGCACAGGAGAGATTGGGAGGATAGTGCAAGACTGGCAGGCATTTAATTCTGTTGTACACGGGGTCACTATGAGTTGGAGCCCATCTGGCAGCACCTACCACCAACAATGGGGGAATGTGGAGAAGACTTTGGAAGGCCTGCTTTCTGAGCTGATTATTAAGAGAGAGCCAGAAGCTAGTTAGCAGAAAAAGAAAATTCTCTGAATAGAAGGAAAACACACAATGTTGGGTGCTGCCATTTATTTGGTATCACAGGAGCGATAACTGGAAGGCAGGAGATGGTGGAAGACAATGCTGATAAAGTGGCAAAACTTGGTTGCAAACAATCTTATGAATTTCATGTTGTTGAATTTGCATCTAATCTTCAAACTTTGGTGAATTTAAGAAATCACTCAAGGGGCATATTAAAAGTCTTGAGTACAGAGACTTTGATTAAATAACCTGAATTTTGTGTATCTGCTTGGCTAGCCTGTGATGCCCAGTTGTTTGAGTGAAGATTACAGTAGATTTTGCTATGAAGATAATTGCATGTGATTAACTTTTAAATTAGTTGACCATAAGTTAAGCAGATTACCTTCCATATGTTGGTGGGTTTCATCCAGTTAGCTGAAGGTCTTAAGAGCAAACTCAGAGATTTCCAGAGGGAGAAGGATTCTACCGCAAGGCTATAAATGAATACCTTGCCAGAATTTCCAGGCCATCACTTTCTGCCAATTTGGAGACAATATTGCCAGAATTTTCAGCCCATGATCTAACCTACAGTTTGAACTTCACAATCACATAAGCCAATTGCTTTAAAATCTAGATAGCTAGTTACCTAGCTATAACTAGTGTTATTCAAATGGCACAACCTTGCTTGCTGAAAGTGAGGAGGGTTTGAAGTGCTTGTTGCAGAAGATCAAGGAAGTTTGCAATTTTCAATATGGATTGCATATCAATGTCAAGAAAACAAAGATTCTTACCACTGGTCCAACTGGCAACATCATGGTGGATGGAGAAGATATGGAAATTGTTAACAACTTCATCTTACTTGGATCCACAATTAACACCCATGATACCAGCAGTCAGGAAATCAGGAGACGTATTGCATTGGGAAAGTTAGGGACCTCTCCAGATTATTGAGGAGGAATGATGTCAGTGTAAGGACTAAAGTGAGTCTGATTCAGCCCATGGTCTTTCTGATCACTTGCTGTGTTCCTGAGAGCTGGACAATAATTAAGCATGACAGAAGAAGAACTGATGCCTTTGAGCTGTGGTGTTGGAGAAGAGCACAGAACATCCCATGGATGGTCAAGAGAACAAACAGATATGTCTTGGAGAGGGCACAGCCAGACTGTTTTTTAGGAGTAAATAATGATGAGGCTTCACCTCACATACTTTGGGCATGTTCCTAGGAGGTGCTATTCCTTGGAAAAGGACATGATGCTGGAAAGGGTGGAGGGTCGACAAAGGAGACGAAGATCCTTAACCAGATGAATTGACACGGTGACTGCCATAATTGGTTTTAGTGTGTCAGAAGTGTGAAGATAGAACAGGATACGAGAGTTCAAATACACTGTTCATAGTGTTGCTATGAATCATACTCGATTCTATGGCACCTAAGAACAACAACAACAATATATATAATAATATGTATAACATTATATATAACA
>NW_006399842.1:1167907-1169744 GCF_000299155.1 Elephantulus edwardii | reverse complement strand
TCCTTGAAGGCTAGGATTTTGAAGTTCCATGTCATATACTTTGGGCACATGGTCTGGAGGGACTGGTCCTTGGAGAAGGACATCATGCTTGGAAGGGTGGAGTGACAGCAGAAGAAAAGAAAGGCCCCAGATAAAATGGACTGATACAGAAACTGAGGCAATATGGGTAAGTGCATCAGAGTGAGTAAGACTGGCTCAGGACAGGGCAGGTTTCAGAGTTTTTGTACATAGGGTCACTATGAGTCACAGGTGACTCAACAGCACATAACAACAAGGGAACACTGCATGGAGTAAATCAAGAAAAGTGTGTGTCAAGCTTGTAGCCTTTCTTTGTACCTATTCAAGCTGTAGCCTGAGAAAATAATTTGAGAAGATGTACTATATGAAGATGAAAGCAGTGTCAGGATCGGAGGAAGACTCATCAACAAACTGAATTATGCAGATGACATAACTCTGCTTGCAGAAAGTGAAGAAGACTTAAAGCACTTACTGAAGTTCAAAGACTACAACCTTCAATATATCTCAACATCAAGAAAACAAAAATCTTCACAACTGGATCAATAGACAACAGGATGATGAACACAGAAGAGACTGAAGTTGTCAAGGATTTCCATTTACTTGGATCCACAATCAACACTCACCACAGCAACAGTTAAGAAATCAAAAGATGTGTTGGAATGGTGAGCATAGCTCATTGATGATTAATTTGATAAAATATTAAATATGGGAATGATTGTATATATTTCATTCACAATGTGAATGAAATAAAGTGTGAAACACAATCTGTGTGAATTTTGTATGCAAACCAATACAAAATAATTTAAAAAAACCCAACCAAACCTGTTTGCTTTAAAGTGCTAAAGAACAAGGATGTCAGCTTAAAGACTAAGATGCACCTGATGGAAGCCATGGTGTTTTCAATTATTTCCAAACGATGTGAAGGTTGGACAATGAATAAGGAAGTCTAAAGAAGAATCAATGCTTTTGAATTGTGGTGTTGAAGAAGAGTATTGAATACGTCATGGACTGAAAAGGAACTGGGAGCTCTGGTGGGTACGGAGTTGTGCTGTCAACTCAAAGGCAGGTGATTCGAATCCACCGGTGGCTTCTTGGAGAAAGATGGGTAATCTCTTCCCACACAAATTACCATCTCCAAACCACCCCCCCCCCGGAGGGTTAGCTATGAGGTGATTAGAACTTGATGACACTTGACAACAAGAAGTCAAAAGAACAAACAAATCTGTATGGAGGACATAAGACCAAGAGTGTTCCTTCGGGGCAAGGATGGTGATCATTTGTCTCACATATTTTGGACATGCTGTTGAGAAGAACCAGTCCTAGGAAAGAGATATGAGGCTCCGAAAGGTGGGCAGGTCAGTGAAAGAGAGGAAACCATCAATGAGATGGATTGATGCAGTTGGATTAAGTATAACAATGGGCTTGAACATGACAGAGATTGAGATGATGGCAAAGGACAGGGCAAGATTCCTATCTGTTTTTCAAAAGGTTGATGTGAGTCATAGTCAACTGACGTCCCTAACAACATCATCTCCTATTTCTCTGGAAAACACTAAGATAAGTAATATGCAGTCAAGTGATTTTGATGGAAATATGCCATTGGTTATAATTTTAAATCATCAAAATGGGTAATAAAGAGTCAAAGAGTAGAGGTGAAGAGGGACAGTAGACATATGACCAAGTCTGTGATTTAGAAAGATGAAGAACTCTCTTTCAGAATCACTTTCCAGTTAGCCTTTCCTTATTGAAGGGCTCTACATCTAGAACATTCTATCTCTTTATAGTTAGTTACGATGTTGTTGTCACTGTTGTTATGTGC
>NW_006399842.1:1136443-1167331 GCF_000299155.1 Elephantulus edwardii | reverse complement strand
AATTAATCTTTTAATTTCCTGGCTGCTGGTACCAAGAGTGTAGTTATGATAGCTTATTTTCAAATCTTTCAAATCTTTAATTTTATGGAGACACACAATTTGTATACAATGACTCACTTTTCTTCATTTGTACAGCTACCGTAGCATGGCCCCTAAATATGAGGTCAGCTCCAGAGGCCCTAGAACTGCAGAGTTCCCATAAAAATAATACATTTTGCTTCAGGAGAGCTAGAGGCATTTAGGGATACTCCTCTCGTTAAGCACTATGTATGAAAAAATGTGAGGAAGAGAGAAAATGTGTTCTTCTTGTTGTTGTTTGTTAAGTGCCGTCGAGTCACAGGCGACTCATAGTGACCCTATGAAGGAGAGTCCTCGACGCTTGGGTGCCTTTCATCCTTTCTCCAGGTTCATAGGGTTTCCGGAGGCAAGCTATTATGGAAGTGGATGCCACTCCTCCTTCCAAGCTTGTTTTAATTGGGGAGCTCCAACCCACTCTTTGTCCACACTGGGTAGCCAACCATTAACGCATTTGACACATCAGTGAAAAAGTGTAGAAAGAAAAACAACTTTAAAATCATAAAGCGGAGCACGTTGAGGCTATTGAGGAGACCCAGGAAGCACACTCACCTACTCCCGAAATATTGACTGTGCTTCCCCAGTTCCAGGCCCTGTGCTGAGGGCTAGAATTCCAAGAAGTCCCAAGTAAGGCTTTAAGGACAGCAATTTATTAGGACACAACAGACTAGAAGAAATCATGCTGGATAAGAAATCATGAGGCAGGTTCTGAGGACTCACATCTGTCCCTCTTGAGCTGTGTGGTCCTGGAAAAGCCCCTCCCCTTCTTTGGATATTTTTAAAATAAGGGAATGGCCACAGTTCCTTCAGGCAATAAAAGTCTATGTGTAAAATGATGAACCTAATTTATCAAGAAAAAGTGTAATGTCTACTGCAGTTTACAAAACAAATATGTTTAATTTTTAGAAGATTCTCAATTTTATTTTTTGAGTGAAGATTTACAAATCATATTGATTTTTTAAAAAACACAATCATTCATAAACCTTTTGTTTTACAGCATAACTTACCATTGATTCATGTAATCAAATAATTGCAATGTTTACTCAACCTGTGAAGGAGCTCTGATGACTTAGTGGTAAGGAATTATGCTGCCAATGCAAAGGTACATGGTTCAAATACACAAGCTGCTCCATGGGAAAAAGATGAACAATCTCCTTCTGAGAAATTTACTGCCTCTGAACTTGCTGGAGGGTCAGCTATAAATCAGTTACTACTCGGCCATATATAACAACAATCAATGATTAAAAGAGTCCTGGTGGCCAAGTGGGTAAGGATTTGTACTGTCAACTCAAACGCAAGTGGTTCAAATCCACCAGCTGTTTCAAAGGAAAAAAGTGGGCAATCTTCTCCCACTCAAATTACAGCCTCTGAAAACCTGCTGGAGAGTGAACTATGAGTCTGTTCTTACAAAGAACAACAATGAACAATCAACTCGTTACTATCGATTGCCTTTCCCTATCCATTAGTTTTTACTCTCAGTTATGTCTTCCTTCTCATTCCTGTTAAACATCCAACACAGATACTGTCTGTATGTAAACCTTTCCCTATTTTTTAAATTTCTTTTTTTTACTTCTTTTTTTTTTCTCTAGTTCCCTCATTCCTTCAATTTATAGCTAAATGACAGACAAATATACTAGAGAGGTGGCCTAGAGGCAAGAAGCTGCACGGCAATCCTGAAGGCATACGCTGCTCTGTGGGAGGATGGACAATTTCCTCCCATGCAATTAACTGTCTTTGAAAATCCATCAGAGGGTCAGCAATGGGTTGGTTCTGACTCAACAGTACACAACAATATAGATAGATAGATAGATAGATAGATAGATAGATAGATAGATAGATAGATAGATAGATAGAGTACCTATTTGCCTATCTAGGACTGGGAGGGAGGGAAATCTATCATTATTTTTTACGTATTTTTGAAAAAATTTTCTTTTCTTTTGTTGTTCCCTTCTGTTGCTTTTCATCTCTGTTAAGCCTCAAAGATTGATTTCTGTGTGTGACCTGTTTCTTAGCCCATTATATTAGTTGTTTGATACCTTAAGTATCATTTTGTGAGTGACTTATGTCACTCAGCATAATTTGTTCTAGATTCATTCATGTTGTGCAGTATTTCACAAATTCTTGAACCAATTTTAGTGATGCATAACACCCTATTGTGTGAATGTATGACAGTTTTTTTTCAGCCATTTGTCCACTGGTGGGTACTTGGGTTGTTTCCAATGCTTTGCTATTATAAATAACAAAATTTAAAGAACCTCATTGCCATCCAGTCTGAACTGACATAGAGCTGACTCTCCAGTGGGTTTTCAGAGGCTGAAAATCACAGCAGAGGAGGCTGCCACCAATGTTGTTGTTGTTGTTAGATATCACCAAGTTGAATGTGACTCACGGCAACCCTATGATTAACAGATCTGAACCCTGCCCTATCCTGTGCCATCCATACAATCTCTGACACACTTGAGCCCATTTTCTCAGTCACTGTGACAATCCACCTGGGTGAAGGTCTACCTCGCTTTCACCATCCCTCCACTTTCACAAGCATAATATCCCCCTCCAATGAATAGCCTCTCAATAGTGCTGTAACAAACATGGGTATGCTTTTCCTTATATTCTTATAATAAACTTTTCCACTTTGGTGTTTAGTGAAGGAGCTATCAACTTAAAAATATCACTATAAGAAACATCGAGATGTTTCTCAATTACTGTAAGAATATTCCTCAAAGACACAGATAATCAGAAGTAAATAAGAAATTCATAGATAGCATTTGAGCCTGGAAGAGTTCTTTAAGATCACCAAATTCAATTCCATCTTTGAGGAAATGAGAGCCAAGGATAGTACATCTGACCACAAAGCAGGTTGATGGCAAAGCAATTCTCTAATCGTACTGGGATAAAACTCTTATTAGTCATAACGTGTTGCAATGATTTGTAGACTTGGGGCAAAAAAACACAGTATCAGTTACTACACTTTAGGGGAGGGAGAAAAATGTTCAGCTCTTCAAGGAACTAGTTCTCTTCTATAGTTTGAGATTGTAGTTGGTAAGTGCCATCAAGTCACTACAACCTAATATCGGCCCTCTGAACAAGGACTGAACCGTGTCCTCTGCTGTGCCAGCCTCATGATTTCTGCCCTACTCAAGCCCATTGTGGTCACAGCCCATAGAGGTCATAGTAGAGTGGAAGAAAATGATATCTAGGGAAAATACAAACTGGCTCATTTCTCAGTTACACAATTACTAAAACCACATCCCACAGTTTAAAAGATACTATCAATTGATAAGTTCTACAGGCTAGGGTTGACTTAAATTCAATCCCGTAGCAGCCAGCACCCAACAAGGACCACCTGCTCCAGCAGGAGGAAATGTTTTACCTGGGGTCAGTCAGCCAAAGGTGGAGTATTCCTGGGACAAGGATTAGGAAAGCAGAGCTCGTAAATCCTCAGATATTCATAAGGCCTTTCACAAAGGCCTTTTGTGTTATAGTCGTCACCTCAGCCCTTGAGGTGGTGTGAAGATCCTTAAACAGCCAGGGCCCCAAATCGTTTACCCCAGAGAAGGCACATGTGCATTGTACGAGTAACAGTGAATTTGTTGTTGTTATGTGCTGTCGAGTTGTCTGAGACTCCTAGTGACCCTATGCACAATAGCTCTGACCTCTGTCTTATTTGTCCTGAGCCAATCTGTTTCCAACACACCTGCCCCTAATACCCTAGTCAGTACGTCAATTCATCTCATCCTGGGTCTTCCTCTCCTGCATTGTCCTTCCACCCTTCCAAGCATGAAGATCTTCTCTAAGGACCAGTCCCTCTTGGCCACATTCCAAAACTAAGTGAGATGGAGCTTCAAAATTCTTGCCTCCAGAGAGCAACTTGGTTTCACCCTCTCTAGGATAGATCTGTTTGTTCTCTTGGTGGTCCATGATGTATGTTCAATACTCTTCTCCAGCACCACAACTCAAAGGCAACTCAAAGTTCTTCTTCTGTTATCCATTATTCAGCTCTCTGATGCATAGCAAGTAACTGTGAAGACTATGACCTGGGCCAGGCACATTTTAGTCTCTTGACTGACATCTTTGCACTTCAGCACTCTGGAGAGGTCCCTGATAGCCAATTTACCTGATCCAGTTTGCCTTTGATTTCCTGGCTGCTGGTGCCAAGAGTGTTGATTGCAGATCCAAGCAAGCTGAAATTGTTAATAATCTCAATCTCTTCTCCATCTGTCATGGTGCTGCTAATCGGCCCAGTGGTGAGAATCTTTGTTTTCTTGATGTTGAGCTTCAATCCATAGTGAAGACTGCAATCCTTGGCTTGGTCCAATTCTGTACATTTGAAGGAAGGCATCAAGCTCTGAGTGACTCCTAGGAGAAGGATCTTTGTATACCTTGGCCCTAGGTACATGCGGTCTCAGTTTGACCTCTGGAGGAGCTGGAGTCTGGGTAATAATGTAATTCTTAAGGGCCTACGTGACTGACCCCCATATAAAACCCAGGATGCTATAATGTGGGTGAGTGCTCCTGATTGACAATCCCCTGTGCATGTCATCACACACTGTTGCAGAACTAAGCTCTGCCACTGACTACGCTGGGAGAGGACAACTAGAACGAATGCCTTGTCTGTACTGGACTCTATAAGCCTTTTTCCTATATTTTCACTTACATTCAAATCATAAACATAATATCTTTTTTGAGTCCTGTGGGTTCACCAAAATAATCAGCCTAGAAGGGGGTCTTGAGGACCCTTGGCACAGATCAGAAGCCTTGCGAAGGGGAAGGACATTTGTGACTGGTAGAAACCTGTCTCTGCATGTGACTTCCTGTGTGGCCTCCAGCTAGCAATTCAACTTCTTGGTCTCTCCTGGGAGAATTCAGAATGAGCACTCTCTCCCACCTCTGAGGGTGGAATGAGAATTAAAGAGAAGTAGCCACGAGCATGGTGTTTAGCGTAGAGCAGATGAGGGAGTTAGGGCTTGGCCTTTAGCATCACCTGACCTACACTCAAGCCCCAGCTCTGCCAATCAGTCAGGCAGTCCACCAGTTACTACTCTCTTTTCTTTGACTTTTAAATTCCTAAGAGGGAGACAAGACACTAACCACACCTTACAGTTTAGTGGTAAAAATGTTCTTGCACAGTGTCTGGTACATAGTGAGCACTCATTAAGTCTTTTTAATGGCCAGTAGTTATCAATGTGCTAAATATGATACCACAGTATCCTTCTCAGTTACGGAATTTGTACTGTGCTTTACACGGTGAGTAGGTAGGGGGTATGCAAACGGAGAAGCACTGCCGGTGGGTTGGAATCCATCTAATTACTCATTTCACTTTATTCTACCATTAATTGGTAACATGGTAAGGTTCAAAGGCCTAATGATTAGCATTAGCTCTCCCTGTTCAGGAAGGCCGGCTATCTCCCCACTCCACCCGGCTATCTCCCCACTCCACCCGGCTGAGCCATTCACGGGGAAATTGCCTGAGCGGCAGCTGTCCCATTTATCAAATGCTGAGAGCACTCGGTAATGATCTAATGTGCTCGGGGCAGAGAGCACATGCTAATGGCACCAGGCCACCCGACATCCTCAGAGCTCCTTGCGGGCATGCAAACTTCTCCCAGTCAGACGACAGGAGGAAGCAAAGTGGCTAAAAGGATAAAATTAGCTGCTGTATTACTAGATGTCTTGTTTAGGGGGTGGGGAAGTAATACATTCTCAAATTTCTTCTCTCATATCATCTCACCCGGGGTTTTTTCAGGCTATAAGAACTATCCAGCCCCCTATTTCAAATGGAACTGAAATGTCCATGAACTAAGGTGAATGTTGGAGTTAGGCTTGCGTGAATGAAGAGTATCCTACCACAACGCCCTTTTCTCTCAGGCTGGCCACTTCACTGACCCTTGATCTAGCTTCTCATTTTCTAGAAGGTGCCACTGACCCTACAATATGTTCAGCAGAGACCTTTCTTTTGCGCCAACCTTAGCTCCTCTTCTCAGTACCCTCTGACTTCCCTCCTCTGCATTCTTAAAATATCATCCAAACTGCACAATTTAGACCTGCTAATACATCTCTTCTTTTAGAGAATTTTGTCCAAGGTCTTCAATGAGATATTGTCCCTACTCCTCCCGCCTGCTCTGAAGTCACAGACACTGGGTAGAGAGTTGCACTGCTAACTTAAAAGTTGTGTCTTTCTGGTGGTTCGAATCTACCAGTCACTCCTTGAAAGATATATGGACGTCTCCTCCCGTGTGATTTACAGCCTCTGAAAATCCACTGGCAGGTGAGCTTTGAGTCATTCCAATTCAACGGTAATGAGTTTGAGTTTTTTGTTTATAGTATACATCATACGTGGCAAACAGTAGGGTCTAGTAGGTTATATAGGTTTTGCCCTGTGAGTGCCTAAAGACTGACCTTTATACACTCTCTTTACCTGCTACTGCCATTCCTGAGGATCTAGCAAGGGCAAGAAAAAGGAGCCTTTGAGATTGTATATGTATATGTATATGTATATGTATATGTATATGTATATGTATATGTATATGTATATGTATATGTATATGTATATGTACACATACTGTTGTGTGCTATAGAGTTGGAACTGACTCTTATAGCTGCTCCTCCAGCAGGTTTTCAGAGGCAGTTCAATAATGCAGGAGGAGATTGCTCATCCTTCTCCTGTGGAGCATCTGATGGATTTGAACTATGTGCCTTTTGGGATTGCAGCACAGCTTCTTACCACTAGACTACGAGCTCCCTTCTCTACATCTACATCTACATCTACATCTACATATGAGTGGACCTAACCAATAAATGTCTAAGCATATGCCTATATATGAATATTGTTCTCTTTTACTGAAAATTTTTCCTGGATTTCAATATTTTTGTTTCCCAGAAAGCTGCAATCATCTTTGGAGACACAGGCTGTGTTTTCTCTGCATCTGTATCTCTCCTCAGTGCCAAGCACAGCTGGGGGCCTGACAGGTTCTCTGATACATTTGGATTAGAGTCTTATAGCAGGATGAGCTGTGGTGAACATCCTGCCCAGGCCTTTCACAAATGGGTAAACTGGGTCCAGAGAGGAAAAGAGGCTTGCCTGGGATCATCAGCAGGCAGGAGAAGCTTCAGTCTCAGACCTGCCAGACAACAGCATAGACAGCATGTGCTATTACAAAAGGGGGGGTTTTAGTACTTCAAAAAGAAAATCTACTCAAGCCTTTTATAGTAGTGTGGTAGGCTGAGAGCTCTAGATAACCCACATTTTTTTTCAAAGGAAAATAGAATAATCAGGCTAATTCTCAAAGATCCTGAGAAAAGGTGAGGCCTGTGTTTACACTTCAAGGAAGCTGGGCTGGTGGGGGAGGGGGGGGCGGGGGAAGAGATGTACTATTAAAATAGGAAGTTTGTCAGGTACAAAAAAATAACCATATACTTCAGGGATTTCCAACTATAAGAGACAGGAAAATTGGCCTCATTAATGACAAAATGCAGATGCTTTTCTTCCTGAGCTGAAATTAAAAATAAAAAAATAAAAAAACCAACCCACCGAAGTAAATTATACTGAAGCCTGTAAAAAGGCATGTGAGAATCCTCTTAAAAACGTATGAAATCTCAAGGAAAAGATTGATCAACTAGCTCCCCCTTAGCATTGAAAATGTCAGTTCGTTTTTCTTCTCTCTTGTACCAGACAGGTGGTGATTAATATAATATAACAGACAGCAGAGGAGGTGGTACTTGCAAAAAATAGGCACAAAGGGGAAATGATAAAGGAAGGGCATAACAAGAATTTTAATCTTAAGATAGAGTGGAAGGACACAGCTGAAATATATTAGCGTGGTGCTGAAGAGGGGTGGGGATGAGAGCAGACACAATGGATCCAGAGAAAGAGAATTCTCTCCTGAGCAGTGTGCTCTAATAAGGGACTCCTGAGGAATGGGGAAGAGGTTTGAGGCAGACGAAATCGCACTTGCAGAGGTTCTGAAGTAGGAGCCAGGCTGAAGGAACTGACAGAAGGAAGTTTGGAAAAGTTCAGGAAATACCCTGAGTGATGTTAGATGAGGCTAGAAAGGTGGGCGTGGTCTGTATCAGTTTTCAGTATTTTTAAAATTTATTTCAGAATGGCTTTATATTCTTAGAAGGGCCCTGACAATGCTATGGCCATGCCATTCAGCTCCTAACTAAAAAGGTCAGCAATTCAAATGTACAGCGAAGCCAGTCCATGGGAGAAGTCGGAGGCCGTCTGCTCCTATAAAGATTTACAGCCTTGGAAGCCCCGTGGGCCCGTCCTACTTTGCCCTCCTGAGTCACTATGAGTTGGAATGGACTTGACTGATGGCAATGGATCTGGTTTTTTGTTTTGTTTTTGCTTTACTCCCTTAATTTTCCGTAATAGAAATTAAAAGTTCAAATTTTGAAACATTAATTAAAATATAGCAATAAATCCGTTTCATATTCAAGTAAATGGTATATTTTGTCAAAATAACTATTTTACAAAAAAGTATTTTTTTCAATGCCATGTTTCTTTTTTTAAAAAAATGGTTTTCATACTATCATTCCTATAGGTTGTGATTCATTAATGTTCATTATATTTTATATAATCTGTAATATACATTGTAATGTGATTATTACTGATCACCCTGCCTCATCAAATTCCCATTACACCTAAAGAGTTGCACTCTTCTACACTTCTTATAACTGCCTTTAAGGTCTGGCTCAATAAAAGGAATCTGGATTCTCAAGAACTATTTCTCCACTCAGTCGGCTGAGATTTGTTTGGGGTGGCAGAAAATCTGACATACATCAAATCCTATCAAATGGTCTTTTTTTCCCCCCTTAATGGTTGGATGCAATGGAGAATGTGAAGCCATATCAATGCACTCATTTCTACTCTAACATTAACTCCATTAGCCCATCTTCTACTTAGAGTGACTCTTCTACTGATGCAGCGTCTTACGGCATACATGGAAACGTGGAAAATACTACTGTTAAGTATCATTGAGTGGGAATCAACTCATAGCTGACTCTCTGGTGGGTTTTCAGAGGCTATAAATGTCAAGGCAGGAGACCGCCCATCTCCCTCCTAAAGAGCAGCTGGTGGATTCAAACCACCTGCCCTGGGTTTGGCAGCACATGGAGATTTTCCAAATGTTGCACAATTTTCATTCTAGATTTTAAAAATCACATTCATTATTTTCATAGTCAACATAATTATTATCAGAAGGTTTCAAAGTTATTCAAACTCGAGATAATGACCTAGCCAAGAATGCATTAGAAAAGACGAGAAGAAGCGAATAGATTCTATTTCATCAGAAAATTATTGGAAAACTTTTAAACTCATGGTAGCAGATATAAGTTTTCCAAAATTCTAGTTTTTGCTTATAAGTCTGAATTATACCATTGGCCAAAAAAAAAGCTATTGATTGTTTTCCACCAAGTGGACAGTCTTTTCATTTTCTGAAAAATATCTGCCAATTGTTCTTTCCCTAAAAATGGGCTTTCCACTCATTCCATGGGGGGAAAAAAGGCTAATTCAACTCACTACTCAAAACAATTGCACCAGTGTTTTGCCTCTAGATGGGAATTATGTCAACAGTCTGAAAAAGTGCTTAAGCTTACTTACCATTTTACCACACAGAATATTCAAAAGCAGTGTTCTCAAGGGCTGAGATTTCATTAATGTAATCATTGCCACATTTTCATCAAGAATTTTAAATGAAATTGTCTTTTTCTTTTAAGAAAGTACCTCCTGGTGAAAAGGTACAATGGCGACTGGTATAGTTGGGTGTCTTTAGGAATGTTATAGAGCCAAGAATTTAGGATGTCACTGGTTTTGCACCCTCGATGCAAATATTAATGCAATTTTAAAAGGCAAACAATATCTTAGTACTATTATGATGCAGATAGTTTTGACCTTGAAGATACTCACAAAAGATCTTCAGGAGCACTGGGATCCAGGGCCACACTTTCAGAAGTGCTGGTGTAGACGAGATCATACAAAGCCTGTCAGGCATTCTCAACTGTTTCATCTTTATCCTGTATGGTAAATGATTAACCACTGAAGTATTTTAAATAGATATTTAATTAGATTTGAGTTTTAGAGGAGATCAATCACTCTAGCTACAGTGAGGTGAACTATATAAGCATGAAGGTATAAGTGGATGAGGAGGAAAAGTTAGGAGATTTTAAAAGTTATCCCGAATAGAGATAATGGCCTGGATGAGGGCACATCCACAAAGACGGAGAGAGGAAGACAGAGTCACATGATTTTTAGGGTCCATATGAGTCGCAGATGACTAGATGGCACATAACAATAACAGCAACAACAGAGGCTGGCAAGAAAATATAGAATTCAGACAGTTTGGATAAAATTGGGGCTCTGAATTTAGTCAGGAGACAAGATTCCATTTCTCTTATGCCTTAGATGCCAGTTCTAAGGCTTGACACATGCTTGTGAACAAAGGTTCTCCTGACACTGAAGCCTCTGGGCCTTGATGCCAAGCTGCCCTCACACAGGTCTAATGAGGCTGTTAAAAAGAAGAGTAATATATCGTATGTTTAAAATGTTTCATAATCAAACAATTTTAATACTTTTCATAGAAGAAAAAACAAGACAAAAACCTCATCCCAAAGTACAGTGGAAACCCTGGCACTCATGCCTGCCCCCCTCCTTTCTGAGCCCAGCCCAGCCTGTGCACAGGTCAGGTACCTCCAAGGATTTCATCAGTCCAGACTTCTTCCGCTTGTATGCCACGATCTACTTTTATTCAGCAAGGAGAGAATAAAGAGAGCAGAAGGCACAAGAATTCAGCAAAATTAGCTGAAATGGGTCCAGGGGAGGATCAGAGAGGATGAGAGGTGAGTACATCTCTTGAACTACCTGAAAAGGTAATTTGTGGAGAAAGGACAAATGGGTTCCCTCCTCCACTATTCCAGCAGACCGGCTCATCATCCTTCATTACTGGAAACTAACAACCCAGCTCATTCTCGAAGATTTCAACAATGACACAGGTCAAACATTCATCTGGTCTCTCAAAGCACAGCTCACAAGCAAAGTGCTTGTAATACCGGCGTTATATTTTTTAAATATGTATTTGATTGATAGTCATAAATCCTATTTCAAAATTATATACAATTGCATGCTCATGGGACACCTGCAGCCTCTTCTCTCAACCTCCCTCTCCATTCCCCAACTCTCCCTCCCTTGGACGTCTAACCACCTGTGATCTACAACTATTCTCTCTTGATTTATCCCTCTCCTCTCCTCACTTAAAGGAGGGTCGCAGCGCTTTTCATAACTGACCCATGATAGGTGCCTAAGTGTAGGCTTCTCAGCTCCTGGACCACTGCAATGCTTCTTGGCTCCTGGACCACTGCAATGCCCTCCTGACCCACCTCCTGGGCTCTGGGCTGAGCCTTGAGTCCTCTACCAAGCAAAACTGATACTCCTCTCTTTAAAATGCAAATTTGATCATGTGATTCCCAAGCTTAAAACCTGCCAGGGAATTCTTGCAGTCTGTAGGAGAGACTCCTTAGCTTGTGTTTAAATGACTTTAGAAAAACAGCTCAAGCGTTTCCCAGGATCCTCTCTTACGTGTGTGTTACATTCCCTAGATCAATGACTTTTCTATTCTCCATTGTCTTTCCTCAAGATACTGTTTGAACTATGATTAACAATCAAAGCCCCTCAGAGCTCCACTCCACCTCATATCCCACACTCTCCAGTGCCATAAATTAGTGTGATCGGAACATGCCACACTCCTCCATGCATCTGTGCCTTTGCACATGCTGTTCCACCCATTTAGATTGCCTCACACACACGCCCTTTCTGCCTGGCATTATCCAAGGCCCACCTCCAATGGTGTCTCCTCTGGACAGTGCATCTTGACTCTGCCCAACAGCATCAATCACTTGCTCCTCAAAGTTCTGACAGCACTTTGGACTATCAGAGTATCGTTTCCAAGCTTACCTCCCTTACAACATCATCAGCTTCCTGAGGGAAGGGGCCCTGCCTTGTTCCTCTGTGGGACCTTGTGTGTAACTCACTGCATTTTATATAGCAGCTTCCATAAAACAGTTGCTCATCTCTTCTTTTTCTATTTTATGTAAACTGAAAAATACAATTTTAATTGGGTTACTAAATACTTAAAACATGATTCAACTCTAATTAAACAAAGAGGCCTTGATTCACTATCAAATCAAAATGCTTAGCAAAAGGTACCGGGAGAACTGGAGGCTCGGCATCCCAATTACTGCAGGAGCAGGCTATATTTGGGAGCCAATTAATTTTACAATGTGGAAAACTAATGCATTTAAGATTCTGCTGCTCACATTCATTTTTCTCCATTAAAAATTTTCAACTGTGCTGTGGCCTGTCATCATCTAACTTGGTGTGTTCAGGAGATCTTTCATGTAAGGAGACCTCAGGATTGCCAGATACAACCAGCGGTCTCTTCTTTACCTTCGAAAATTGCAATTAATTCTAAGAATTTTTAGACCAAGTCACATCCTTCATAAAAATGAGCCCCATAGACTAGGGAATGTCATTTCTACAGGCTTCTTTTTCCCACCAAGTGGCTGGTATTCTAAGTGCTGGTCTTTTGGTTAATAACTAAGTCCTTTAATCACTGGGTACCAAGGCTCCTTGGAAGCCACCTACTCCAGGGTGTGGAATTAAGATGCCAAATCACAATGACTTTATGGAACAGAATAGAACTGCCCTAGATGGTTCCCAAAACTGTAAGGTTTCAGGAAAGCAGACTGCCACAGCTTTCCCCAATGGAACAGCTGGTGGTTTTGAACTGTTGACTTTCAGTTGGCAGCCAGCTGGTTAGCCAAACTGTGACATCAGGGCTTTTTGGAAGTCCCTGTCTAGCTGATTGTGAATCATGGTGACAACCAGGTTTCCAGGCTGTAAATCTTAACAGGAAGAGACTGCCCATTTACTCCCACAGAGAGGCTGCAGGGTTCAAACTGCCAGCATTTTAGTTAAGAAGCCCATTACTTAGTTCACTATCCCACCGGGGCTCCATAGTAACCTTAAGTTCAACCTGTTTACACCTGGACTTCTTTTCTCCCTCCTGCAATCTCTTAATCCTGCTTCATTCCTGATCTAAATGGTTGCATTCTTAGCCAAGGGCTTCTTGATGGACTTTTTCAGCTTCTTCACTCTTCAGATCCCAGTGAAGTCAGCTGAAATGAGCCAGGAGCCACCTCTCCAGAAAGATGCCAATTCCCTTCTCTCCAGCTTCACTACTGAATGTCTTCATTTACAATGACCATTTCTCACTTGCCAACTGGCCCTATCATCTTCTGCCAGTCCATTCTTCAGATTGCCCTCTGAAGGTTATTTATGTGCACAGATCAACAGCTTTTTAGTCATCCCCATCTCTACTTGGTCACTCAAGTAAAAATCGCTGGATCTCTTTGATTCCTCTTTGTCACCCTTCTTCCATCACGCTGTTGTTACTGAATACCATCAAGTCCAAACCAACTCATAGGTGACCCTCCAGTGGATTTTCACAGGCAGTAAATAGCACAGGAGAGGCGAAATGGCCTATCTTTTTCCCATGGGTCAGCTGGTGGATTTGAACTGCATACCTTCAGGTTGGCAGTACAATCAATTCCTTAGCACTAAGGCACCGGAGTTTCCTTTCTGCATCATCATACCCTGCAGGAATTCTGTCAACTCTGCCTCCAAACATATTCGGGGCTTATTTACTACTGCATCTATTTGTACCAATCTGTCTAAAGCACCAGTTCCACAGCTGGTCTAGACTCCTGCAACAACTAAATAGTCTTCCTGCTGTTACCTGCCCCTCCACTATCCTATCTCCATACAGTAGCTGCATAATCTTTAAGAATGTAAATCAGATTGTATCACCGGGACTCCCATAGTTCCTGGAGGAAATTCTACCCTTCCATAGTCTAGACGGCCTAGCCCTTCACATCTCCCATAGTTATCCCCACAATCCCCTTGCTCACCACTCCCTCCCACCTTCACACCCCAATATGTGTACCTCAAACACACCAAACTGTCCCCACCTGAGGCTTTCTGTAGGAGAAGGTCCCACTGACTGAGAGTATTCTGGTTCCTTGAATGATGGCCTCCCTCTTGTCATTCAGGTTTCAACTCAAAGACCCTTCTTCAGGAAGGCCTTCTCTGACCACCCACTTGGAACTAGTACTGTAGTACTCCTTGCAGTAGTAATATGACTACTATCATGTCATTCAGTTTTTATTTTCATCTTTGCAGTACTGATTTGTTGTTGTTGATGATCATTTATTTGTTAATTTTCTGCCTTCCTCCACAGAAATTAAACTTGAGAGCGAAAACTTTGTCCTTCTCCACTGTAACCCTAGCTCCTAGAACAGTGCCTGACATAACAATAGTTGCATAATGTATGTTTGCTGGATGTTGAATGAATAAATAGGGATAACCTATGTCTAATTTAAAAAGTTTGTGCCATGCTTCTCACTGCCATGTTTGTCGCTCAGGGCCCTGTACAGTCTGATTCTGAGCTACCTTTTCAAATTTATTGTCTATCTTTCTTGTCTCAATGTCCTGAAAAAAAAAAAATATATATATATATATATACACACACATTCATTGCATGAATATAGCCTGTGCTTTTATATCTTTGCATGAGTGGTTCCCTCTACCTGAGGCCTTCTTTCCCTCTGTCTGGTGATCGCTCACTCTGCAAAATCCTGCTCTGACGTTACCTCACCAAAATGCATTCACATGCTCCCTATCTCCTTACAGAACTCTATTACAGAACTCAGGATGATTCACTGTGTATCCTTGGCACTGACAATCCTGAAGGTGGTGACATGTGGAGTGGTATAAATGGAGATCATAATCCCCACTGCACAAATGTTGCCAGGATAAAACTGGAGGACATATGTAAAGCACGGTACATGACCTTGACTCATTCCTTCTTTAAGGCAAATATGAATTCATAAGCCACTTAACTAATAAATAAGCCTTGCTGGCCAGTAAGAATCTGTGTAATAAGAAATTACAGTCAGTTTAAGGATTCCTAAATGGCTCTGGACAAGTCCCTCCTGATCGTCAAGGTCTGACCCTATTAAACTTATTATTTATCTTTTGATACCTTCTCAAAGGAATATTTGCAGTCACATGCTTCTTAGAAGAAAGAATGGGTGACTTTGCCTCACATACTTTAGACATATTACCAGGAGAGGCCAATCTTACAGAAGGGTATCATGCTAGGGAAGTAGAAAAGTTAGCAAAGAGAAAGATCCTCAATGAGATGGGCTGATAATAGTGGCTGCAGCCATGGGCTCATGCACGGCAGTGACTCTGAGGATGGTACATAGCTGGGGCATAGAGTCACTGTGGATCAGAACCCAAGGGCAAAAAAGAATAAATGAAGGGATTGAGCAGCATGGCTCTTCGATTTTTATTTTGTCTAAAGTTTAGTAATTTACTGTTATTGTTGTTGAAAATATACAGAGCAACACATACACCAAATCAACAGTTTGTGCATGCACTAATTAGTGAGTTAGATGACACTCTTCAAGTTGTACAGCCATTCTCACCCTCCTTTTCTGAGTTGCTCCTCCCATTGTTAACATAAACCCCCTGGTTCTTCTTCTTGGAGAAGATGATATCAAAGCAAGCAAACCAACGAACCCACTGCATCAAGAGGCTCCAACTCATAGCAGCCCCCCATGCAGTTTCTAAGGTTCTTGATCTCTCTAAGAGGAGACTGTTCCTCTTTTCCTGCAGAGCCACTAGTGGGTTTGAACTGCCAATCATTCCATTAAAAGCCCAATGAGTTATGCACTACACCACTACGGCTGCTGACAGACCAGTCCCAAATTCACTGTCAGTTCTGAGTCATAGCAAAACTCCATCTGGATTCTTGGGTTGCAAATGGCAAAAGGAGGAGACCAGAGATCTTTATCTTTGGTGGATTCAAACTGTCAACGATTCATAGCTTTTGGTTGGCAGGACGACATGCTACAGATGATGTCCACAGAGTTCTTCCTTTCACAACAGAGGACCATTTACAGCTCAACAGAACAACAAATTGCTGTATTTCACAGATTCTCGTGGTTGCTCAAGAACGATCAAACCAACAAATGTTAAACTTGCAATTACAGAGAAGCCAGAATGTGTACGCCTTTGTTTAAGGGCTAGTCTTCATCCAGTAGGTACCCTGGTGGCTCAGTAGGTAAAGTGCTTGGGAGGTCAGTGGTTCAAATCCATCAGATACTCTGCAGGAGACTTGTGGCAGAATGCTCTGTAAAGATTACAGCCTTAGAAACCCTGGGGGCAGCTCTTCTTATACTGTCGAGTAACTATGAGTCAGAACGGATCGACAGCAGTCTGATTTTCCAGGATTTTAGGGCATTCTCCACAGCTCAGCACGGTTCAGGTGGGCTGTTCATAGGGACACTTGACAGCACTTAACTAACACCCAATACAAAGAGCACCTCAAAGAAAGGATCCTATCTCACTGCCCTCATTACAGCAAGACCAAGTTTACTGGCATCACAGCACTTCTCCACCCTCCCCCACCGTATCTCCCTTTATTTGTTTTATGGTTATTTCCCCTCCACCATGGAATCCAAGATCCTGAGAGGGGCCCTCAGAGCTCCACAAGTGATGCCATCACAGTTCTGTCCTGCAGAAAAGCACAAAGGAGGAGTTGAGAAGACATTTGCTGAATAAATGAATAGGTGATTTTACAAGCTTGCCCTTCTTTTTTTTATCCCTATCTCATATAAAAGTAAAAACCTGTCCTCAAGTGATAAAAAAAAGGAAACAACTAACATCAAGAGAGTAAAAATTCAAATTAGGGTGATGTTTACAAATCCCTAGTCCAAACTGGTTCTAGTTATCAATTTCCAGGAAAGAGCAACAAACTAAGACCATGTTAATGAACTGATAAATATAGGCTTGAAAGACTGGTTGCATCATGAATACATCACTGAGAAACAAAGAGGTGCCCTTGAAGCCATATCGGAATTTGGAAGTTGGTGCCATAGTTGTGAAATACTTAATTTCTTCTTTTAAATGAATCCAAATGAATAGACAGTAGTCTGGAGGAAGTACTAGCAACACTTAACACGTTGCCGCAAATGATGGCTATAGCAAAAAAAAACAAACATGTGTTTCTAAGCACGGTGGTCAATTTAAAAGTATGCAGCAATGTGTTAATATATGTGTATAATATGTATTTTAAAGATGATAGAAGAGTTAGTGCCTTTGAGTTGTTGTGCTGGAGAAGAGTATTGAATATACCATGCTAAGAGAACAAACAGGTCTGTCCTAGAGAGGGTGAAACCAGGCTGCTCCTTGGAGGCAAGAATTTTGAAGCTTCATCTGACATACTTTGAACATATTGCAAGGAGACACCAATCCTTGGAGAGGGACATCATTTTTGGGAGGGTGGAGGGACAGTGCAAGGGATGAAGACCCTCAATGAGAAGGCTTAACTCAGTAACTGGGGGAATGGATGTAGCTGTGTCTGAGACGATGAGGTTGGCTCAGGATAGAGCAGGGTTCAGAGCTGTTGTACACAGTCTCTATGAGGGGCAAGTGATGCGACGGCACATAAAAACAATAACAACATAATATATATTCAAGCTGCATTTTACATAACTCTTTTCATTATTTTCCAGATACTTTTTAGCTAAAATACAAATTCTTACCTCACAAATTATGGTCAATTAAACACAAGTAAATGAACCATCATAAGACCGTACAGTGACAATGTCACAGAGAAAAATGTGAACATGTGACTACCCTGGACTGAATGTTCAATCCCTCCTGACACTCGCTGGCTATGTAACATTGGAAGTGACTTCATACAGATTTCCTCTTCAAAAACAGGGCTGTCTTAAAACCGCATGCCTCACAAAGATACTGTGAGAATTCAATGAGACAATAATATATGCAAAGCACTCAGCACTGTCTCTGGCACCAAAAATAGTTGCAAGAGCATGAAACAGTACCAACAACCACAGTCATCTCAGAAAAATGTGCCATCAGCAAAGAACCGGATATGCTGGCTTTCAGGAGGGGGAAAAAAACTACCACCAGGGTTCCCTCATTGACTAAACTAGCAATTTTAGCAGCACAATCTGGAGGCCTGTGGTTTAACAAGCAACTAATTAGGACTCTGGTGCTTCCTAAGCATTGAATGACACCTGCTTTTAATAATGCACACACAGAGGAGTCAGGTCCAAATGATAGTCACCGGTCATGATCCACCAGAAAAAAACAGCTGAAAACAACCCGAGATGATTGCTTTTAATGAAGTCTTCATGGAAAAAAAAAGATTCAGGTTAAGAATAGGAACAAAGGCAGTCCTCTGAGGTTCGATCAGTTTAATTCTGCTTTGTATCAGACTATTTCTGCCAGTATGGGCTGTGAAAATAATGAAAGCAATAATTAAAGGTAAAGTGTGAAAATAGCATGGCAGAGACATGAGACTAGAAGTGAGGGCAGGTTCTTCTGAGGGTATGAGCTGATCTTGTCTATCCAATGGGCCCGCCACAAATTATTCTCTTGACCAGCCACTGGCTGGACCTGCTGTCACAGCCCCACCCTAAAGACTCAAGTGGATCACCCTTCTGCTCATAGCGCAAGTCTACAGCTCCTTACCCTGATGTGCAAAACTCTTCACTGTCAACTCTCCTATCTTCATCTCCCCTGATTCTTACACATCCTCATTCCAGACATAACCATGTACAATTTCCCCAAATCAATGTTTCCATTTACGGCAATATGGGAGAGAAAAGGGATTTTAAAAGTCAATGTCTAAGTCTTTTAAAATCCCAAGTTTACCAAGAGTAAGTCCCACCATAAGAATAGCATCTTTCTGGAAATTCTAAAAGTATTCTGTTTATTTAGAAGGCCACCCTCCCAGTAAGTGCTTCTCTGTCCATACTGTAATATGAAAACAGCCCTTGTCCAGCATTCTCTTTCAAACACAGACTAAGCCTCAGGCGCCAAGTCTATGCCAGACACCAACAGGCAGAAGAATCTGTTCCAGCCCTGGAGAAGTTCATTATCAGAAACTTGTTACAGAAATCGAACACACTGCTACCTAGTTCAGAAACCAAACCAAACTACTTCCGTCAAGTCAGTTCGGACTCACAGAGACTCTGAAGAATGAAACAGAAATGCCATTTAAGGTGTCCAAAGCTGTCAGTCTTTACAGAAGACTGCCACCTCATCGCTCCACAAAGCAGCTGGTGGATTTGAACTGCTGACCTTTCAGTTAGCCACCCAACATTTAATGTACTGTGTATCAGGGCTCTTACTTGGTTCATAAAGGGCAATGAAGACAGATTTCATTTCATTTCATTAAGCTGATAATCACAACAGGATACAGTCAGTGCTGTGCTGGGGTTGGACACCTTATGTCACGAGCACTCCAAGGAGAGTGACCAGCACCCTCGGGAGACAGGAGATGACTCAGAACTAGACTTTAAAAGATGAGGTGTTCATGGGCTGGAAAATGGGCAGCAGAGCACTCTAATCAGGGGAAAGAATCTGTGCAAAGGCACAGAAGCATGAAAGAGCATGCCATGCTTGTGAGTCTCAAGAAGCTGCCTGGCTGGAGAAGAGGACTGTGAGGGGGTGGGAAAGGGAGCCTCGGGATTCTTTGGGTTGCAGTGAGAGTATTAGTTATACCTTTCTTCTTCTTTTTTTTCCTTTTATGAGCAAATTTACTGGCACTCCTCTAACACCAAGGAGAGAGAGCGAGAAGAGAAAATGTCAAATTATGTTCCTCAGTTTTTAAAAGCAAGGTGTATAATGCACATTAGGAAGATTTCCACTCCAAACAGTTAAAATTGAATGAAGCTTTCACTTTGAAGATGTTAAGTCTCCGATATCTGGAAGAATATACAAAAATAATTTTTATTAAGATGTCACATGGCCACAAATGCATTTTGCCTGCTGCCATTTGCAGGATGTGTTTGACTTAAAAATCACTTAGTGACAGTGCAAGAGGAAACTGTAAGCCTGAACAAGCTCTCTTGAGTTGTTTGCCTGTGTCTGCTCTGCCACTGGGAGCAAAAAATAAAAAAAGACATTCTCTAAAACAAGCCTCCTGCCAGGCCTGCCTCTGGCTGGGACCTTGGCTGCCTAAGTGTGTTGAGTTTCAATACTGGAATGCTGGATTGGAGCCTCATATTAAAGAATAACTAGAGAGACTAACAGAAGTTACTCACCCCCTGTGATCTCCCAGTATCACTGCGGAGCTCAGCTTCAAGCGGTCCCCATGGAACAGGGAACTGTGACATTTTCCCTCACAGCATGGTGCCTCTATCAGCACAGCTTCATAGCTATAAAGCCTGGTTAGGCTGGTACAGTGATTTTAAGAGGATTGAAGGAGATTGTAAATAGAAAAAGAATAAAGGAAACTATAATTTACTGAGTGTCTACTTTACAACCAAGCATGGTGTTGGACACTTGCAAACATGCTACTGTTTAGTGAATGTCTATTACCTAGCAAGGTGGCTCTGATGGTGTAGTCCACAGGTAGTTGCACTGCTACCTCAAAGGCTTGCCTCTCTGGGGGTTCGAGTCTACCAGCAGCTAGCGCCATGGTACAAAAATGGGCAATCTCCTACTATGCAATTACAGTTTCAGAAACTCAATGAAGGGAGAGACAGCTATGAGTCAGAGCCAAGTTGACAGCAATGAGTGAGATTATTAGAAACTTTATATTTATCCCAAATCCATCTTGTGGTAAATTCTACCATTAGAATTGTTCTTAGGGCTGAAGTTAAACGCCAAGCCTTTCTTCCAAGGTGCCTCAGGGAACACTTGGCATTTCCACCTTTTGGCTAGCAGCTGACCTATATGTACCACCCAGGAACTCCAACATAAGAGCGGACCTAAACCAAACCCGTTGCTGTCAAATCTACCTCAGCTCATGTTGAACCTATAGGACCAAGTACAGCTGCCCTATGAGGTTTCCAAACCTGTGAGTCTACAGAAACCAATCACACCATCCTTCTCCTATTGAGCAGCGGGTACATTTGAGCTACTGACTTTTCAACTAACAACCAAGTGCTTAAGAACTTTGCAATGCTTGTCTCCTACGTTGTTGTTGTTGTTAGGTACCATGTAGTAAACTTTGAATTATGGCTGCCTTAAGAATAAAACCTGTGCCATCCTCATCATCTCTGATAGGCTTCAGTCCATTGCTACAGTCACTGTGTCAATCCACCTTGTTAGTTTCTTCCTCTCTTTCTCTGACCCTGTACCTTTCCCAGCATAATGGGGTTTTTTTCCCCAATGACTGGTCCCTCAGAACAATATGCCCAAAGCATGTGAGACAAAGTCTTGGAATCCTTGCCTCTAAGGAACACCCTGGTTACACTTCCTCCAAGACAGAATTGTCTGTTCTTTCGACATTCTGTTCAATACTCTTCTCCAATACTACAATTCAAAGACATCAATTCTTTTTCTTCATCATCCTTATTCATTGTCCAACTTTCAGATGCATAGAAAGCAGCTGAAAAAAATCATGGTTTGGATCAGGCACACCTTAGTCTCTAAATGAACATTCTTGTTCTTTAGCTCTTTGGAGAGGTCCTTAACACAGGCTTTTCTAAAGTCTTTTCATTTCTTGATCGCTGTCACCTTGGGTGCTGATTTTGGTTCTGAGTAAAATGAAATCATTGACAACTTCAGTCTTTTCTCAATCTATCAAGATGTTACCTATTGGTCCAGTGGTGAGGATTTTTGTTTCCTTGATGTTGAAGTGTAACCATATTGAAAGCTTTAGTCATTGATTTTCTGCATCAAGTATTTAAAGTTCTCGTAATTTTCTGTAGTTGTGTCATCTGCATAACTGAAGAACAAATTCAAGCCTTGAGTTGCAATATTGAAGAATTCTGTGGGCAAAATACTAAATGGCGCAACAAGCACCAAAAGAAGCTAGAAGGGATACACAAAGTCACCACACCAAAACAAAGTTCCCAACACTGAAACATTTCATGAAGCAGCAGATGATCAGGAATAATGGCAATAAAGGAAGAAGTTCAAGCTGCACTGAAGTCATTGACAAAACATAACACCCCAGGAATTGATGCACTACCTGTTGATATGTTACAACAAACAAATGCAACCCTGGACATACTCATTAGTCTATGCCAAGAAATTTGGAAGACAGCTACGTGATCAACTAACTGAAGAGATCCATATTTGTTCTCATTCCCAAAAAAAGTGAACCAACAAAATGTGGAAATCATCAAAGAATATAATCTATACCAAAAATCTTGCCGAAGATTATTTTTAAAAGACTAGAACAGTAAATCCATAGAGAATTGCCAGAAATCCAAACTGGATTCAGAAGAGGCCATGGCACAAGGGTTATGACTGCTGATGTCAGATGAATATTGGCTGAAAGCATAGAACACCAGAAAGATGTTTATATGTGTTTTATTAACTATGTAAGGACATTTGGAAAGGTTGAAACCGGGCTGCTCCTTGAAGGCAAGGATACTTGGGGCATATTGTTAAGGAGGGACCAGTCCTTGGAGAAGGATATCATGCTTGGAAGGGTGGAGGGACAGCTCAGGAGAGGAAGACTCTTGATGAGATGTATTGATTCAGTATTTGGGGTAATTGGGTAGGTGTGTCAGAGACAATAAGGTTGGCACAAGACAGAACAGGTTACAGGACTATTGTACATAGGGTCACTATGAATTGCAAGCAACTCGATGACACATAACAACAACAAGGGCATTTGAATGTGTGAATCTTAAAAATTATGGATAACATCGGGAAGAATGGGAGTCCTCCTGTGTTGTTGTGTGTCGCTGAGCCAGAACTGGCCCATAGCTGAGCCTCCAGCAGGTTTTCAGAGGCAGTAAATAAAAAAGGAGTATACTGTCCATCCTCCCATATAGCAGCTGTTAGATTTGAACCACATTCCTTT
Organism: Elephantulus edwardii; assembly: GCF_000299155.1. Lineage (NCBI taxonomy): Eukaryota > Metazoa > Chordata > Mammalia > Macroscelidea > Macroscelididae > Elephantulus > Elephantulus edwardii. The sequence goes on along the minus strand of NW_006399842.1, from coordinate 1,144,340 downwards.
GGGAATACAGCACAACTTTTTACCACTAGGCCATCAGAAGTCCCTATGAGCTCCTATGAGATGTCTCAAAAAACAAAATTCACTGCTCACAAGTCAATTCCAACTTCTGGGGACCCTCCATCAGGCTTTTAAAACTGTAAATCTGACTAGGAACAGAATGCTCATTTGTCTTTTGCAGAGCAGTTGGTAGATTTGAATCACTGACCTTTATGCTAGCAGCCCAACACATAACTCACTACACCATGAGAACTCCTTAGGAAGTGTCCTTAAACTCTTTCCCCCCAGGCCTGGTAAAAGGTTGTGATGGTTGCTGTGTATCATTAAGTCAAGTATGACTCACAGCAAATCTATGAACAATGGATCTGAGCCCCACACTATCCATGTCATGCTCACCATCTCTGATATATTTGAGCCATTGATATTTTCACTGTGTTATTCTATCTTTTTTAAGGTCTTCCCTTCCTACATCAACCCTCCACCTTTCCTGGTATGATGTTACTTTCCCAGGACTGGGCTCTCCTTAGAGACATGCCCAAACATGTGAGGAGAACCTTCACCATCCTTGCTTCAAAGGAGCACCCTGGTTGCACCTTCTCCAAGACATAATGTTCTTACGGCAGTCCATAACAAAGGGTAGAGGTTCATAATTTTTTTTTTCTTCAGAGTTGTACAGAACTCCAGTTTATTCATGTCCTTAAAACATGGGGCCAAAAGTCAGGGTTTCTGACTGGTACAGAGGAAACAAGCCTGACCTCGGCAAAGATTGTGTGTGAACCATTTAGAGGCTCTACTCCTTACAGAAATGATTCATGTACTCCCTGGTCAGGGGAGAAAACAAATTAACAACAGCAAAAACAAAAAATGAGGGCTGAGTCTCTGTGTTAACAATAATAATTGCCAATCCAAGGAGAGTGCTGCTGGGTGATTACTAGTGTAGGGGACTCAAAAGGCTGCAATCTAAGGTCTCATGCAAAGTTCTTTCTGGGCTTTGTGAAGTTTGTTGCCTAATCTCCTAACTCGGACTCTGGAACCAGTAAGCCTGGTTCAAATCTCAACTGTGCAAAATCTTGACAGGAGTTGCCAACAGTAAAATGTAGATATTAGCTCCCTCTCATTCCCTCACTCATTGCTAGTCAGTCAGAACCAAGTCACAGCTGACCCTCCAGTAAGTTTTCAGGGTCTGTAAAACCACACAGGAAGCTACTGTCCATCACTCTCCTGAGGAGCAGATAGTGGATTTGAACCACCAGAGAGTTTACCAGCACCACTAGCTACGGACTCTGCCACCAAGCTCCCTATGACCTCTTCATCAGATTGTGTGGGTAATGCTACCTCAGAGAATATTGGGAAAGATTAAGTGAGAAAGTGCCTGGCCATGGTAAGACTTCATACATGTGGTACTGATGATGATGGCAGAAGATGAAGGATGGCGAGGAGGCAGAGTGAAGCTGCAGCCCCTTCCGTTCATTTTCCTTTGTTGTACTTTAAGGGATGTCACTGGCAAATGGAGCTGTCTCTGGATGTTTGATGGCAGAATATTGGCTTGTGAACACTCCAGCCTGTGTCAAACCCCTACTAATGATTTTCCAAGATGAATTAAATGGCGTGAATACTTTCTAATGACTGCTACGGAATTACATGACAGCTTCCAGAAGAATCTGCAAAATAGCTGAAATCACAAGAATAGTCATTCTGACGTGTGAAAGTTTGTTATTGATTTAGGTTTTTTTTTTCTTTCTTCCTGACTTGTGAATCTTGTTTGGTAATAGTAAGAGAAAAGTGATGTATAACAAGACACTGAACCTTCTCAATCCATTTAAATAAGCCTAAATTGGGCACAGGATCAGGCAGTATTTTGTTCTGTTGGACACAGGGTCTCGAGGAGCGAGACCCAATGCCACTTATTTTCTACAACAACTCTGTGGTTGTTGTGTTGTTGTTATGTGCTGTTGAGTCACCTGCAACTCATAGTGACCCTATATACAACAGCCCTAAACCGTGCTCTATCCCTTGCCAATCTTATTATGTCCGACACACCTACCCCCATTATCCCAGTCACTGAATCAACCCACCTCATCGATGGTCTTCCGTTTCTGCACTGTCCTCCACCCTCCCAAGCATGGTGTCTCTCTCCAAGGACTGATCCCACCTTGCAACATGTCCAAAGCATGTCAGACAAAGCTTCAGAATCCTTGTCTCCAAGGAGCAGCCTGGCTTCACCCTCTCCCAGATGAACTTGTTTGTTCTCCTAGCAGTTCATAGTATATTCAATACTCTTCTCCAGCACCACAGCTCAAAGGCATCAACTCACTTTCTATTGTCTCTAGTCATTGTTCAGTTCTCTGATGCATAGCAAGTAATTGCAAAGACCATGGCCTGTATCCGGCACACCTTAATCTCCAGAGTGATACCATTGCTTTTCAGTACTTTGGAGAGGTCTCTGACAGCAGACTTTCCCAATGCAATTCATCTTTTAATTTTTCTGGTGGCTGGTACCAAGACTGTTGATTGTAGAGCCAAGCAAACTGAAGCTGTCAACAATCTCAATCTCTTCCCTATCTATCATGATGCCACCAATAGGCCCAGTGGTGAGAATCTTTGTTTTCTTGATGTTGAGCTTCAATCCATATTGAATCCTTAACTTTCTACAGCAAGGTAGGTCCTATTATCATCCTTATTTTACAAGTGAGGATTTAGCAAGTGGAGAAATTAATCCAAGATCATGCAACCAGAAACTGGCATTTGAGTTCAGTTCTATCAGACTCTGTGCTTGCATTTTATCCAGTGATTCTGCTTCCTGCAACTGAAGTGTGACAATATGGCAAGGGACTCTCCCTGCCCTTGTGATTTTTTTTCATGTGAAAAAACAATGCTGTTAACATTTCTGCCCTCTATTGACCAACAAGCTCTATCCTCTTAAAAAAAAGGGGGGTGGGGGAAGGAGGAGGCATCAAGTCAACTCCAAGTCTTAACAACACTGTTTAAGAACTATGTTCCACAGGATTTTCCAGTGGTTGATTTTTCAGAGGTAGATTGCCAGGCCTCCCACGTTAGGTAGTAATTTACAAAATCATTGCTCCTGTGTGCTACATAGTATTCCATTGTGTGAATGTACCATAAATTCTCAATCTATTCGATTGTGGTTGGGTATTTGGGCCGTTTCCATGTTCCTGCTATGGTTAGTAACAATGCTATTGGTGTAGAAGTCTCTGTTTGGGCCTCAGTTCTCATTTTCTTAGCAGTGGAATAGCTGGGTCATATGGAATTTCTATGTTTAGCTTTTTGAGAAAACACCAAACATCCTTCCATAATAGTTGTACCATTTTACAAGCCCACCAACAATGCACAAGAATTCCTATCTCACCACATCCTCTTCAACATTTATTACTTGCTGCCCTTCTAAAATTTGCCACTGCTACTGGGGTAAGATGGTATTTAATTGTTGTTTTGATTTGAATCTCTCTTATTGCCAGTGATTTTGAGCATTTCTTCATGTGTCTGTTGGCCATCTGAATGTCTTCCTCTGCGAAAAGTCTATGTCTTCTGCCCATTTTGTAATTGGATTATCAGGTTTTTTTTCTTCTGGAGGCCCTGATTAAGGAACTCAGCAAAACTGGAATAGAAGAGAATCTCCTAAACATAGTCCAAAGTATATAAGCAAAACCAAGGGCCAACATAATTCTCAATGGAGAAAAACTAAAAGCATTTTCTTTGCAAACAGGGTCTGCTATTTAATATTGTATTGGAAGTTCTTGCTAGGGTAATATGGCAAGATAAGGAAATAAAAGACATTCTGATTGGCAAAGAGATAGTTAAACCATCGTGCTCTGTGCAGACGATATGATATGTACACAGAAAACCCCAAAGACTCAACAAAATACCCTATTAGAGCTAGTAGATCAATTTAGTAGAGTGGCAGGATACAGCATAAATATCCTCTACAGTAATAAAGAGAACTCAGAGAAGGAAACCAAGAAAGCAATATTTACAATAGCCAATCACAAATTGATATACTTGGGAGTGCACCTAACTAGAGACACAAAAGACCTATACAAAGAAAACTACACAACATATTTGCAAAACACAATGAAAGACCTAAAGAAATGGGAAAATGTGCCCTGTTCATGGATTGTTGTTGTTGTTGTTGATTGTTGTCAAGTCAAGAAAGACTCAGCGACTCTATGAACAAAAGGCCTGGGGCCTTTCTACAACTATCGTCATTTATCAAAGTTTGTAGAGTTGCCAGGGGGGGCATGCTATTTAAGAAGTAGATGCCATTCCTGTTTATGGATAGGAAGACTCAATATTGTGAAAAGGACAATCCTACCAAAAGGAATCTACATGTTCAATGTAATCCTAATATAGATACCAAATTAATTTTTCAAGGAGATCAAAAGGGAAATTGTCGAGTTTATTTGGAGGGAAAAGAGACTCCAAATAAGCAAAGTACTTCTGAAAAACAAAAATGAAGTGGGAGGCATAGCACTCCCAGACCTCAAAACCTTATTCTTCTTCATATTCTCAATTCATTCAGACTAGGTGGAACAGAGAGCTGTGTATCTGGCCTCCGCCAAAGATTGTTTTTTCAATTTAGGTTTTATATAATTAATACAATAAAGGTAAGAAATCAAGAGGAGAACTGAAGATGTTTCAGTTGATTCCCAGACATCTCTGCCTTGATCCATGCCATACTCTATAATTCAACGGCAAAGTTTATGGACTCCCCTGAACTTCTTCTACTACTTGAAGTAGCTAGCAGACATTGGGCTCACTGCAGTATTATTCATCTCTGCTTTAAGAACATTTGTAGGCACAGCTATGGGTCCTGGGTCCTGTGTGGAGAATGTGGGGGTGGAGAATGCAGTTTCTGCAGCAGTGGCCACTGACATGCTTGCAAAGGGGCAGGTAGGCAGGGGGACTGGGAGGAAGAGTGAGTGTGGAAAGGGGGGAAGAGTGAGTATGGAAAGGGGGGAGAAGGTGACTTTGTTGTGTAGGGGTAGAGAGGCATGGGGGGAAGGTCCTTCAAAGATGTTAGCAATTATGATCTCCATTTTACAGATAAGATAAAGTTCAGAAAGAGAAGACAGAGCTCATTGGGGGTGGGGGGGTGGTGAAGACAGCTTATGGTTGTTCGGTGCTTTGTCAGTTCCAACTCACAGCAACTCTATGGACAAAAGAACCCAACTCTGCCTGGTCACATGCCATCCTCACAAGAGCTGCCCTGTCATTTTCTTATCCATATAATTTTCTTCCTCTTTTCTCACTGACCCGCTACTTCACCAAGTATGATGTCCTTCTCTGGTCCCTTCTGATAACATGTTCAAAGTCCATGGGACAAAGCCTTACCTTTCGTGCTTTGAAGGTACACTTCCTCCAGGACAGATGTGTTTATTCTTCTGGAAGTCCATGGTCTCGTTAGTATTCTTTACTGCCACCACAGTTCAAGACATAACTTTAAGACAGCTTAAATGTGGGTAAACATGTGAGAAAAAGTCCCACATGTCATTGTGCTCAAAGAAGGCAATTCCTTTAATCCAGATTATTATACAAAATTTAAGAAGGGAAAAAAGTGAGAAAATGAAGTGAATTCCCTAAAAGAATTCAGATGTCAATTAAAAAAGAAAATTTTGAATGGAACAAATCAGAAACCATAGCAAAAAATTATCATAAATAAATATAATAACCATGCCTCTATCAGTTTTGAGAGCTCTAGTGGCCTAGTGGTAAAGAACTATGCTACCAACCCAAAGGCACATGGTTCTAATTCACTAACTGCTCCATGGAAGAAAACCAGGCAATCTCCTCTCATGAGGAGGCAGTCTATCTCTGAAAACCCACTGGAGGGTCAGCAACGATTAGATTCTGACAAGATGGCACACAACAACAATCTGAAGTCCTATATAAAATGATTTGAATGTCAGTGAGTCAGCAGGAAACTAATTCTGTCTACTGGGGAGTCAAGATCTGGTTGTTTTATGGACCCACCCTCAACAACAAGCCTTAGGTAAGGAATAATCAAGCTCATAAATGGAGCACATTTTTTACAGCCACCTACAATTTGGTGACCCATACAGAGACTCACCTGCTCTTAAGTGTTCTCCAAAATGCCTATCTAGGTCTGAGATTTATTCCTATTATTATCAACAACTGAACTACACAGTGTTAAAACAAGAATGGCCCTCAGCAATCACGTTCAGTACCCTGACCAAAAAGATGAATAAAATGCAGATAAAAGAACTGACAGAGAGGCAAGCTGTCATCGTCTCTGCCTTCATAGACCCTAATACCGTGCGTGCTTGGCACAGTATAGGTAAAGGTGAGGCAGATCAGAAGCAGAGTCTGAACTAGGACTCAGGGCTCTCAATTCCAAAGCTCCTTCCCTTCCCTGCATCTTCTTGCTTCAGGGATACACTGTTATGCTATCACAGGCAAAGTCAACAAGACTAGAGGAAGGATTTTTCACAATCATGCTAATGCATCCCCTATACTGATACATGCTGAGTACAGAAAATATCTGGTAGGATAAGTGCTAAGACTCAAACCATAGGAGACACTGGGCCAGACCTAGTTAAGCATAGAAATGAGAGCCACACTATCCCCAATTACGAGCACTGTGGTGTTCATCAAATTCAAAGAGCCAGCAATGAACTCGGGCAAAGGATAACTGAAAAGCCTTGTAATGTCACCCGTAGGAAGTACCCAGATTATAACAGTGCCAAGGGAAAAAAAAAAGGCCTTCTGTTCCAGAACTATTTTTAGAAACACAATCCTGTTTCTCTTCTTCAAGCTAATTAACACATAAACCAAGAAGACTACAGAGTTTCTTCTAAATGCAGAGGAGAAGCAAATCATTCTGGTTGGAAGCAAGAAACTGGATAGTGAGGGACTGTCAAAAACACATTTAGTGCAAGCACATACACTCCAGATGATAAACATGACTTCCAATTAAGTCTCCCTCAAATAGCTGGCACCTAATACCTGGGTGGTTTAAAAGCAACTAGTAAATTTTGCAGAGTCTTAAAGTTTTTAAAGGACAGAATCTTCCTTTACTCTTAATATCTATTTTTAAAGGGAATAAATCACACACTCTTACAGAAGTACAGCATTTTCACACCAGAATAGATTCTAGAGATGAACAAGCCACAGCCCAGAGACATAGGAGTTATTGCTCAAGGTCAAGCTCAGCGTGTGGTGGTGGCAGGGCGAAGACCTCAGCTTGGAACCCTCTGGATGTCTCATGGTCCGACTTACCCTTGCATGGAAAGACTGTTCTTATTTAATGTCTTATGCCTGTGACCACAGAGAAAATTTCATGAAAATCTATGGAACTGATATTCAATTTGAAGCAGAAATTGAGCACATGTTATGCATCAGGGATTATCTTAATTAAACTATTTATACAAACACTGTTGATTTACTTCTTAACAAGCTTCTAAACTTCCAGGAGCTCTGGTGACCTAGGAATAAGAAGCTGTGCTGCACTCCCAAAGCCACGTGGTTCAAATCTACCTGCTATTGTTCCATGGGAGAAGGATAGGCCATCTCTCACGCAATTACTGCCTCAGAAAATAACTGAAGGGTTATCTAGTTCAGTTCTGGTTTGATGACACAAAACAGCAACAAATTTCATTAAGCTGTCCATTTGCTTATACAAATTACTGTTGTAGCCAATGTCTTGAAAAAGGAAACAATTTGTGTGGTGGAAGAATGTGTGTTTTATAAACAGTTTCTGTAAAAATTATAACAATAAAAAAAAAATTATAACAATAGGTGAGCTCTGGTAGCCTAGTGGCAAGAAGGTGTACTGCAATCCGAGAGGTGCACGGTTCAAATCCACCAGATGCTCTGCTGGAGACGGAGGAACAATCTCCTCCTGTACCAGTCAGATCTGATTTGA
>NW_006399842.1:1008494-1136343 GCF_000299155.1 Elephantulus edwardii | reverse complement strand
TAAAAAAATTTAAAAGGAGAAAAAAATATTTTTAAAAAAATTATAACAATAATGTTGTTGTTGTAGTTGTGTGCTGTCGAGTCGCCTGCACTCATAGTGACCCTATGTAGAGCAGCTCTGAACCCTGCCCTGTCCTGAGCCAGTCTCACTAATTCTGACACACCTACCCCCATTGCCCCAGTTACTCTATCGATCCATCTTTTCTGGGGTCGTCTTCTCCTGTGTTGTCCCTCTACCTTTCCAAGCGTGATGTCCTTCTCCAAGGACTGGTCTCTCCTGGTGAGATTGAGCTTCAAAATCTTTGCCTCTAAGGGGATATTTGGTTTTACCCTCTCCAAAACATACCCATCTGTTTTCCTGGCAGTCCGTGGTATGTTCAAGACTCTTCTCCACACCACAATTTGAAGAAATTGATTCTTCTTCTGTCATCCTTAGTCATCATCCAGCTCTCTGAAGCGTAACAAGTAATTGCGAAGACCATGGCCTGGATCAGGTGTGCCTTAGTCTCTAGACTGACACTGTTGCCTCTCAGTACTCTGGAGAGGTCCCTGACAGTAGATTTTCCCAATGCAATTCTTTTGATTTCCTAACTGCTGGTGCCAAGAGTGTTGATTGTGGAGCCGAGCAAGCTTTTAACTTCTGTTTCTTCTCCATTTATCATGGTGCTGCCAATTGGCCCAGTGGTCAGAGTCTTTGTCTTCTTGATGTTGAGTTTCAATCCATATTGAAGACTGCAGTCCTTGACCTTCTGCAGCAAGTGCTTCAGGTCTTCTTCAGTTTCAAAAAGCAAGGTAGTGTTATCTACATAATGTAGGTTGTTGATGAGTCTTCCTCCAATCCTGATGCCACATTCCTCCTCATAAAGCCCTGCTTCCTGAATGATATGCTCTGCTTATAGATTGAGAAGGTATGGAAACAGGACACATCCCTGATGAACTCCTTTCCTGATTTTGAACCATGCAGTGTTTCCCTGCCTGCTCTGTTCTGACAACTGTTTCCTGGTCCAAGTAGAGGTTTCACATAAGCACAATTAAGTGTTTTGGGACCCTCATTTTCCTCAAGGTTAGCCACAATTTATTGTGATCCACACAGTCAATTGCCTTTACATAGTCAATGAAACACAGATAGACATTCCTCTGGTACTCTTTGCTTTCTGCGAAGATCCATCTGACATTGACAATAATGTCTCTAGTGCCATGACCTCTTCTAATCCCAGCTTGTACTTCTGGTAGTTCCCTCTCAATGTACTGTTCCAGTTGTTCCTGGATAATCTTCAGTAGGATTTTGCTAGTGTGTAATATTAGTGATATTGTTGGATAATTTCCACGCTCTGTTGTGTCACCTCTTTTTGGAATTGGGAATAAAGGGCAAAAAGATTCAAACTCATTGCAGTTGAGCCAGAACTAACTCATAGCTGAGCCTCTAGAAAGTTTCCAGAGGTCGCAAATCACATGTAGGAGACTGCCCATCTTTCTCCCCTGAGTGCTTGATGGATTTTACTCCAAGAGAGGGAACTGCCTTTGGATTAACAGCACAATTCCCTCCTCACTATACCACCAGGACTCCCTAATGATGTAGTAGCAATAGCAATAATGACCACATATTTATATTCTCCTTTGTGTTCAGCCCTGTATTAGGTGCTTTACATCACAACAATCATAAGTACAAAGTAACTTCTACTTCTTTATTAAGTCTTTGTCCAGAAGTTATGCAATATACTCAAGTATTTTAATTCAATAAATACAGTACTTCTGTTAAGGAGTTATTGCTATCATTCACGTTTATAGATAAAGAAACCGAGACTTTCAGAAGTACCTGCCCTGATTTTGCAAAGAAAAGATATAAAGTCAAGAATCGAATCCAAGTCCATTCACTTTTAGAGTCCTTTGCCTTTTTTTCCCTCCTTAGAAAACAAAAAATCCACTGCCACTGAGTTGATTCTGACCTTTAGTGACCTACAGGACAGAGTAGAATTTTCCCCATAGGGTTTCCAAAGCCATAAAGCTTTATGGAAGCAGAAAGTCACAGCTTTTTCCAAAGACTATGTAGCAGGTTTTGAACTTCAACTGAGGACTCTTTACATAATGCTACCTCCCACTTAGTGCTTCAAGTTACATTTCCAGCAAGGACATTTCCAGGTCCAAGGACAAACTAAAGGGTGCTATGATGATCCTGTTTACTATAAATGTTTTGGACGTTTCCATGGTTTGGAACAAAGTAACTCTGCCACCAAATTCCCTGAGAGCAGGAGTCGGGGGTGGGGGTGAGAGAAGATAGCATTTGGAATAATCACATACTGCTGACATATGAAGTGGCTCAGAACAACAATGGAATTTGGGAGTGAAATACAATTTGCCTATTATTTCATTTTAAAATATTTATGAGACAGGGAAGCATTCTCATTTTCAATAATTAAATGGCTAAACCCTACATCCTGATTTTATTTACTGATTATGAACAATGCATTCCTACGATGACCTAGGTTCAAATTAGCAGCCTCACACACTGCCATGTTATACTGCAAGACCAAATAAATGAGACAGAAATGCTGCTGTTGCTTAAAAAAGCCCCAGCATTGGTCTCATTAGTAACCTTCAAGCTGATTCCAATCCATGGTGGCCCCATGTGTTATTGAAAACTGCTCCAGAGGGTTTTCTTGGGAGCAATCATTTTTTTAAAATTATTTTATTAATTTTAATGAACATTTACAGAGATTTTGGGTTTCCATTCATTCATTGTTGCACTTTTCTCCCTTCCAGTTTGTTCTTCTGCTTGAAAAGTAAAAGAAACAGTCTTTCATTGTTATACAATCCCTCCCCCTAAGTATACTCCGCTATGCAGCCTTCATTCTGGACTCATGTCATGACAATAATACCTAATCATATATCCCTTTTCCACAGTTCTCTCCCTCATCTGTTTCAATGCAATATACATAATTTATCCCACCTTTCTCAGTCTCCCCTCAACTCCTATGTCAGTCCTGTTTTACAACAGTGGCACTATGCAGTCTTTGTCCTTTTGTGACTGAGATATTTCACTCAGCATAATGTCCTCCAGAGTCATCCATTTTGAATATTTCATGAGTTTCTTATTTTTCAATGCAGTGCAGTATTCCATTGTGTGAATATACCACAGCTTCTATATCCATTCGTTTGTTCATGGGCACTTAGGTTGTTTCTAACTCCCTACTTTTGTGAACAAAGCCACAATAAACATGGGTGTGCATATATCTGCTTGGATGTCAGTTATGGTCTCTTCGGGGTATATTCCCCGTAGTGGAATTGCTGGGTCAAATGGTATCTCTATTTGCAACTTTTTGAGAAAGAGCCACACCACTTTCCACAGTGTTTGCACCATTTTACACTCCCACCAACAGTGAATAAGGTTACAGTTTCTCCACAACCTCACCAGCATATTTGTTGCTTGCTGTTCTATTAAATTTTGCTGTTCTGACTGGGGTGAGATGATATCTCATAGTTGTTTTGATGTGCATCTCTCTTAGAGCTAGAGATTTTGAACATTTCTTCATATTCTTGTTGGCCATCTGAATGTCTTCTTTGGTGAAGTGTCTGTTGATATCCTGTGCCCATTTTTCAATTAGATTATTTAACGTTATCTTGTTGTGGTGATCAAGTATTTTATAAATTCTAGATATAAGTCCCTTATCTGACATGTCATTACCAAATACTTTTTCCCAGTCTGTGGCTTCCCTTTTTACTCTGTTGGAGAAATTTTTGGATGGGCATAGGGATTTGATTCTTAGAAGGTCCTATTCATCTATTTTATCTTCTCCTGGTTGTAGATTTTTCAAATACTTGGAAGACTGTTTATGTTGTGGATTAGGACTACTAGAGTTCTTGCAAGCTTTTCTTTAATGAAATTTATAGTCCCTGGTTTTAGTCCTAGGTCCATGATCCACCTTGACTTGGTTTTTGTATATGGAGTGAGGTGTGGATCTTGCTTGAGTCTTCTGTCTGCAGATATTTTTCCAATTTTGCCAACACCATTTTTTAAAAAGGCTGTCATTTCCCCACTTAACTGATTTATCTCCTTGTCAAAAATCAGTTGACCATAGGTAGATGGGATGATTTTTGGGTTCTCCATTCTATTCCATTGATCTATGTGTCTGTCATTGTACCAGTACCATGCTGTCTTAACCACCACGGTGTGGAGTAGGACCTTTTTTCTATTCTTAAGGAGTGTTTTGCTTATTAAGGGCTTCTTTCCATTTCAAACAAAACTGGAGATTACCTTTTCCATTTCGTTGAAGAATGGGATTGGCATTTGCATTGGGATTGCATTGAACGTGTAAATTGCCTTTGGTATATTGCCATTTTCACAATACTGAGTCTTCCTATCCATGAGCAAGGGATATTCTTCCACTTCTCCAGGTCTCTTTTTGATTCTTGTAGCAATGTTTTGTAGTTTTCTTTGAATAGATCCTTTGTGCTTCTGTTTAGATTTACTCCCAAGTATTTAACCTTGAGATTAGCTATTGTGAAGGGTATTGTTTTTCTTAGCTCTGGCTCTGTATTCTCTTTGTCACTGTAGAGAAATCCAACTGATTTTTGTATGTTAATCTTGTATCCTGCTACTTTGCTGAATTGGTCAAATATGTCCTTCTTGCTGAGTCTTTAAGGCCTTCTAAGTATACAATCATATAATCTGCACAGAGAGATAATTTTACTTCCTCTTTGCCAATTTGGATAGCTCTTATGTCCTTCTCTTGTCTTAATGCTATTGCTAAGACTTCCAATATAATATTGAATAGGAGAGGTGTTAATGAGCATCCTTGCCTAGTTCCTATTCTTAAAGGGAAGTCCTCTAACCTCTCTCCATTGAGAACAATGTTGGCTTTCAGGTTTTCAAAAATACTTTTTACTTGGAAGCAATCTTAAAGGAAACTGACCTCAGGTCTGGTTTTCTGAAATACCACTGGATGGGTTTAAACTGCCAAACATTTGTGCCACTCAGGGACCTTAGAGAATAGTTTAGCAGATCCAAAGCACCAGTAGAGGGAGTTCTGAAAGTGATCTTGCTGACTCGAACCAGAATCTGATATTCAGTTGTGCTTTAAACAACTGCTGGTTGTTCAGGAGCTGCTGGTTGGCCCAGAGGACTGTGGTGACAGGGCTGCAGTTCTGTCCTAACATCCTGATGACTAACAGGCTAATGACTGCAGCCCCATCGGTGTGGTGTCACTCTCTCTTCCCCCATTTACTGTCTATCATCTGAGGCAGAGCCTGTGCTCTCAGTTCTTCCTCTTGCCATTGGCCAGGGACTCATAGTAACACCTTGCCACAGATCCTACTATCACAGACACTATATACCAGACTAAGAAGTTCAACCTTTCCCTAGAGACATTATAATTTGGACTGCTGGTCCTGTCCTATTATCTAATCCCTTACAGCCTCCTGTTTGTTTTGTTATTGGGGTTTTTTTGTTGTTGTTGTTTTTTATTTCATTCCCTTCCTATCAGCTTGAGACTGAGTCATCTGTAAGACTCTTGGCCAAACATATCCAGGATAACTAAGCAAAATTTTACCTTGACAATTTCCCCTACTTTGAGCCTTGAACTTTAAAGAATCCTACTCCAGCCCTCCTCTGGGAGTCCCTCTTCCCATGAGGCAAAGAAACATTCATAGATAGAGTCCAACCTCACCCTCTCCGGTCATCTGCTCTGGATAGCCTTGAATGTCCCTCCTAAGCTGTTAAGAGCTAAGGACAAATGATGCTTCTGACGTAGTCAGTTCTAGACCTGCAAGGTGGTCAAGGGAAGCCTGCCAGTGCTGGGGTTTTGATATGTGAACTGAAATGTATCTGCTTCTTGCTGTGAGAATGGAAGCAGAAGCAGGAAGAGAAGAGAAGGTTTACAAGAGATCAGGACATTAATTTGTACTTTTTCTCAGGCCCCACAAATGTTAGTGGCTGACTTACAAGCAAATTGATGAAAATTACATTAGATTACATATGTCATGTACATAGCAGGAAATCCATAGAGAATTGTGAACAAATATACCCTGAGTTCTGTCAGGTACTTTACACTCAGTATCTTATTTTCTCCTCCCAATCAACCTGCAATGTAGACACCTTTATCATTACTTTACAGACAAGGACATAAAGCCAGGACATAAAGGTTAAATGACTTGCTTAAGATCATATGACCTGAAGAAGAAGAAGAATGACTTCATTTCAAAGCTGATGTTCTTTCCCTTAGCTGTTGTTAGCTGTCATTGAGTCACCTGTGATGCATGGCAATCTTGTGTATAATACAGCAAAATGTTGCTGGTCCTGCTCCAAAATTCATAGTTATTGGTATTTGAGTCCACAGCTATTGGGTCAATTCATCACATTGAAAATTCCCCCTATATTTTCTGGTCCTCTACTTTACCAAACATGATGACCTTTTCCTAGGAATTGGTGACACACCAAAATAAGCAAGTCTTCTTCTTCTAAGGAACAACCTGGATGTATTTCTGCTAAGACTGATTAGTTTGTTCTTTCAGCACTCCATGGTATATTCAATTCTTCACTAATACTACCGTTTCCATGAATCAGATCTTTGTCTTCTTTTTTCACTTTCCAACTTTAGCATACTTATGAAGCAGTTGAAAAGACCATGGTTTTGAGTTAGATGCAACTTAGTCATCAAAGTGATAACGTCATATGATTATTTAGTCTTGGCTTGAATACTTCCAGCTACTATGAAACTCACTACTTCTTTGAGTCAGCCTTTCAGGAAGAAAGTATAGGTTTGGGTTTTTTCCCATTGATCTTAAACCTCTCTGTAAATTTGGTCATGGTTCCTTATTCCACTTATTAGGACTTCCCAAGTTATTCAAATCTTCTCTGGCATAAGAACATTTCAAGATAAAATGAAAATTCTACCCCATAGAGTTGTTTTCTTTTTCCCAAGTTAAATATCTTTATCTCCTTCAGTTTTTGCTGTTAACAGATGATTTCCAGAGTCCCTTCTAAATGAGTCCACACAGGATAGTTTCTAGTCAATACCCCTTGTAGAAAGAGCTTTGATGGCACAGTGCATAGCATGTTGCACTGCTAACTACAAGGTCACCAGTTCAAATCCACCAGTTGTTCCTTGAGAAACTATGGGCAATCTCTTCCTGTTGACATTTGGAATCTACTGCACAACTATGGGCAGTAGGCAGGGAATAGTGGGTGTACCTTGTAGAGGTCACATGCAGAAACACAACATAGCTGATGTCTCAAGTTTAGAATACAAATAAATGTTCCCATTTCTGACAATGACACTCCCCCCACCCCCAGGATGATGAGGTCCTAAATATCAGCTGTGGAATATCTTATTATCTCTCCAAGTCTTGATTTGCTCACCTGTAAAATGGGATGATGGTTCAGTGCTGCCTATTTTGCATGTGTGAGTATTATTTAAGATAATTGACTTTAAAATGACTCTATAAACTGCAAAGTACTGTATAGGCATGCGAGGTGACAATGGCAATAATAACAATGAGCAGAAGAGGCTGACTGGGGGAAGCTCAATGGAGCAAGTGCTATGAAGAAATCCTCTCTGCTTACTCCACAAATTTAGTTCTTCCAGTATTCCTTCGCCAGACAGGAAAGATTACAGCTAAGGCTTTGTGCTTGTTAAAGAAAATCAAGGCATTTGCAAAATTCCCAAAGCTTAAAAGTAAATGAAGGCCCCAGGAAGAAATGTGGACTCCTGAGTTTGTGACCGATGCCCACAGATGGCTAGGACTGAGTTGACCAGAACCCAACCAGATGCAGAGAAGATGATCCACGCTGTGAGCTAGTGCTGACTGCTGCAACCTAACAGCTCTGTTTGGACTGGGCTTTGCTTACAGATGCTCAAAGTTCCCAAACTGAACAGAAGAGTTTTCAGCAAGAGAGGCCTGCTTGTTCCCACAGAGCTCTGGTTTGAGAGGGATGGACGAATCAGAAATTGGCTATCTAATGTGGGGATTTTAAGACATGAGGCATGAAGTAGCGGGCTTACACATTTTCACAAATAAGATGATTGTGAGGGGGCAAAATCCCACAATATACACGAACAAATTAGAACATAAATAAAACATTGTATAAAGAACAATGTACATACGTGAAACATAAGTTATATGAATGATTGCATGCAAACTAATAAATATATGTAAGGAAAAATGTGAATTAAGGTAACACGGGCATGCAAAAGGAAGACAAGATGCTTCTATGACTAGCAAATGAACTAGTAAACAGAGCTGAATGACTATGCATATGTTATTATGGAGTAAATATTGGGAGCTAAATTAAAGAATGTGCCATTAAAAAGTGGCAAAGTAAGAATCTGAATCCAGACTTCCTGTTCTGGGATCATGCTACTTCGTCATAGTTACCACTGAAACCACTCAACATAGGCATCTATTTTACCCACGTGGGTAGCAAGAGTTTGCCTGTTGTTGTTGTTGTTGTTGTTAGGTACCATTGAGTCTACCACAACTCATAGAAACCCTATGGATAACAGATCTGTACCTTTCCCGATCCTGTGCCATCCTAATCATCTCGGACATACTTGAGCCTATTGATACAGTCATGTCACTGTGTCAATTCATCTTATTGAGTGTCTTCCTGCCTTCTGATGACCCTTCATCTTTCCAAATATGATGCTCTTCTCCAAGGAATGGCCCTTCCTAACACCAAACCCAAATCATGTTAGAGGAAATTTTGCCTCCCCTGCCTCTGAGGAACACGCTGGTTGCACTTTCTTTAAAATATATTTGTTTATTCTTCTGGCAGTCTGTGAGATAGTCAATGCCACAATTCAAAGCACCAATTATTCTTCTGTTATCCTTATCCATTCTGTTATCCTGTCCAACTTTTGGGTGCACAGCAAGTAACTGAAAAGACTATGCTTGGATTAGGTGCAGCTTGGTTTCCAAACTAACATCATTGCTCTTCAGCACATCAGAGAGGTCCTTGACAGCAGATTTTCCCAGTGCAATGCATCTTTTGACTTCTTGACTGCTATTACCCTGGGTGTTGACTGTGGATCCAAATAGGATTAAATCATTGACAACTTCAATCTTTCCTCCAACTATTATGATGTTGCCTATTGGTCTGGTGGTGAGGATTTTCATTTTCTTGATGTTGAGCTATAACCTGTATTGAAGGCTCTAAGTCTTGACCTTCTGCAACAAGTGTTTCAAATCCTCTTCATTTTCAGCAAGTAAGGTTGTGTCATTCACTTAACATGGATTTTTGATGAGTCAACCTCTAATATTCCTAGGGAATGCTTATTCCTGTAATACCTCCACTTATTTCATGATCCCCCTTGCCCATGACCCTTGTCAGACAGTATACCTAGAAATCATGACTTTGACGCTTCATCTCACATACTATGGAGCATGTTGCCAGGAGAGGTTATTTTCTTGGGAAGTGATACATGTTTGGGAAGGTGGAAAGATGGCAAAGGGGAGGGAGACCCTCAACCAGGTGAGGTGACACAGTGAATGCAGCAATGGACTTGAGAGTGTCAAAGATTGTGAGGATGGAACAGAATAAGGCAGGATTCAGACTGGTTGTTCATAGGGCTTCTATGATTCATACATCTGGCTGGCACCTAACAAATAACAAACCCCACTCAAAGCTGATCTTTCCCAAGATTTTTCCAACTTGGTGACTGGCACCAATAGCCAACTAGATATGACAAACCTGGGATACTTTCTTGACTCGTCCTTCATTCACCTCTCATATCCAATCAATCAAGTCTTATTTGTTGATCCTCTTAAGTATCTTTTCCTTCTTAAATATCTTTTCTTAAAAAAAACACTTTACTATGGTTTGGGTGAAATATGGCAAATTTGTTTCCCATTCAACAATTCATACACATTCTGTTTCATGGCATTAGTTATAGTCCTGTCTCTTCTCACGTCTTCCTTGGGTTTTCCATTTGTTTATCTTCTTTCCTGCCTCTCCCTGCTTTCTAAAAACCTATATCTAGGCAAAGGTTGCCCTTTGATCTAGCATGGTTGATTATTCTGGGGAGCATATTCCTCACAGGTCTTATTGTTCCTTTTGTAAAACTCAAAATTTACTGCCAGTGAGTAGGTTATACATCATACATACAGAAGAAAATATAACACAGATATGTATGCTTACAGAATAATTCTCATGCCTATGCATCTCTTCCTAGCTCAAGAAGCAGAACATAACTTCATCTCAAAAACTCAGTGTGACTCTCTCAGATCACACTCATTTCTATCCATCCCTGCCCAGAAAGAATCATTTAAAATTGCCTGATCATTATTTCTTGCTTTTCTTCATTTTTTTTACCGTTTAGTTGACATTTTTAAATTTAATTGAAATTATATTGTATATAGTCCTTTGTGATTTGATGCTTCTGCCAAACATAATGTTTCAGAAGAGATGAATAGAGCTGTAGTTCATCTGTTTTCATTGGCGTACAGTAGCCCAGCAAGTGACTATCCTGATTACTATTTATTTGCAAATAATATGTCCACATAAATAACATGCATAGTGCACCTAGGAAAATAACATGTGAAGGTATTGTGTGGTTGGAAAAAACACAAAAAAACATGCATTTTGAGTATAACATGGTCATATATACTCTTGTCAGTGGACAGGTACATGACTTCCAGTCTGAAGTTTCTATGAATGACGTACTATGGACATTCTGGACTTCTCTCAGACCCCTGACAGCTTCATGTTCTGTCCCAACTAGTAGTGTTCCAGGGTGTATATGTGCTCTGCCTAAGCCTCTCTCTAGTGGCCTAGTGGGTATGCTGTTGTACTATCAACCCAAAGGCAGGTGAGATGGTTCAAATACGTCAACTGCTCCATGGAAGAAAGATAGGCAGTCTCTTCCTGTGAAATTTATAGCCTCTGAAAACCCACTGGAGCATCAGCTATAAATTGGTTCTGACTCTACAAGAATGAGAAAGAGAGAGGAGTGTAGAAATGCTCTGGAAAGGCCTCCAGGGCTGGAGGGGCATGGTACAGTCTGAGGTAGGAAAGTGAATCTCTTTTAAACAAATAAATAAAGACATCAAACCAGGCAGGAAGAGCACACATTGAAAAGCTGGCTGGCCTCTGCCAGCTGATTCTCATTCTCTCTACAAGCACCCAGCAGAGGATAAGCTTGGGGGGTGTATGCTACCCCTGTACACTTCTTAGATCCCTCCTCTTCCACATCCTCTTCACTTTGGTCTCTGTGATGAGAGGTGCAAGGGGCTCTTATGCTATGTAAAGTGAAGGAAGAAAGGGGAAATGCATAAAAAGCAAAGGAAAGAAAGCAGCTGGAGAATACTGTAAACCATTTGGTGTGATATCCAAGAGCTTTCACATGATTACTAAAACTGGCTTTAATTTTGATCTTTCATGTTTCTTCATCTGGCAGTTAATTAGAGAGAAATCAAATCTATGCTTGTAGTCAGTGATTAACCTGTTGTTGTTGTTGTTGTAACTCCTTTCGCATTTATCTTATCCCATCGTCCTACACACACACACACACACACACACACACAGAGTATTCATTTTCTTGAAATACATGCAGACTGGACATTTTCCTTTGCAAATATGCTCAGAAACAAGCAACATTTTCTTCTAAATTAAGAATTGCTCATTGATTTGCAGATTTTAAAATATCCAATTACCAACCCCCGTTTATAGATGAAGAGATCAAAGTACAGAAAGGGACGGTATCTTTCTCAAGTTCACACAGCTGGCAATGGAGGTGCCAGGATCCACAGCCACAGAGAAAGCTGCCAACTCCAGGATCCTCTGCTCTCAGCCACTCTGATCTCCAGTCTGTACATTAACAACCTGCCTAGATCTCTAAATCCCGTTGCTTTGGGGATACTCTCATTCCTAAGACAGCATTGCAAATGGCATGATGCTGGAAATACATGAAATGTTCACCAGTAAGGAAGCAAACTCTCCTCTAGCCATTTGATAAAAATTATGCTTACAAAGAGTTGTTAACAAGGAAACTAAATTATTCTTACACACTAATGTGGCTTTTATGTACCATCAAGTAGCAACCAACTTATATCTGACCGTCCAACAGGTTTTCAGCTGTTGTAAATCCTATAAGAGAAGACTGCCTATCTCTCTTTCACAGAGAAGCTGGTGGATTCGAACAGCCTGCTTTTGTGTCCGCAGCATGACACCTTGCCACTAAGCCAACTGGAGAATGAGGAAAGTGAAAGAAACGTGCAAAAATGAAGCCGTATAGCCTCAACCAGAAAAGAGGTGGAAGCTCTAACAGCAGAGTCTGCAAAGATTTGCGCTGCTAACCCAAAGAGACAACTGTCAGGTGGTTCATGTCCACCAGCATCTCCAAGGAGAAAGAAGAGTCTCTTGTGTGATTTACAGCCCTGGAAACCCAATGGAGGGGGAGCTATGAGTCGGTTACAACTTAGAGACAA
Organism: Elephantulus edwardii; assembly: GCF_000299155.1. Lineage (NCBI taxonomy): Eukaryota > Metazoa > Chordata > Mammalia > Macroscelidea > Macroscelididae > Elephantulus > Elephantulus edwardii. The sequence goes on along the minus strand of NW_006399842.1, from coordinate 1,123,924 downwards.
TGAGTTGAGAGTGATGAAACAATACGGATGGAAGAAGATGGTACTTGGATTAAAAATAGTTAATGTTAATTTGGGGTGGTAGAATTTGCGGGAAAACTGTTATTTTGTGTTGTACACTTTGCATTTTTCTCATTTTTCTATAATAAGCTTTTCTCATTTTTCTATAATAAGCATATACAGCTTTTATGAGGAGGAAAATGAATATGAAATTGTCATCACAGGAAAAAAAGCTGCACTCTCCACCTTCAAACACCCATTTGGAAGCATGATGAGAGGAGGTGGGGCACAGAGGGACTCAGCTTCCTTACCCCTACTCACAGGGAGCTCTGGGGGCCTAATGGGAAGAAACTGTGCTGCAGTCCCAAAGGTACGCAGTTTGAATCCACCAGCTGCTCTGCGGGAGAAAGATGGGCAATCTTCTCCGATGTGATAAACTGCCTCTGAAAACCCGCCAGAGGATCAACTGTGAGTCGGTTCCAACTTGATGACACACAAGAACAACCCTTACGCACAGCTGCCTGCGTCCAACCTGCCACTTCCAAGCATATTCGGTTTATTCATCAAATCAAACCTAAGCAAATGTAAGCTCCACCTCCTTCAAGAAGCCTGCCAGAACCAAGGCAGGCCAACTATGCGGATGAAGCATGTGAAACTGCTCCTTGTATAGGTCCCAGAAAACTCGAGATTGACCGTTTCCTACAGTTCAATCTGATCTTTGGCTCGTTCTGCTTTCTTCTGAACTATCAGCGTGTCCCCAGTCTGACACACACATCTGCCCACAAATTCTTTTCTGTCCTGTACTTGCTCTACCTTACATACACATTCGGCTTTGTCTCAGTGTTCTCTGCACATTGGCTTACATTGATTGTATTCATTCTGACTTTGAATCAAAGTGACCACATCACTAGTCGCAGATCTTCCCTCACAGGAGAAAAGCACTCACTCATACAGCAGATATTTATTCAGGACTTGCTCAGGGTCAACGGTTGGTGCTGCCAAAAAAGAAAAACAGGAGTTCTAGAGTCAACACCATTAAGAGTCCAGCAAGAAGATATCCTGTAGTTACCACAACTTGACTCTAGAGGTTATATGGAAAGACAAAAGGCCCAGAAGGTGAGCTGAACATCCCTCACCTTCAAGACTTCTGTAAAGTTAGTGGCCAGGACAGTATGAGATAGGCAAAGGAAGAGCTGAACTGCTGCCCCAGAGTTGACAGAGAGAGAGAAAGGACCTCGGGGAAGCATCAGCTGGACCAGATAATAATAACACCTTACCAGTGCATATCTCTTCTTTCTCAGGACAAGCATTAGTTAGACAAGACCTTGCTCTGAATCTCACAGTCTGTGTCTATAAACAATGTGGTTTCAGGCATGTCACTTAACCGACCTCTCTGCACATCAGTGTTCTCTTCTGCAATTCAACAGTGACAGCACCCATCGCATCTGTGACGAGTAGATGGGAATATATGAAAAGAATTTCCCACCATGCCTCACCCAGTAAGCATCCACGATGCTTCCTTGAGGAAGATGCTGTGCAGGAATTTTTATTTCCTTTTGTTTTCCTGCTAAAGAAACGAGGCTCAGGAAAGCACAGTGACTTGTCTGAGACAGACTGGCATTGGCATCAAAGCCTTTGTCACACTGCTTCCTTCCAAAAAAAACCCCCTAACAAGTCCTGAATTAAAAACCACCAGAACCTTGAAGTCTGAAGCAACGTGTAAGGAAATTTCTAAATACATTTGCTACTTCATCACTACCTGAAATATTCTGGAAGGGTCTGTGCAGAAGTCAGCGCTGCCATTTTCCCCATAATGGCGACTGACTGGCCATATGCTCGTCAAGTTTGCCATCTGCTCCTGGCACAGGCGAGAGGGAAAGCGTGCCTACCTGCCGGCAGAGGGACTCAGCTCCTGTGTAATGGCCCTCCGAAACGACACCATCGGATCAGCTCAGGAAATTCACACTCCCCATACGTCTTGGAAATGGTTCCCTCTCAACAAACTTCACGCAGAAGAGGCTTTTACTTGGTTATTTCTGACTTAATGGTTAAACATTTTCAAATGGGAGAGCGTTGTCTGATTTCATTTTTTGCACATAAAATAATGCACTTACCATTAGTCATTTCCTTTGCTGCTCCTGCTTGAAAATGCACGCACATGTTTCCAGTTTGCTGACTACCAGCTGAAACATGAAACCTTTTTAGGTGCGGGAGGGCACAATGCAGCTTGAAGCCATCAGATCCAGACCTGGGCAATCCTGCTTCAGCTCCCCGCAGCCTTCAGCAAGAATAAAACTATTTGACTTTGTTGTTGTTGCTGTTGTTGTTATGTGCCGTCTATGCACAACTGCCCTAAACCCTGCCCTACCCTGTGCCAACCTCACCGTCTCCAACGCACACATCCTGATTACCCCAGTCACTGAATTAATCCATTTCATTGAGGGTCTTCCTCTCCTGCACTGTCCCTCCACCCTCCCAAGCATGACATCCCTCTCCAAGGACTGGTCCTTCCTTGCAACATATCCAAAGTATGTCAGACGAAGCCTCAGAATCCTTGCTTCCAAGGAGCAGTCTGGCCTCACGCTCTCCAGGACAAACCTGTTTGTTCTTTTAGCAGTCCATGGCATATTCAATACTCTAACTTTTTAATAATCTGATTAAAAATTCTCTGACTTCTGTTACAGGGGGAATAAATACACATACACATATTCTATGTAGTTGATAAGGTTCAGACACCTAAAGAAAGAGCTCGTGTAATGGGGTGAAAAATAAGCCCTGATTTCTTTGGGTTCAAGGCTACGTACCTCCTGGCCTTTGTTTCTACCTTCCCTTCCACTTTCCTCCCTAACAGTCCACACCAGGCACCTGCCTCTGTAGCAACCTGAACAGCTCAAGGTCGCCAGAATCCTGTGCTTTGTTTGCTCCACCAGGACTCTCCATCTAGTTTTCAGGTTTGAGATAATACCCATTCTTCAACCTCAGCTCCAATGCCAACTCCTGGTCAACTTTTCAAATTGCCCCCATCCGGAAACACTCCCAACACTCCTCGCCTTGGTCATCTGTCTACACCTAACTTAGGGCACTTAGCACTTTAACATCTTAGAGACGTTAATGTGAGAGCCTTGCCTCCTCTACAGTCTAGCCAAGGGCTCCTATAGTTTTCCCTCTGGAACACATTTAAGGGCTCAATAAACACTCTGAATAAACAAATACCTGGTTCTCGGATGCATGTGTGGTCTGAGCGAAATACAGACAAATGTGCAAACATTCATCTCTGTGACCCAGACTCTTTTTCTCCCCTTTTTAAAAATTTTATATTGATTTGTTTACAAAGTTTGAATGCATTGTTTTTCACAAAATATCTTTCCCATTTCCTTTACCCCCACCCATCAAATTGTGCAACCTATGATTAACAAGCACCCCCGCTGCCCATCTCCATCCCTCTGCTTCTGCCCTCCCCCCACCCCTTGTATATTTATTCTACAATAATGGTTTATACAGTATTTGTCCTTGTGGGACTGAGATCTTTCACTCAGTATAATGCCCTCCAGTCCCTCCCAAGTTGCTCCTACATGCTGTATAGTATTCCATTGTGTGAATGTATCACAACTTCTCAATCTATTCATTTGTGGGCTGTTTCCATGTCCTTGCAATGGTGAATAATGCTGCTATGAACATTGGTGTACAAGTCTCCGTTTGAGCCTCAGTTCTCATTTTCTTGGGTTATATTCCAAGCAATGGAATAGCTGTGTCCCAGACTCTTGATTTATGTGAAACCTTGTAGGGTAGCATAGTGACTCAGTATATGCTGTCTACAGGGTCTTACCACAAAGGAATCATTAGGAATCATCTAGAACCCAAGATTTCAATGAACTGTCAGCAGTGAATACATGGAAGGATTCTTCAGTGGATGACGGAATTATTTTTTTGAATGGACATTTACTTTCAGGAGAAAAAAGCCCTCTTATTAAAAATTACTATTCTCTAGAACATTGAGAGGACTGGGACTCTCAGAACACATAATTGTGCTCATGTGAAGCCTGTGTGTAGACCAAGTAGCAGTCGTTTGAACAGAACAAGGAAATACCGCGAGGTTCAAAATCAGGAAAGTTGTAGCAGGCTAGTATCTTTTCTCCATGCCTATTCAATCTGTATGCCACACACAACTTTGAGAAACTTGATTATGAAGAATAATGTGGCCTCAAGATTGGAAGAAGGCTCATTAACAACCTGTCTTAAACTAATGATATAATGACTTAGAGTACTTAATGTGAAGAACATCAAAGCCTTCAGCCTTCTATATGGACTGACTACATCTTAACATCAAGAAAACAAAAACCTTCCCAATTGGATCAATAGGCAACATAACAGATGGTGAAAGGACTGAAGTTGTTAACAACTTCACTTTACTTGCATCCACAATCAATACCGTTGGTAACATCAGTCAGAAAATCAGCCATGTGTTTGCATTGGGCAAATTTGCTACCAAGAACTTCTTTAAATGCCAAAGAGCAAGGATGTAATTTCAAAGTTTAGAGTGTCCCTGTCTCAAGCTATGGTATATTTTTTTATCCTCCATACAAAGGTTTATTGTTTACAAAAATAAGTTACGTAGCATGTTAATATGCTAACAGAGTGCTCATCTACATGACAATCCACGAAAGTGACCTGAAACACAGATCCAGGAGAGACTGAAGAATCTGCTGTACTTAGACCAGGTTCTCAAAAGGTCCACTTTGATGTTCATAGACAGCTAAGAGGTTTAATAATAATACGATCAACTACAGAGAATCTTTTTCTTCCCCCAAAGATGCTCAACCTTCCTATACAATTTATTATTATGCACAAGGAAGCGAGTGGCTGTATTGATATCTGAATAGTCCTAGTCTGGGAGGGTATTAGGTGGGGATATGCATGCCAGCCCTGGGCAGAAGTGTGCCTGGGGTGGGGCTACTGGAGGCAAGTACCGTGGAAGGCTTTGACGGTGTGGAAATCCCTTCCTGTCGGGGGAAGACCGTCTTGCAGAAACTTCCCGCAGCGCTGGCATGGGGTCTGGAACAGCTTTAAAGCTGCGCAACTGTTTCACATACACATAAAATTTTAACAATGATTAAGGAAGACTGAAGAAGAATATTTTTAAAATAGGGTGTGAGCAAAGAGAGTTGAACATGCCATGGACTGTGAACAAATCTGTATTAGGGAAGAATAACCAGTGTGCTCCTTAGAGACAAGGAGGGTGGCTCTTCATCTCACATACTTTGTACATTTTGGGAGACTCCAGTCCTTGGAAACATACACTATCCTAAAAAGTAGAGGACCAGTGAAAGAAAGGATTGACACTGTAACTGCAACAATGGGCTTGAACATGGCAGAGAACATGAGAATGAAGCAGGCCAGGACAAGCTTTGGATCTGTTGTTCACAGGGTCATTATATGTTGTAGTGGCCTCAACGACTTCTAACAACAGCATGCAGCATGTTGAATCTAGACTGCTCAGGAACCACTCTGGCCTATTGCTGGCAGAATTCCTAAGTTATATCATCTATTGAAGGGTCAAGGTTGTGGATTTGGAGTATATCCGATAAGTCTTTAGTCTTCTCCACAACTGGAAAACTGCCATACCCTTTGGGCAGGCTACAAAGCTCTATCTCAGAATCTGAGACACTCAGAGATTCTTTATGCAACATTCTCATAGAATGTTTCATCTGTATCCTAGATTTTATTTTTCAATCCACCCAGACTGATGATCCACCTAATCAAATCTACTGGTTCTGAACGTGGCACATAATCCAAGGGACAACCTGGATGTCAAGGTAACAATCTTCAGAGGACAACCATTTCCATTCAGGGCAAAACTGGCCCTGCCGGGCTGACTCCTCCCTTTGTAACAAACCTGGTTGTTATGGTGATAGGAGGTAAATTAAAATGGAGAAAGACTGCAAAATGTTACAGTGGGGAAGGGGCTTCAATCCCTTTATAAACACCTTTGAACAAGAAGCCAGCAGTCCATAACTTACTTCCCAAGTACTTTGTGGCACCATGATATCAATAAAATCCCCTCAGCTTTCTCTAAACCAAGCTCTGTCTTCATTACATTATGCTAGGGATCCAAAGGGGAGCTCTGGTGGCCTCGTGGTAAGGAGCTGTGCTGTCAACCTGAAGGCACATGGTTTGAATTCACTATGGATAAAGATGAAATTTATTGCCTCTGAAAACCCACTGGACGGTCAGCTATGAGTCACTTCCAACTCAGTGGTACAACAGAGCACGAAAGGTTATGATGCCTAAAAGAAGGACTCTGTTTATCAGAATACCTATATTCAGGCAAAAGAGTGCAACAGCAATGAAATGGTTCCCCAAGGGGAAAATTTACAATTAAAATGTAATAAATTAATAGAATAACGGTTTTCTTTCAAAAATAACTATGAATTCCATTTATCCATGTCTGGTTTTAATAGAAAGGTTTGTGTTTTGTTGTTTTTTAAAATTTCTCCCCCCCCCCTTCTTGTGTGTACTGTCGAATCAGATCAGCCTAACACAGGGGAAGATTGCCCGCCCCCCCATTCTCCAGATGAGCATCTAGTTGATTTGAACTGTGAGCCTTTGGGATTGCAGTGGGCTTCTTTGTCACGAGACCACCACAGCTCCTTAATACAAGTTTTAAGAAAGAAATCTTGGGATGTGCAAGTATCTTGCTAGGAGATATTTTCTGTTCCTCTTCTTGATTTTTCTCTTTTTTCTTTGAAGCCAAGCTTTGGAGGTCAATGCAGCAACACGACAACACTGGGAGAATGCAGGGCCTCCCGTCTGCTTTATGACATGCGGCATGACCTTCCTCCAGCTTAGCTTCCGGCTACGTGATTCAGGTGAGTAGAATAATTTTCTTTTCTTTTTTTTGTTGTTTTATTTAAACTTATTATTAATTTCAGTTAAAATTTACAGAGACTTTGGATTTCCATTCATTCACTGTTGCACTTATTCTCCCCTCCCAACCCTCCCCCCCTAGTACACTACCCTCTTAGAAAAGTAAAAGAAAAATTCTTTCACTGTTCCACTCCATCATGTAGCCTTTGCTCTGGACTCCTGTCATGACAAAAATACCTAATCACATATCCCTTTTAAACAGTTAATGTGCAGTATACATTATTGGATCCATCTTTCTCAGTCTCCCCCCAACCGCAAGGTCAGTCCTGCTTTACAACAGTGGAACCATGCAGTATTTGTCTGTTTGTGACTGAGATACTTCACTTAGCATAATGTCCTCCAGAGTCACCCATTTTGAATAATATTGCATGAGTTCCTTGTTTTTCAATGCATACATAGTATTATATTGTGTGAATATACCACAGCTTCTCTATCTATTCGTTTGTTGGTGGGCATTTAGGTTGTTTCCAACTCCTTGCAATTGTGAACAAAGCCGCAATAAACGTGGGTATGCATATATCTGCTTGGATGGCGGTTATGGTTTCTTTGGGGTATATTCCCAGTACTGGAATTGCTGGGTTGAATGATATCTCTATTTGCAACTTTTTGAGAAAGCACCATACTGCCTTCCACAGTGGTTGCACCATTTTACACTTCCACCAACAGTGAATAAGGATTCCAGTTTCTCCACAACCTCGCCAGCATTTGTTGCTTGCTGTTTTGTTAAACTTTGCTATTCTGTCTGGGGTGAGATGACATCTCATAGTTGTTTTAATTTGCATCTCTCTTAAAGCTAGGGATTTTGAACATTTCTTCATGTGTTTGTTAGCCATCTGAATGTCTTTTTCGGTGAAGTGTAGAATAATTTTTTAAGAACTTAAATTGGCTGCTTCCAGAGCTGGTCAGGAGCTCTGGCGGCCTAGAATGTGCACTGCCAAACCAAAGGCAAACCATTTGACTCTACCAGCTTGCTCTGCAGGAGAAAGAGGAGCATTCGCCTCCCATGCAATTTATAGTCTCAGAAAACCCACTGGAGGGTAACTGTGAATTGGCTTAGCTCTGAGTAGACAACACATAATAGGCCACCAGAGCTTCCCTATAAAAATGACCAGAGCTGATAAATTCTTTGTCCCCATTAGTATAATTCAAAGACTGACTGACCATTTGGTGATCACAGGAACTAGCATTTGACTAAGGCTCTCAGATTTCAAGAGGCACATATCCTTTCATGCAATGGCCACAACAATCCAGCCGTTTTCATTTTATGGGTGAGATCAGAGAACAAGAGACACTCGGTGGAGATCATAAAGCAATTATCAGAGACCAAGGACTTCAATCCAGGCCTGGTTAATGCCACATCCAGTGTCTTTTCAAGACACATCCTGCCTCTCTGTCAGAGTGCTGAAGAGGGGTATTCTTGGATCTGGCTGATAGAACTAGCTTGATGATTTCTAAAGTCCATTCTAATCTGTGCTTCTATAGATAAAAGACCTTTTCCCTTCAAGTGAAATCTAATGTACAATGACAAAATAGAAAATAGGTAATTGCAGTGGCCTGGGGTAGTTCACTCAACTGTCCATTAACTTAAGAATGAATAAACATAAAGTGGTATATCTGTACACGGGCATACAATTCAACAATGAAAAGAAATAAAGTACTGATAAATGCTAGAACCTTGAAAGCATCATGCTAAATGAAGTAAGTCACACACAAAAAGGCTTGGCGTGGCTTCATTTATATGAAATTCCTAGATTCCACAGAAGTCCATGTTTAGATCAGTGGTTCCCAGGACTTAGGGAAGGAAGAAGGAGTATTCGGATTCTTTTTTGCTTTTTAGATCTTCTTTTCCTTTTTGAAGTTATGATTATAGGTTGTTTGAACATTTACAGAGCAAATTAGTTTTCCATCCAAGAAATTACACACATTTAGCTTCATGATATTGGCTGCAATCGCCTCGATGTATCAGCATTTTCCCCCCATCCTCCCTGGGTTCCTGGGTTCCACTTGTCCTTTCCTGCCCTTTCCGACCCTCTGAGCTTTGTGTTTCCGGTAAACGCTGGCCTTTTGGTCTTGCATGGTTCTTCATACTCTGGAGCACACCCCTCCTCTGTGCTTTATTATTCACATCCTAGGCTTATCCTTTGCCTGGTTGAATGGTAACTTCTGCGGGTGGTTCAGTTCCTGGATTGAAGTGGGCCTAATGGCCACTGTCTTGGAGAAATCTGCACCTTTTCATGATTTTGAATGTTGTTTTACATTTCTCCCCCCCTCTCTACCTAGGATCCTCTATTGCGATTCTGATCAGAGAAGCTGGTAGCAGTAGCTAGGTACTGTTTGGAGGGATGATGAGAATGTTTTAAAACTAGATGGAGGTGATGTTGTTGTTGTTGCTGTTGTTATATGTCGCTGAGCCAAACTAAACCACAGCTGATCCTCCGGGAAGTTTACAGAGATAGTAAATTGCATGGGAGGAGACTGTGCATCCTCCTACAGAGCAGCTGGTGGATTCGAATCATGTACCTTCGATGACGATGATGGTGGCATAATATTTCACAATATGGTGAAAGTACTAATGCCACGCTGACTTTTACACTTTAACAATTTTAACTGATGTTATGTGAATTCTGTCTTGTCATTGACAATACCAAGAGATATCTAGGAAAGAGTTCCATACATTAGCCTTCTTCCCTTGCTAGGTCCCCAGGGTGTCTCCCAAGTATGGAAATCATTGGAGTTATTAAATAACACTACATCTTATCATAGACAGGAGAGCTTTAGTGACTTAATAGTAAGGAATTGTGTCTTCCAACCCAAAGGCTTGCAGTTCAAATCTACCAGCCATTCCATAAAGGAATAATGAGCAGTCTCTTCCCATGGGCTTTAGTGCCTCTGAAAACCCACTGTAGGGTCAACTGTGAGTTGGTTCTGACTAGATGGTATATAACAACACCGTAAGGCAGTCCTTGAATGAAAATGGTTTTCCTTGTTTGAGAGTCAAAAGGCAATTTCTTCTAAACCAGCAAGTAAATATGTCTAAGCCAGTGGCAGCTCACTTCCTAGAAACAGAAGCTTCACTAGTAAACTAGATCCAATATTAATTCCAGTACATAGTCATCTAGAAGCTATAGTTTTAACGTATGTCAGGAATTTAAAGTTCAAAACTCTACTTTTAAGTATACCAGGAAAGAGAATAGTACCTAAGCAATGAAAAGTGTCACATGTATGAAGGGAGCGCTGGTGGTGTAATTTATGGGTGGTGCCAGCCTCTCTCTGGTGGTTCAAATCCACCAGCTGCTACAAAGGAGAAAGTTGAGTAACCTCCTTTCGTGTAATGTACAGCCTTGAAATCCCAGTGGAGGGTCATGTATGAGTCAGTTCTGACTCAAAAGCAATGAGTTTTGAGTTCCCATTTATTAAATGTCTTTTAATTTTGTTTCATTTAAACATCATTTTGCCCATTTTCTAGAAAGACTACTGAAGCTCAAAATAGCTCAGCAACAACAGCTTTAGCATCCCTAGGTTTCATCTTACCAACAGTTAAGGGTGACTAGAATTTGAATCTCTATCTTGAGCTTGAGAGAGAACTCTTCCAAGCAAGCCAACATGGAGATAAGCAGCTTTTCACTTTCTTCTCCCCCCACTGAATGTAAGAGGATTACTTTTTATTTCACCAAGAAGTTCTCCTGAGCTTCCTAGCGTGGGAGATGTGCAGAGTGAATGAATGGTCCTTGGGCACCGGTACCAGGTGTCCCTTCCAACGCCTCATCTGTACTTTTCCAGGGCAGCCTGGGGAAAGTGAAGGCCCACTTCAACCATCTTGCTGACACACTGCCATCCTAAAAGCACAAATGAGGGACACTCAGACCCTCTCTTGCTACTGGGCTGAGGGGAAAGGCTATGATACAATTTGTCTTTAAAGGACTTAGGCCATTGTAGATGTAAGAAACGCTGGCTTCTGACTGGGTATGACATCATTTTATGCAGCTGAAGTGACACGGTCTCCAATTTGAACACAGATGATTCAGTGCTGCAAACATTAAGCACTTTCTGTGGGTATAAAAATAGGGTGTTTTTCAACTTACTCTGAAGCTTTTCTAAACAAAGGAGTTGAGAATAATTTCAGTCTTTTCCTTTGCATGATAAAGTGATCGAAATGATAATAATAATCCATTACATAGAAAAGCTCTTTACAAAGCACTTTTGTGGATAATTGCTGTGAGGCTTAAAAAAATTGAAGGAAAAAGGTCTAAACTTACATATATCTTTATACTATAGATAAGGAGAGAGTGAGACGGAGGCTTTTTATATTAGAATTGAAGTCAGGTCTTAAAGTTCTAACTGTTTCTGGTTATCAATAAAAAAGTCAATGCTTTTTAAATTAAAAATGAGCTGCTGCTACTTATGACTTGATAAATTGTAAAATGCCTTTCCCATCCTTGCCAGTGGTTCTGTGTATTACTGCTACTCAACTCTAGATCTCCGGCTCCTATGGATTATATAGCCAGTTGCAAATAAAGAAAAACAAACGGAACAAAAAGCAGAAATCTAATCACGTTTGGGGGTGGTAATGTTTTTGGTAGCAGAAGTTAAGAAGCTTTAGGCTAAACATTGTCCTTTGAACTTGCTGTTTCCACCAAAATAATCAAAACACTAATTGATGCATCAAGGTCATTGTTTAAAAAAAGAAAAGAAAAAGTTGGACCATTGTGCCTTACTGGCGTGCACTGTAGTTGTTATGTGGTGTCAGGTAAGAACCGACACATAGCTGACCCTCGAGCAGGTTGTTAGAAGGTGTAAATCACACAGAAGGACACTGCTCATGTTCCCCGTCATAGCAACTGGTGGTTTTGAACCAGATGGCAGTGCATATCCTTACCACGACGCCAACTTGGCAGACAGAGCCACAGAAATCTTCCCATTGCTCCATCTAACCTCTCAACTCATGAGATCAATAATTATTTGACAATAGGTTTCCAAGGGATGAGTTTTATTGCAATTAATCTAATCAAATGGGCAGGTTTCACTGCTTTTCCTTGGGATGGTGAAAGAAAATGATCACATACATACTAGGCGACAAATGGTGTAGCTGCTATCGTGTTTCTTGGAGGATCTGGCTGTCCTGGTGCATTACCATTTAGAAGCAAAATCGGTGGAAGCCACACCTGCCAGGATCAGCCTATATAAACCACAGGAGAACATTCTAAGCCCAGTGGCGACAATAAGTGTGCCCCATGGTGCAGAACACTCATCCAAGTTGGAAACATCCAGCCTGACTCAGAGTATGACAAATACACCTTCGGGGTAACTTTTTCTAGAGGGCAATGCCACTCAAAACCTTGACTGCACAGCAGAATAACCTAGGAAATGTTAAAACAACAACAAAAACCCACATTTCTATAATCCAGAATAATTAGAAGCAGTGCCTCTGGAAGTGGGAGACCTAACACTGGTATTTCTGAAAACTCCTTAGGTGATTCTAATGTACAGCCATGGATGAAACCACAACAATAGGATGATCAAACCATATTTGGGCTTGGGCTTAGCTGGTGAAAGGCCATACAAGAGTAGTCTGCAAAAAGCATTTGGTCAGAGGACCCAAGTATTCTTACTCATCTTGGACTGTAGCTGAAGAGCACTGGACATGCTCGTCTAGAGGTGATTAAGCCAACTTGATTCGTCAGGAGTGAGGGAAACACAATTTAAAATGCCTGTCTTTGCTTTTTCTGCTAAAAACCAAGGCACAATGATATTTATTCAACCCTTATTTTTTGAGAGCCTGGAATTTGGTAAAACAAAGCCAAAACACAACAACCAAATGAAAAATATCATATATTCAGAGGCAATACCCTGAAGGGAGAAGTGGGGCATATGCTTCTACCAACATTACAGCAATGTAATGTCCCCCACAGTGTGGGGTGCAGGGGCAGAGAGGAAGTATATTTATTACAATTATGTAATTATATCTATTATAATTATGATAGAACTTTTCGAAGTTCATTAAACTGGCTCTGCAAACTTTGAAACAAAAGTTTACACTGCAAGATTGCAAACATGGAGAAGAAAAGGGAAGTCATCCTGAAGGTGCCTGAGCTCTTCTCCAGCATTTCGTTTTACTATCTCTGCTTGAGGATTTCAAAAAGAAGCACCTAGTAAAAATGGTGGAACTGGAGGAGCTCTTATCAGTGGGGTTAAGTAGGATTTTAGGGATGTTTTTCTAGATTAGGGTAATAATCAGATATTTGCAGCTGAGTCTCAGATTTATGTCAGATTACTACATATGTCTTCACCTTCTAATCTTGAGTGACTATTTGCTTAGAAAGCTGTGAGAGGCCCGGTAGCCTGGTAGTAAGGAGTGGTACTGGCAACCGAAAGGTACACAGTTCAAATCCACCAGCCGTTCCATGAGAAAAAGATAAACAGCCTCTGAAATTCACTGGAGGGTCACACATGGATTGGCTCTGACTTGACAGTACACAATGACAACAACATTTGCTTAGGAGAGAACTCTGATGACCTAGTCCATAGAAGCTGTGCTGCTAACCCAAAGACGGGGCCTCTTTGGGCCCATTCCATTCCCCCCACCTCACACAAACACACACACGCCCATGCAGCTTACACAGCCTCAGAAACCGGCGGGAGGCTCAGCTACAAGGTGGTTCTGACTCAATGGTAACAAACAAGTAGATTGCTTAGTAACTGGTATTTAGAAAATGAAAATATGATTTATTAGTTAGTTTAAGACATAAAGGTACCCATAATATTAATGTGTTCTAAGCATGTAACTTACCTGACTGGGCCATGGAAAGCGAAGTCGAGAGGAGCAAATGATATAAAAAATACTTACTGGCTCTCTCTCATGTTCTTAAGCGGATCCATGAGGCGCAGTGTGTCTCGGATCACAGCCACTTTCACTTCTTCGTCAACAACGCTGGGGACATTTTCGAACACCCCTGGAGAAAGCTTGAATGTGTAAGGGTTCCGTGTTAAGACTGAACACAGAGATTTGGTGTCAACAGATGTATCAACACCCAATCCCTTAGTAGGTTTTGTTTAGGTTAATCTATACAAGAGGGTTTCTCTAAGTCTCCCTTTATATCACCTTACAACAATTTCCTTTAACAAATCAGCAAAATACATAAAAAGGGGGGGAAATAGCACTTTTATTCTGATTATCAAAATACATGTTCATTATAGAAAATCTGGAAACAGAAATGAGTTAAAACTTAAAAAATTCAAGTAATCCCCTTAAGTTCAATATTAGTATTTGGTATGTTTTCTTCCAGTCCTTTTTGTGCATTTTAGGGGGGAGAAAAATAAAACCACTACTAAATGTACTATTTATCTTAGTGATTCAAGCATGTAGACACAGCTAAATCATATTCATAGAATTTCAATTAGCTCATCTCCTGAGGCTAACTAATTAGTTCATGTCAAAACTGATGGAAAGGTTCAGCTGCTTCTACGTTTCCAGACCTTAAAAATTGGAAGAACGGCATGCTGGGAAATGACCATAGGTCAGATAGGTCCTATATTAATAGGCTATCTTCGGAGCTCAACCAAATTAAGAATATTTAGACTTTAATGGAATTTTGCTGGGCAAATTTGAGACTATTTAATCTTGTTTATCCAAGGGAACAATATTGAGTGGGAACATTCAGAATATATTCAGTGATATATTAAAAATACTTACTTCTTGCTCATGTTCAATCCTCATGCTGGGATTTGCATTCACTTCAAGTAGAATAGGCTTCAGATTTTTCATGAGAAGAATGTCAAAACCTAGAATCTGGGCAGGATAAACATAATTCAGAATTACTTCCTTTGGCCACAATTTCTTTTCAAGGATCAAGTACAGTATTAGATCATTAAGATAAAAATAAATTCAAGCTCAGCTCACAACCCGGGCCTTGACCCTGGCTTCTCTAGTTCGCAGCTCCTCTTCCTCTGGGTATACTTGTCAAACTAAATGGAAAGCAAAAAATTTTATAGGAACTTTGATAATGGGATGAGTTCCTGCACTGCATTTTGGCACTATCAGTGTCATCTAAAGTGCTATAAGACAATGACCTCTTTCTTCTTTAACAGGTTTTTTATTATGTTAAGCACCAGTAGTAGCCCATCAATTTCTCTCTCTGCCTTTTCTATTCTCTTCTATTAAGCTGCTTCCTAACTAAATCTCTGAAAATCAAAAGAAACCTTTCATAATCTGGAGTACATCAGTATCATAATCACCCTCAAACCCTTATCCCATGTCTACTGGATCAGAATACTGCACAGAACTAAGGCAAACACACTGGGGAAAAAATATCTCTCACCTCACAGTGATTCTTACAGACCTTCATACCTTTGCCATCAATTCTGGCTCAAAATGGCCCTAAAGGTCAGAGTAGACTCAAACCTATACAGGGGCTGGTGGGCTCAAACTCCCAACCTTCTGGTTAGCAGCTGAGCACTTAAATCCATGTGCCACCAAAACTCCTTATAGCTAAGGAAAAGGAAATAGGTACAAAGTTAACTAGTAGCAATAATTATTGTGAAGAGCACTCATTATTCAAAATCTCCTTCAAGCCCAATGACAATATATTAATATTTCAAGTATGGATTAAACACCCCATTTTATGGAAGTGGTAATGGAGCTTCAAAAGTCTAGTGGAATATCACCTAACTTGCAAGTCAGAGCTGGATCTCACACTCAACCTAGACTGGCCAGACAATCTGTGAGAGCTGAACAATCTCCTCAAATGTGATTGACAGCCACTGAAAACCTGCTGGAGGGTCAGTGATGAACCAATTCCAACTCTACAGTAATGACTAGCTTTTGAATGAAAATGCAAGATCCCATGTTCGAATGTTACTAACAATTTCATGATGGTGACAAAGGTCAAAAGGTCAAAGCTATGACCATGGAGTTAAAAGCTACTCACAGCTGATCCTCCAACATGTTTTCAGAGGCTGTAAACCACACAGGAGATTGCCCATCTCTCTTCCTTGAAGCTGCTGGTGGAGTCCAATCACCTGCCTTTGAGTTGACAGCACATCTCCTTACCCACTGGGCCATCAGAACTCAGTTGAGTATTAAACCTAGTATAAGACCCTTCTAAACAAGGGGAACGGAAGTTTGCTCTGTGCACAAGCTACGTGTCCATGAAGCCAACCCAGGCCCAAGACCAACTCCAACACTGTTTGTCAGATACCTATTCTTAAATCTAGACTCCTCAAAACAAAACAAAAAAATCTAGACTCCTGGCTCAAGTGAGGCTTTGCCTTCCAGTCACTCTGTTGTTGTTGTTGTTGTTATGTGCCGTCGAGTGGCTTGCGACTCATAACGACCCTATGTACAACAGCCCTAAACTCCGCTCTGTCTTGTGCCAATCGCACTGTCTCTGACACTCCCATCCCAATTATCCCAGTCACTGAATCAATCCACCTCATAAAGGGCCTTCCTCTCCTGCACTGTCCCTCCACCCTCCCAAGCATGATGTCCCTCTCCAAGGACCGGTCTCTCCTCACAACATGTCGAGAGTATGTTAGATGGAGCCTCAGGATCCTTGCCTCCAAGGACCCACCCGGTTTAACCCTTTACAGGACAAATCTGTTTGTTTTCCTAGCAGTCCATGGTATTCTCAATACTCTTCTCCAGCACCACAGCTCAAAGGCATCAATTCTCCTTCTATCCTCCTTGGTCATTGTCCAACTCTCTGATGCATAACAAGTGATTGCGAAGACCATGGCCTGTATCAGATGCACCTTAGTCTCCAGAGAGACACCATTGCTCTTCAGCACTTTGGAGAGGTCCCTAACAGCAGACTTTCCCATGGCAATGCGCCTTTTAATTTCCTGGCTACTGGTGCCAAGACTGTTGACTGTGGAGCCAAGCAAACTAAAGCTGTGTACAATCTCAATCTCTTCACCATCCATCCTGATGCTGCCAATTGGTCCAGTGGTGAGAATCTTTGTCTTCTTGACATTGAGCCTCAATTCATATACTCTAAGGTCCCTTATTCCTCACAAGTTCTAACATAACTGGGCAAGCTACCTGTTAGATATTGAACTGTGTTCTGCACAAAGACATGTGCTGTAAATCCCAACCCTCATTGACTGGATTGGCACAGTGACTGCAACAAAGGGTTTAATCACAACAGAGATTTGAAGATGGTGCGGGATGTCATTCTGTTGTATACAGAATCGCTATGAGGCAGAGCCAACTCAAGAGCACCCCACAATATCTGTGGTCATAATCTCATTTTTTAATGGGTTTTCTTTATTATGTTAGTGGAGACTAATAAACAGAACTTTATTTTCACACAGAAACATCTTTTTGGAGGTTAGAAGTCTGAATATAGTATTAATGTAGAAACTCAAAACCAAAACTATTGACATCAAGTCAATTCTGTCTCATAGCAACCCTATAAGATATAATGGAACTTTCCTATCAGGTTTCCGAGGCAGTAATTATCATGGAAATTGACTGTCAAGGAATTCTTCTGTGGAACAGATGGGGGGGGGTAGGTTAAATCACTGATCTTTGGTTTGTAATCTTAACTACTGAACCACCATGGTAGGATGTGTCAAAAACAATCTCTTCTGAGATACGAAAGTGCAGCTTAAACAAACAAGCACAAACGAAGGGATATTAATGCCACATAGTGACCAAGGGATCTACGAAGAAAGGCTGAAAGGAGACAAGGACTTTCCGTCTGAGCAAAGGCAGAGAAAGTTTCCTCTAAAGTAACGGCCTGAATTCAGACTTCTCAGGCAAGAAACTATGAAAGAAAAAAAAATCATCTACTTGTGGTATTTCTATTAAAGCACCAGATAACTAAGGGGCTCTGGTGGTGTAATGTGTAACTTATCAGAGTGCTAACTGGAAGGTCATCAGTTCAAATCCACCAGCTTACCCTCAAAATAAAGGCTCCTTCCAGTAAGATGTATAGCCTCAGAATTCAACGGAGGATCACTGTCAGTGGGAATCAACTTGCAGGCAGTGGTAGATGATACCTAAGTGAAGGTGTTTCACGCATCTTGTTTCCTTCACCACTTCATCTAGAGAACTCCTCCTCATCCTTGAGATGGTAGATTCTAATTCATACTAGGATGGGAATGATTTTAGATTCTTGTAAGTGTTCCCATTATCACTGTAGAAAATGTGTCAAGGATTGAATTTTATGCTCCCAAATATACAGGCTGATGTAATGTAGAAGTTTTTAAATGGTCTCCATTGATCTAAGAAGCCAAGCAACCTCAAAGGATTGAGTGTGGGATGTAGCAAATTCCCTTAATCCCCTCACAATCCTGACATTCAACATAACGGGAGTTTCCCTGGGGTTACGGCCTGCATCTGGGGCAGAGTTATGAATATTTGAATAGTCATAATGACCATTTGTATCAAGGGATCTCTGGCAGTGAGTATGTAGGGAGTGATGCTGCTACCCCAAAGGTGGTGCTTCTCTGGAAGTTCAAATCCACCAGCAGTTCCATGGGAGAAAGATAGACAATCTCCTCCTGTGTGATTTACTGCTTTTGCAAACCTGCTGTAGGGTCAGCTATGAGTAGGTTCCACTTCCAAGGCAATGAGTTTGAGGATTGGTTTTAATTTTGTGTGTGGTGGTGGTGGTGTTTTTTTATTTGTTTTTTTTGTTTGTTTGTTTGGCTTAATTCAAGAAAAGGAAAGAGAAAGATGCAGCATGGGAATCTCTGCAGTGCTGGGAAATTCTGTGACACAGGGGTGGCCATGACACATGGACATCTCTAAGCAATACAGAGTTTTGAGATGCTGAATGAAGCAAGAACTTTCCTCAAATATCAAAAGACAGAATGCCTTCCCCTCCAGCTTACAGGCTAAATTTAGACTTTTAGCCTACTAAAAATGTAAGAGAATAATTTTCTGTTTGTTAAAACCCTCCACCTGTGGTATCTGTTGTAGTGGCATTAAAAAACAAAAGGCAAGACAATTATGTAGGCTTCTAGTATACTTGATACAACCTCAAAGTTTAAAAAAATCTCTGTAATAACAATGTGGAGAATAAAAGGAAGAAAGAGAAAAGACACAGTTAAAGCTTCTCCTCCTCTATCAACTCAAGAAGAAAAGATGAGTGAAATCCATTTACTTGTCTACATAGAATATGCATTAGTTAAATGATCTTTATTAAATGGCAGCTTCATTCTCATTAATGAACCGAGAGCCTAAATGACCACTCTTTGATGTGATTCCAGATGAAGTTACTCTTTAAAGGCAATAAGGATGAGAAGTTGGAAAAAGTACCTCCCGATTCGATTTTTCTTTCCAAGGTCATGAAAAGTAAAGAGTGGAAAATTCAGTAGAAGATGTTACATGTGTTATAGATCTGCTTAATAATATATGACAAGTGGATATGAATGATGAGGCCTTTAAGAGACTCTGGTGACATCATCAGCCTAAGTTCAGACATGGTCGGAGACATGTGATGTTGATGAGGCTACAGAGAACAGCGGGCTACAGTGCCAGCATTTATCATCTTTAGTCTCAACTCTTACTTTTTGCTACATTTTAGACGCTTGGCGCTGTGCTGTCTTAGTCTAGTAGGCTCTTCTCAGTTCAATGCACAGTGTTCTCATGAATACAAAGCTGCAGGAATACCAAGCGCTGAAGGAGGGACTGAGGAATGGCAAAACCGCATCAGCCATACAGGCCTGCTTTCACCCAGCAGCACCACATGTCCCATATCTTAATGTTGATCTGGGTATTTGAGTAAATTGAACCTTATATAGAAATGCTATGGATTCAGAAAGACCTGGGGGCCTATCCAGTGTGGCTCAACCTCTCACATTAGCTAGTTGGTGTGAGGTAAGATGCTAAATGTCTCTAATGTTCAGAACATTATACGAAAAATCAGAATAACAATAGCTGCCTTGCAGGACTGCTGACAGAATGAAATTAAACAACGGATGTGAAAGAGCCAAGAATTGTGCCAGAAGCAAACAGTAAGTAACACAATGAACCTCAATAAACAGAATCACAGAACTGAGAAGACTCTAGTTAGTTGATTATGTCTTAAAATCCATGAATATCAGAGCTGATATAAAATTAGGAAATTACCTGGTCCTTTTTTTTTCCCCAAGAAGGAGGCAGAAGGTAAGTTATCTTAGCTCCTTTTATCAATCTATATACTGTGATTCTAAGGAAAAATCTTTGTTTTTTTAAAAATAAATCTAGTCTTAATTCAAGGTGCTCTGGTGGCCTGGTGGTAAGAATCTGTGCTGCAATCCCTAAGGCATGGGGTTCAAATTCACCAGCTCTTCATGGGAGAAGGATGGCCAAACTCCTCCTGTACAATTACTGTCTCTGAAAACCCACTGGAGGGTCAGCCCTTGGTCAGTTCTGACTCAATGGTACACAACAACAACAACACAGTATTAATTCAAATGCATAGTCATGGATAAGATTCTGACCCATAGGGACTCTTAATTAGGTTTCCGAGGCTATACATCTTAATAGGTGGAATCACTGTTGGTAGAAAAAGAAAAGCAGTTTGGTTGTGGTATATTTACACAGTGGAATACCACACTGCTTTGAAAAACAAGAAACTCATGAAATATTATACAAAAGTGGGTGACTCTAGAGGACATTATGCTGAGTGAAATATCTCAGTCACAAAAGGACAAATACTGCATAATGCCACTGTTGTAAAACAGGACTGACATTGGGGTTGTGGGAAGACTGAGAAAGATGGGATAAATAATGTATACTGCATTGAAACAGATGAGGGAGAGAATTGTTTAAAAGGGATATATGATTAGGTATTATTGTTATGATAGGAGTCCAGAAAGAAGGCTGCATAGTGGAGTGTACTTGGGGGGAGGAATTGAATAATAATGAAAGAATTTTTCTTTTACTTTTCAAAGAGATGAGTGAACTGGGGTGGGGGAGGGGTGGGCAAGGAGAAAAGTGCAACAATGAATGAATGGAAATCCAAAGTCTCTGTAAACTTTCATTAAAATTAATAATAATTTTAAAAAGAGGTAAAAAAGAAAGTAAGAAATAGAAATACCATTTGTTCTTGCAATTCCACTACTAGGCAAATAAAGAGTTAAAAGCTGCCACACAAACAGATATATATAAACTCATGCTCATCACAGCGTTATTTACAATAACAAAGAGATGGAACCAAACCAAGTATCTAATGGAGAATGAATGGCTAAAAATCTATGATATAGTCTCACAATGGAGTCCTATACAACACTTAAAAAGACTACAAATTCATGAAACACTGCATAACATGAATGACTCTAGAAGAAATTTTGTTGACATAAATCAGTCACAAGAAGACAAATGATGGAAGAAGACCAATATTGTTTTAAACAAACCTAAGGAAAGATTTACACACAGTATCATTCTTAGATGGTTACCAAAGAGGGGAAGAGAGGGAGAGGGGAGTAAAAATTAATAGGTAAGTTAGAGGGAGGGAAAGACAATATATAATAAATGGTTGATAAGGCATCATTACTACATTTTTAAATAAAATAACATCTCAAACTCAATGCCATTGAGTTGGAACCTACTCATAGTTAAACCTCAGAAACTGGATTTCTGATGCTGCAAATAACACAGGAGATTACTCATTTTCCACCTATGGAGGTTTTAAGCCACTACAGTGGTGCAGCTTTTGGGGTTAGTAGGGCAACTCCCAACTGACAAAGCCACCAGCGCTTTCCTATTAAATATCTTATTGTAATTAATGTGATAAAGCTAAATGCATGAATGACTGAATGAAAAACTGATATGACTTATAAATGTTCACTCAGGTAAAATAGAAAAGAAAAAAATCTTAATGGAAGAAGACTATCTGTCTTTCTTCCAAGGAGCTGCTGGAGGATTTTGAACCGCTGGAGATGTGCAGCCTTTGGTTAAACAGCACAATAAGCCACTGGGCAACTAATCAGAAGAGATCCATATTTGCCCTCTTTCCTAAAAAGGTGATGTAAGAGAATGCAAAAATTATTGAATAGGATCATTAATATCATATGCAAGTAAAATCTTGCTGAAGGTTATTCAAAAACTGTTGGAGCAGTACATCAATAGGGAACTGCCATAAATTTAAACTAGGTTGTGAGATTAGGGCTATCATTGATGATATCAGACATATCTTAGCTGAAATTAGAAAATATCAGAATGATGTTTACTTGTGCTTTGTTGACTATGCAATGGTATTTGACAGTGTGGATCGTAATAAATTACAGATGCATTGAGAAGAATAGGAATTCTAGAATACTTAATTGTGCTCATCCAATATCTGCACATTAGCCAAAAAGCCATTGTCTGAACAGAACAAGGTTATATTTTGTAGCTTAAAATCAGGAAAAGGGAAAGTCAGGATTCTACTCTTGCATTATACCTATTCAATATGTACACAGAGCAAGTAATTTGAGAAATTGAGCAGGATGAAGAAAAAAGTGGCATTAGGTTTGGAGAAAGATCACATTGTTGTGAAACTGCCCTTTGATGAGGGCCATGCACAAAAAACTGATGTCTCTATTCAACAGCCAGTGAGGGCTTGATGTCTTTCAATAGCTAGGTGTGTGAGTTTGGAAAAGAATCTTTCCCCATTTGAACCTTAGGATAATTGTTGTCCTGGCTAACATGGCGTAGAGTCATGTGAGTGACCAGAGCCAGGAGCACTCAGATAAGTCTCAAGTTTTAGGCTACTCTTATTTAATGGAAACACCATTTCTTTCTAAAATTAACTTTGCATCTGTATGAGGAGAAGTGTGGCATCAGGATTGGTAGAAGATCCATCAACAATCTGTGTTATGCAGATGACGCAACCCTGCTTGCTGAAACTAAGGAGGACCTGAAGCATTTGCTACAGAAGGTCAAGGACTGCAGCCTTCAATACGGATTGAGGCTCAATATCAAGAAGACAAAGATTCTCACCACTGGACCAATTGGCAGCATCAGGTTGGATGGTGAAGAGATTTAGATTGTTCACAGCTTTTGTTTGCTTAGCTCCACAGTCAACACTTTTGGCACCAGCAGCGAGGAAATTAAAAGACGTATTGCAATAGGAAATTTTGCTGTAAGGGACCTCTCCAAGGTACTGAAGAGCAATGGTGTCTCTCTGGAGACTAAGGTGTGCCTGATACAGGCCATGGTCTTTGCAATCACTTGCTATGCATCAGAGAGCTGGACAATGACTAGGGAGGCTAGAAGAAGAATTGATGCCTTTGAGCTGTGGTACTGGAGAGGAGTATTGAATGTACCATGGACTACTAGGAAAACGAACAGGTTCATCCTGAAGAGGGTTAAACCAGGCTGCTCCTTGGAGGCAAGGATTCTGAGACTTTGTTTATCATACTTTGGACATGTTGCAAGGAGGGACCAGTCCTTGGAGAGGGATGTCATGCTTGGGAGGGTGGAGGGACAGCGCAGGAGGGTAAGACTCTTTATGAGATGGATTGATTCAGTGACTGGGGTAATCGGAGTGCGTGTGTCAGAGACAGTGAGATTGGCACAGGACATAGCAGGGTTTAGGGATGTTGCACATAGGGTTGCTATGAATCGCAATGTGCAACATCCCTAAACGGCACAAAACAACAGCAAAACCTAGTAAAAAACCTCCTCAAACTTCGCATTTACCTTGTCACCAAATCCAATACTTTCTATCTCCTATAAAGTTTTCTAGATTTTCTTTACTTCTA
The DNA here is from genome assembly GCF_000299155.1 of Elephantulus edwardii. Taxonomy (NCBI): domain Eukaryota; kingdom Metazoa; phylum Chordata; class Mammalia; order Macroscelidea; family Macroscelididae; genus Elephantulus; species Elephantulus edwardii. Next base: position 1,100,329 of record NW_006399842.1, on the reverse strand, counting down.
ATCTAGGTCAAGTTTGCACTATTGCTCATTCAGGCTATTTTAATAGCTTCCTCATTTGTTTCCATGCACTCAAGGTCACTTCTCTAATTCATCTGGCACAAATTAAATATTAATACTCTTTTGCCTAAAATCCTTTCCTACAGAATGAAATCTAAGTTCCACAACAGGCCTGGCAAATTCCTCTATGACCTGCCAGCTGTCTCCCATTCCATCTATATTTCCTCCCACTCACCACTGTACATCTTGGACTCTGTTGAATCATTAGTAGTCCTAGAATTTTTTTCTGCTGTCTACCTTTTCCATCTTCTGCCTTTATCACTCAAACATTTATTGAATTCTAAATATCAGGTTCTAGTCTAAGGGGCATACCGCATAATGGTTTGAACTGCAAACTGGAAAGCCGGCAATTTGAAACCACAGACACTCTCTGGGAGAAAGATGGGCAGTCTTGTCTTGAAAAGATTTACAACCTTGGAAAATGGATGGAGGGTAACTCAGCTGAACTCAGTTCAACTAGAGCACTGAGATAAAGCACTGACCAAGACAAAGCATCTGCCATCTTGGAATTTACATTTTAGTGGGAAAAGAGACAAACAACAGAGTAAAGCAAGGAAGGTAAGGAATTGAAAAGGACCATTTAGGACGACCAGTAAAGAGCACACTTTCTTGTGAAAAATTTATGGTTATTCATTCCTTTGAATGTTATGTATCTTTTCTATCTACTTGTAAATTTCCCATTATCACTGGTTTTTCACAATTATTTTTTTTTACCATCAATCTTGAGTAGGGGATATGCACGTGTGTATATATGTGTGTGAGAGAGATAGAGACAGAGAGAGACAGAATGAGAAACTTGAGGTTTACTGATCTTCATGGAATATAGGTATATTTTCATCAGTATGGAAAGATCTGGTCATTATTCCTTCTAAATATTTTTTCTGTTACTTTCTTTTCTTCTGTGACACTCCAATTACATATATATATATATTAAACCTTCTGAAATTTTTCCATGAGTCACTGACGGTCTGTTCATTTTTATCTTTATTATTTTTTGTGTTTTATTTTGGATAGATTCTAGCTCTAAATCTTCAAGTTCACTGATATTTTTTTTCTTCAGTGTCTAATCTGATGTTAACTCCATCCACTGAAATTTCATTCTAAAGAGTTCGATTCTTTTAAAATAGCTTCCATTTCTCTCATCATTAAACTCCTATTTTCCTTTAAAATTTTGTACATAGTCACAATGTCAATTTTAATATCCCTGTTTGCTAATTCCTTCTATTATTCATGGATCTGTTTTATTGACTTGATTTCCCCTCCCCCGTGTTACAGGGGGTTTTTTGCTTGTGAACTTTTTTTTTAATTGAATGCTAAATATTATTAATGTTATAGTGTTGCGTGTATAGATTTTGTATTCTTGTAAAAAGCACTGGGTTCTGTTTCGACAGTCAGTAATTTGAAGATCAATTTTATCCCTCATTTCCGTTTTCCTAGGATGGGTATGGAGCAGTCTTGACTCATGAGATGATTCAACTCTACCTACTATAGCAGGGTTTCTCTAAAGTTTTTACTGAACACTCTTGGGGACCACCAAAAATTTTAAACTTCAGCTGTTCATAGCTTGAATAGTTCCTTGCTCCTGTGTGAGGCCTAGGAGATAGTAAGCATATATTTCCTGACCATTCTTTACCCATACTTATAGACTAACACTGCACACATGCATGGCTCTCATTAAAAACATATTGCCATTAAGTTGGAACTGACTCATAGCTGATCCTCAAGCTGGTACTTCAGAGGCTATAAGCTGCACAGCAGGATACAATCCATCTTTCTCTCAAAGATTCATGGTTGAATCCAAATCACCACAGAAGTATTATCATTGGGTTAGCAGCACCACCTACAGACTACACTGCCAGAGCTCCCTCAGAGCAAATATTCCTACGGAACCAATGCAGAATTCTGGAGCTCCTTTTTCTATTTAATTCCCTTTCTACAACTCTGTCCACAACTCCTAAGAATTTCATTCTCCTGACATGTCATTCTCCATCTCTTCAATTCACTGGCATAACTGAGTGCTGCCTAGGTTTGGACCTATGTTCTGGAAAACACCTCTAGACAGAAGGCTGAGGTAACCATAGACCACGTTGGTGGGATTTCCTCTGCTCCTTTGTTCAGTTGTCTATTGTCCAAACTTTGAAAATCCTTAATGTTTTATGTTAAAGTTGTTCCCAACAGAATGTTAAGTCCAGTCTTTTTTTCACTCCATGATAACCAAAGTTGAAAGTCTCAGGAAATTATACGTGAGAAAATAAGCCACTTGAAGAGGTAAGGAAGAGTAATCCGAGCAGAGGAAACCATAAGAACAAAAACCAGCAAAGAATGAGCAAAAGATAGTGTTAGGAGATTAAATTGATTTATGTTTTTAAAGGATCACTTTGGCTGTGTCGTTGTTATGTACTGTCGAGTTGCCTGTGAGTCATAGCTACCTATGTACAACACCTTTGAAGCCTGCCCTGTCCTGAGCCAGTTTCACTGACTACCACACCTATTCCCATTGTGTCACTGTATAAATCCATCTCATCTGGAGTCTTCCTCTTCTGCGCTGTTCCTTCACCTTCCCAAGCATGATATCCTTCTCCAAGGACCAGTCCCTCCTGGCCATGTGCCCAAAGTATGTGAGACGGAGCTTCAAAATCCTAGCCTCCATGGAGAAACTTGGTTTCACTGTCTTCTAGACAGACCTATTAGTTTTCTTGGCAGTCCATGGTATGTTCAAGACTCTTCTCCAGCATCACAACTCAAAGGTATATATTCTTCTTCTGTCATCCTTAATCATTGTTCAGCTCTCTGATGAACAGCAAGCAATTGCAAAGACCATGGCCTGGATCAGGTGCACCTTAGTCTCTAGATTGACATCATTGCCTCTCAGTACAATGGAAAGGTCCCTGACAGTAGATTTTCCCATTGCAACTGATCTTTTGATTTCCTGACTGCTGGTGCTAACAGGGTTGACTGCAGCTGAACAAGCTGTAACTGTTAACAACCTCAGTCTCTTCTCCATGCATCATGGTGCTGCCAACTGGCTCTGTGGTGAGACTCTGTCTTCTTGATGTTGAACTTCAATCCATATTGAAGACAACAGTCCTGGACCTTCTGCAGCAAGCACTTTAGGTCCCACTCAGTTTCCACAAGCAAGGTTGTGTCATCTGCATAATACAGGTTATTTGATGAGTCTTCCTCCAATTCTGATGGCACATTTTTCCTCAGAAAGCCCAATAATGGCTACTTCTGTAAGGGGAAGTGTCTTTCATCAGCTTCTTTTGGTAAAATGCTTGTCTGTCAGATATTTTTCTAAAGATAAGCATTAAAATTAAGACTAACTAGGAAGAAGGACTGGCCATCCGCTTCTGAAATACAGCAAGCCATCAAAAACCTTATGTAAAATAGGGCACCCTTAAAGCATATACTTAGAGTAGGGAGCTCTGGTTGCATAGTGGCAATAAGTTGAGTTGCAGTTCCAAAGGCACACAGTTCAGGACCACCAGCTGCTCTGTGGAAGAAGGATGGGCAATTTCCTCCTAACCCACTGGAGGGTCAGCTATGGGTCAGTCTGACTCCATGGTACACAACAGCAAAACAACAGAATAGACACGGCAACTGAGGCTGAGCATTCAAATTAGCAAACACAAAGGAGGAGGAACAGTTGTAAGCAGAAACTAAAGATTGGGACGTAGAATGTGAAAAGCATGAATGTGGGAAAACTGGACATTTAGAAAGAAATGGAACACATAAATATTGACATATTAGGTAGTGGCAAAATGACATAGATTGGCATGGGACGTTTCAAATCAGATGATATACTATGCCAGAGATGCAAAGGTGAGAAAAAATGGGGTTGCTTTAATAATTAGAAAGGCTGTTTCTAGATCCATCTTGAAATACAATGTTGTGAGTGACAGATAATATCCATACGCATACAAGTAAGTAAATACAATTATCATTCAAATATATGCACCAACCAACAGAGCCAACAGAGTTGATAGTAATGGGTTTGTTAGAAATGGTTACATATGGCTGTTGTTAGATGCCATAAGATCAACTCTGACTCATAGTGACCCTATGAACAATAGGTTGGAAATATATTCTTTCTACCAACTTTTACAGTCAGAAATTGATTGAATATGCAACCAAGATATAATATTAATAATAATGGGTGAATGGAATGCAAAAGTTGGGAACCATGAAGAAGGATCAGTAGTCAGAAAACATGGACTTGGTGACAGAAATGAGGCTGGGGATAGAAGATAGAATTCTGCACAATCAATGATTTATTTGCAAATACCTTTTATAAGAAACACAACCACAGGCTAGACACATAGATTTCACCTGATGGTATGCACAGGAATCAGATCTCTTACCTCTGTGGAAGGAATCGCTGGAGAAGTTCAGTATCAGCAGTGAAAACTAAGCCAGGTGCTGACTGTGGAAAAGATGTGCATCAGGGAAGCTTCCTGTCTACTTTGGCTATTGTGAGAAAAATAAGCTAGCAGCAGCAAGGATGGAAAGAGGTATAAATTAGGAGCATACTGCAGTAGTTCAAGCACAAGATCATGGCTGCTTAGGTTTAGTTGATAGTAATGGGTTTGTTAGAAGGGGTTACATATGGCTGTTGTTAGGTGCCATCAGGTCAACTCTGACTTATAGTGACCCTATGAACAATAAATAGGTTGAAACTTGCCCTATCCTGTGCTGTGCTCCCAATTTTCACTATTTTCAAGTCCATTGTTTGAGTCACTGTATTAGTCCATCTTGTTAAGGGTCTTCCTTTCTTTCACCAATTCTTTATTTTTTGAATCATAATATCTTTTCCTAAATTGGTGTCGCCTGATAACATGCCCATAGCATGTACAGTGACACTTCACCATCTTTGGCTCTAAGGAGGCACTAGTTGCACTTCCTCGAAGTCAAATTTGTTCATTATTTTGGCAGTCCATGGCATATTCAATATGCGTCACCAATACCAGAGCTCAAGGGCATCAATTTTTTTCTGTCTTCTATATTTACTGTTCAACTATCAGAGGCACAGGAAGCAACAGAAAAATACCATGGCTTGAGTCAGGCACACTTTAATCTTTAAACTGACATTCTTGCTCTTTGAAACTTTAAAAAGGTCCTTGACAGCAGATTTGCCCAGTGCAACATGTCTCTTAATTTCCTGAATGCTGCTACCATGACTGTTGATTGTGGATACACGTAAAATTAAATAATTGACAAGTAAAATATTTTCTTCAATTACAGTGATGTTGCCTATTAGTACAGTTGTGAAGATTTCTAATTTCTTGATGTTAAGTGCTCTTTACATCTGAAGGCTGTACACGTTGATCTTCTTCACGGCTTCAAGTCCTCTTCACTTTTGGAAGGCAAGTTGGTATAATCTTCATAACATAGATTGTTGCTGAATCTTCCTCCAATCCTGATGTCACATCCCTCTTCTCAGATTAGTTTTTCAGCATATAGATTGTAATATATTGTGGTTCTTGTCCAATATCATCAAACTGATGACAACTCATAGCATCCCTAAGATCAACAGATTTGAACCTGGCCCAATCCTGCACCATCCTCACCATCTCTGATATACTTGAGCCCACTGTTACAATCACTGTGTCAATCCATCTTGTTGAGGGGCTTCCTTTCTTTCACTGACCCTCCACTTTAGCAACATGAAGGACTGACCCCTCCTGAAAACATGTCCAAAGCATGTGAAATTAAGTTTCACTACTTCCTCCAAGTTAGGTATGTTTAAAAGATACAGTTCTATACCCGTGTTTATTGTGGCTTTGTTCACGATAGCAAGGAGTTAGAAACAACCTAAGTGTCCATTAACAAATGAATGGGTAGAGAAGCTGTGGTATATTCACACAGTGGAATACTATGCTGCATTGATAAACAAGGAACTCATGTAATATTATTCAAAATGGGTGACCCTAGAGGACATTATGCTGAGTGAAGTATCTCAGTCACAAAAGGACAAATACTGCATGGTGCCACTGTTGTAAAACAGGACTGGCCTCGGGGTTGGGGGCAGACTGAGAAGGATGAGTTCAATAATGTATACTGCATTGAAACTGATGAGGGAGAAAACTGTTTAAAAGGGATATGTGATTAGGTATTTTTGTCATGATAGGAGTCCAGAGCAAAGGCTGTATAGTGGAGTGGACCTGGGGGAAGGGATTGTAAAACAATGCAAGAATTTTTCTTTTACTTTTCCAAGAGGGTAGTGTTACTAGGGAGGAGGGTTTGGAGGGGGGAAAGTGCAACAATGAATAAATGGAAATCCAAAGTCTCTGTAAATTTTCATTGAAATTAATAATTAAAAAATGTAATAAATAAAAAAGTATTACAAAAAAAGATACAGTTCTGATGTACAGCTTTCCTGATTTTAAAGTATTATTCAGTATCTCTTTATTCTGTTCTAGTCTTTATTTCTTGGTTCATATACAGATTCTGGATGAGCACCAATATACTCTGTAAATTTTCCTTCAAATAATAATACAAAGTTTAAAATGTGTCAGTTGGGACATGGAAGGCTGAGATGCTCACTAAATAACCAAGTAAAATATTAAAATTGGAATACATACCAGTCTAGAGCCCAAGAAAAGTCAAGACTGGAGATAAAAAAATTAGGAGTCAGTAGCATATAACTGGTACTTAAAGCCAAAGGACTTGAAATCATTCAGGGAATGAGCATAGATAAGAGGAGAAATGTCCAAGGAGTGAGCCCTATGGCTTTCCAACGGGTCTTGAAAAAAAGGAGCAGAATAAGTAACAGTCAGTGAAGTAAAGGAAATGCAGGAAAGTAGGCTGTCCTTCACCTTTTTCTGCTTGACAAATTGTTCTTCATGCCTCAAACTCCAGCTTAAGCATCTCCTTGGGGAAGTTATCCCTGATTGGGCTAAGCAAAGTTAATTACTCCCTTTCCTGTGATCTCCTATGTATGCTCTCTCAGCACTTATTACACAAAATTATAATTTTCATGTGTCATCTTTCCCACTAAACTATACACCCCTGATGGGCAGAGACTGTGTCCTATCCATAACCACATGCCCACAATTAGCCCAGGGCTTGTCTCAGTAGATTCCCAGGGAATGAGCTAGATAGAGTTCAAAAGAAGCAAAAAGCTTAAATATCTGACAGTGGTCAAAGAAGTCTTCACAGAATAGGCTGGGATTTAAGTAGCACCTTGGAAGGCACTGAATTAAAAATAAATGGCATTGTTGTTGTTATATGCCATTGAGTCACCTGCAACACATAGCCACCCTATGTACAACAGGTCTGAACTCTGTTCTGTTCTGAGCCGGTCTCACTGACGTGAACACACCTATTCCCATTATCGCAGTTACTGTGTCAATCCATCTCATCCGATGTCTTCCTCTCCTGCGATGTTCCTACATCCTTCCAAGCATGATGTACTTCTCCAAGGACTAGCCCCTCTTGGCCACGTAAATTTACAACCCACCAAAAATAGTGAGAATTCAAGAACACATATAAGTATGCTTAATTGATACCAAAAGGAACAAAAAGGTAGAACTGGGAAGGCACATAATTAAGTCATAGATACAAGGATCATGCTTATTGGAAAGGATTTCAAGGTTCAGGTAGAGTACAAGTAAGCTAGGCTGGAGCCAGTCCAAAGAGGTAACAAATACCAGGCTCAGGGCTTGGTTTGCAAACTACACTCTTCAAAACACTAGTATATCCACTGAGTCAAAATGTCCATACTGGTGTTTTTCTATAACTTTCAAATTACTTCCTCATAGACAAGTTGGAAAACTACTGTTGTTATAGATAACAAATGACATCATAGTAGTAACAACTGACACAATTAACTAAATCATTCTTTTGTGCTAGATACTGTGCCCAGTTTCCTACATTATTTTCTCATATTGATTTTACAATACTCTGTGAGGTGGATACTAACATCATCCCTATTAGCAGATATAGGAACTGAGGTATAAAATACTAACTTTCAAGCTCACCAGCTAGAGTTACTGGGAGGAGGAGCTGAGATTATTAGCTCACACCCAAAGAGTCTACAAATAAAACCAAAGCCCTGGACTACTGCAATTCTTCTTGGCCTCTTTCCTTTTGGGTGTCTGAAGTTCAAAGAGAAGGGTAAAAAAAAATTTGGGAAAAACACTTTAGTACCTGAAAGGGGTCTCCTCCACACATCGTAGGCCAAGAATCATGGACTAAAGAGAAAGTTAGACACAGAAACCTGGAGGAAAATACAGATCAAGCAATGGAATTGGGGGAGAATGCCCTGGAAAATGGAAACCTTTCTGTGCATGTGTAATTCTACCACATGCATCATCTACACCCAGATGGGCCTTACTATTTAAGCCAGGGTCACACTGCTGCCCTCAGGAAGACTGGCAGGAGGTTATGTTGCTGAAGGCTGACCGGGCAATGACAGGGGGACAAATCAGAATGACAGGGCAGCCACGTTCCTAGGCAACAGATTACAGGAAACCTGCCCACAGTCAGCACAGTGCCAGCAGTCACTCCGGGCCATCACAATTTCCCAAGTAGTTATTGTGGCTATGATTGGAAAGAGGTCACAGTCACATGGGCAAGATAAATGTAATTTGGTGGGGCTCGAGGTTATGTCTTGGAATACTACACGATCTGGGCCAGACCCAGATTACAAGTGAAGATAGTTGCATGGCAAAAATAAATAATCTATTTGCAGAGTATGACAACTTTGTAGAGATCTTTCATACTCTTTATCATATTTGAATTGATTTACAACCCTGTGAGGCAGGTAAAGAAACTGAGATAAGAGATGTTCATTGCTATATGCAAGATCACAGAGCAAATCAATGGCAGCATCATGTCTTATCCCTAAGTCTTGTGGCTTCAAGTCAATTCAAGTATCTGACACTCGCAAAGTTTATTCTTAAATATTTTAAGAATAAAGGAAGCACAATGGGACTTCCCAAAGAGAAAAGGATATTTTCTCTCTTCATCATTGTGGTGACGCATAGTAAACAACACATTTTCAAATAGCTCTCACACTTCATACATTGTCAAAGTGTTTTTATCTATGTTTCTTCACAATACACCTATGAAAGCAGGTAGGTATGTGACTATAGGTGATTTATAGATAAGGATTCTGAGGCTCAGGGTGATAAAGAAACTTTCCCAAAGTCACATAGCGGGTAAGAGGCAGAGTTCTTACTTGTGCTTGGACCTCTAGCCCTGTGCTTCTCTGCTGACCCCGGGTCTGGAAGCATTTAGTTGTGGTCAAGGGATGGAAGATGGTCACAAGGCTGTGGCTCCATTTGCCAGACATGGTTTGTCCAAACCAGTGGCTCCCTTCCTGTCTGACTTGACCTTCTCCTATTCCCCACAGCTTGGGCACTTAGGTCGCCGGTTCCACCCCTCAACTGCCCCAAGCAGCCTGTCCATAGCAAGACACGGTAGCAAAACAACCACGCTGGCCCTCTACCCAGCCACTCTCCCCAAGCCAGGATCCTGTGGCTTGGCTCTGCATGCTGGGCTCACATGATGCTCCTGGAATAGCCCTCAATGTCAAACAGATACAGCCACACAGTCCCCCAAGGCGACTTCTGGATGCTTCAACGTCGCCACTCTTTTTCACTAATCTTTAGGTAGCTCAGGTCATGACCTGTTTTCTTTTGTTTGCCTCTTAAGTTTTGCTACTTATTCTTTCTTTCCATGAGGTAATTGATGGCTGAGCTACATCCTGCTTGTGAACTAAGGCCTGGAGTCCCAAGGGCTAAAGGGCCTATATTCTGGTACTGATTCTTGCCTGAATTCGCCTCCCAAGGCCTGTAAAGAAATCCTGCTGATTGGTACTCATCCCCTATGGTAGGTGCCCTGGGACTGGACCTTAAGAGCCAGCCTTCTTGCCTGCTGTTAGATGAACTCCCCATCCACTAGATGCACCACCCAATTCCTTCCCCTCCTGATTTCATGCTACCATTACCTTCCTACCACTGTCTCCAGGGTAAAATACTCCTGGCCTTTTCTTAAACAGCTCTTCTAAATTGGACACAAAGGAAACTTTATGAAGCTCAAGCCTGAAAAGGAACCAGCTGAAGTAGTGTCTGTTTGTGTAACATGGATGGAGTTCTCACATCCCAGTAGCAGTCACAGTACAAAGAAGGATTTATGCCATAGACTGCACATCTCTGCATCTGTTCCCAATGTTCTCAGGTCATAGACATACAGGCAGGGATTCTAGGGAGACTGTGGAGGTAGTAACTAACTAGCACTGGGGACGGGAGGAAATCAGACATCATTATCTCCCTTGTAAAATTAGTTGTCCCTCTCATTGTCCTTGCACTGGAACTGACTGAATGGTTTCAGCCTGAGTCTTGCTTGGGAAGCTCTGCAGCATTGATAGAGCTGACCTGCCCCACAAGCACGTTGGTGTCCAGGACACCTCTTCTCCCAACAGATTGTCTATTCTGTCTTCTCCTCCTCTGCTTGTCCCTTAACAGCATGTCGGTGCCTACAGGCCTCTTCTCAAGTCTTTTCTTACACTATAGCCTCTCACAGCTTCAGTTACAATCTGAACGCTGATGAGTTCTTAATATTTCTCTCCAGTCCAGACCTCTCTCCTAAAGGCCCAACTATGCATCATGGTGGAGATGGGGAGAATCTGTGTAATAAATGTCTCCATTTGAATATCACACACGTACTTAAAATATCTTTAAGTACAACTCCAAATCTTTCAGGCCTGGCCCTCTTGCCACGGCCTCAATCCACCCTCCCAAGTGCGCGTCACCTGATTTCATCTTTCCCTCGCTGCAGCAATCCCTCCTCTTTTTCTCCATCTCAGTCACTCACTAACTCAAGTCATTCTGTCTCTTAGATGGCTCTCATATCTACCTTTTCTCCTCATCTGCATCAAGATCTTTCTAATCCAAGCCAGCGCTCTCTCTTGTTTATATGAAAGAAATGGCCTCATTAATGACTTCCTGGCTTTCAGCCTTGTTTCTGTCCAACCCCATACTGTAGACTGTTCTCTGTTATAAGAAAATCTGAATACATCAGTCACCTGCTTAAAATATTTCAGTCTCCCACTTTCCTTGGAGACTCCATGCCTTGGTCTATACTTACCTCTGGAGCCTTCTCTCTCCTTTTCTTCCACATCTCTGTCTTAAACCTTTCCCTCTAATCACATTGAACTTCCTTCTCTTCCTACAACACATCATGCTCCCTCTTAACTCTGTAAATATTGCTGATCTTCTAACTCTTACTTCAGGTTTCAATTTAACTGTTACTTCTTCTGGGAAACATACTTTAGCATCACCCTACCCAGAAAATGTCCCACAATCTCACAGGTGTACAACTCTAACACTTAAAACTTTAAAAAAACCCAAACACACAACACCCAAGATGACTCACAGACGATACTCCAGGGGGTTTCCAAAGCCATGAAACATACAAAAGGAAGTTGTCCATCTTTCTCCCACAGAGTTCCTGGTGGATTCGAACTGCCGAGGGGTATAGCCTTTGGATCAGCAGTGCTAACACCCTCCGGACTCTGTCACCAAAGCTCCTAACACTTATCACACTTGTAATAATTGCTTTCAAATGTATTTGTCTCCCACAATAGGCTTAATGCACTAAGGAACAAGGACTGCTATATTAAGGGCTGCCATTTCAATGTTATACCCCTAATGTCTAAGGACAGTGCCTGACTCCTCCTAGGCATGTAGCAAAAACTGATGAAAGAATGAATCAACAAATGGTAGGCACTTGGATTTATGTATGCTATTTAATTAATGTAAGGTTTGTTAAGGCAGGTATTATTAGTCTCATTTTACAGATGAGAAAAGGAAAATATTTAGCCTCAACTCACACAGCTAGCATGCAGAGAGCTGAGAGATGGACACAGGTTTAAGGTCCACACTGGAAACCACCTCTATCCCCCTCTGGCCATCCATCCTATCCCCATCTCTTATCCCACCTGAGATCTAAAAGTCTCTCTGGACCCTGTCAAGATTGAGAACTTGAGCTTGGAACTGGCATTGGTTACCTGGAAGCACGTGGGCCCCGGCCTCCCTGCTGGGATGTCCGACTGGTAGAACACTTTGAGCTCTGGAGTCAGGGCAATGACAGTCTTAATCACCAAGGAGATGATATCAGACCAGACCTTCTTGATGTCAACACCTTTGGAAGACAGCCTACAAAGAACGCTAGAAAAAGTCCTCTTGCTGCCTGTGTTAACACTGTCCGAATGGACGAAGTTACCACTGTGGATATTCAGGGAATAGTTGGTTAAGTGCATAAAGATGTGGTGCAAATTTTTAGGGCTGGGCTCCTGATATGGCTCGGTACAAAATCTAGAGAGTCCATCTTTGGCAATATAAATCTCTAAGGGGTCTAAGGACTTTAGTAAGACATACAGACGAATATCAAACTTCAGCTTGTCAATGAGGAGAGGTTTGCAGATGTACTCCTGGACCACAGCGGGTCTGCTCTGGAGGGTTCCTGCTAGGCGGATGTCATTGGGATCTTTAATGAGGTAGATTCCATCACCTTGACAACCACCATCAGGTTTTACAATAAAAGTGGGCTTCCAGGAAGGGTCCTCGTCTTTCACCATGCGAACCTGAGGGAAAGAAAAGGATAGTTAGCACTGTGTTCTTTCTCTTCTAGCACTGGCTTCCAGCCCAGCAGAGAGCAGGCCCTTAGCAAATGTCTGGTGAATGACACAACAACCCCAGCCTATCTGAGCACTCACTTAGCATCTTCCATAGAGAGATGTTGCTGGCATAGGTAGCTAGATGGTACCATCTTCAATAATGTCCTTCAGAAAGGGAGATGTTACTGTTGTGTGCCATCAAGTTGGAACTAACCCATAGCTAACTCCCTAGTGGGTTCTCAGAGGCAGTTAATTGCACAAGGTGGGGTTGGGGGGGGGGAACTGGTCCATCCTCCCATGGGGTAACTGTTAGATTAGAACCATGTTCCTTCAGGATTGCAGGGTGTCTTCTTACCACTGAGCCACCAGTGCTCCCTTTTCAGTCATGAGATCTACTAAGTTCAAATCTCATTTTGACACTTAATGGCTATAACCTTAAGTGAGTAATTTAACTAATATCAGCAATCAGATCATTTATATGAACACCAGGTACTAATGGAGGCATTGTATAAACTTACCTAATTCTCACAGAAAATATGGTTGTTTCTTTTTCATACTATAAAAAATAAGATATAAAAGTTGCTTACAGTATGGATATTGCAGTAGACTTCCCGGGTTCAAATCTAGGCTCTACACTTTACTGTGTGACCTTGAACAAGATATATGTTACTTGAACCTTCCTCATTTGTAGGATGGGAGTTCTGGTGGACTAGTGGTGCAGAGTTGTGCTGCCAACTCAAAGGTGGGCAGGTCAAGTCCACCAGCTGCTCTGGGAAGAAAGATGGGTAATCTCTTTCCATAAGACTTACAGCCTCTAAAACCCCACTGGAAAGTCAGCGCTGAGTAGGTTTTGATTCTATGGTGCATAATACAACAGGACGAAACATCTGTAGAATCAGGAGAAAGATGGGCATTCTTCCTCTGCAATTTACAGCCTCTGAAAACCTGCTGGAGGGTCAGCTATGAATTGGTTCTGTGGATGACACGTAGCAACCACCACCGCATTTGTAGACTTGTTGTTCAGTGCCATTGAGTCACAGGCAATTCATAGCAACCCTATGAAGGAGAGTCCTCGACGCTTGGTTGCCTTTCATCCTCTCTCCAGGTTCATAGGGTTTCCGGAGGCAAGCTGTTACGGAAGTGGATGCCACTCCTCCTTCCAAGCTTATTTGTAGACTAGAAGTCGTAATAGTGCCTACCTAGTTATATGGTTCTAAGGATTTAAAAATTAAGTGAGATGATAAACAAAAAGGACTCAGCACATAAAAATGAGCCATAAAAGACAAGTATAAAGCTAAGCCACTGCTAACTGTAAAAAATAAACTTGCCAGCTGAGATGCAGAATTGGGATTGAAATCTACATCAATGCATGGCCTTTGCAATGTCTCTAAACTGTCATGTCTCAGTGCCTTCATTTTAAATTTAGGATACAAAGACCTACCTTTACCATTGCTGTTAGGTGATGTCAATTTGACTATGATTCATGAACCCTGTTGTTGTTGTTATGTGCTGTCAAGTCACTTGAGACTTATAGTGACCCTATGTCCAACAGTCCTAAACTCTGCTTTGTCCTGTGCCAATCTCATTGTCTCCGACACACCTACCTGAGTCACTGAATCAATCCGTCTCAACGAATGGTCTTCCTCTCCTGCATTATCCCTCCACCCTCCCAAATATGATGTCCCGCTCCAACAACTGGTCCCTCCTTGCAACATGCCCAAAGTAGGTCAGATGAAGCTTCAGCATCCTTGCCTCTGAGGAGCAGCCTAATTTTACCCTCTCCAGGATGAACTGTTTGCTCTCTTAGCAGCCCATGGTATATTTAATACTCTTCTCCAACACCACAGCTCAAAGGCATCAATTCTCCTATCATCCCTGCCATTGCCCAACTCTCTGATGCATAACAAGTAATTGTAAAGACTATGGCTTGTATCAGGTGCATCTTAGTCTCTAGACTGACACCATTGTTCTTTAGTACTTTGGAAAGGTCTCTGTCAGCAGATTTTCCCAATGCAATTCATGTTTTAATTTCATGGCTGTTGGTGCCAAAAGTGTTGATTGTGGAGCCAAGCAAACTAAAGCTGTTGACAATCGCAATCTCTTCACCATCCATAATGATGCTGCCAATTTGGCCCAGTCATGAGAATCTTTGTTTTCTTGATATTGAGCTTCAATCCATATTAAAGGCTGCAGTACTTGACCTTCTGCAGCAAGTGCTTCAGGTCCTCCTCAGTTTCAGCAAGCAGGGTTTTGTCATCTGCATAACGCAGATTGTTGATGAGTCTTCTTCTAATTCTGATGTCACATTTCTCCTCAGAGCCCAGCCCCCTGGATATCTGTTCTACTTGTAGATTGGAAAGATATGGAGATAGGACACATCCCTAGCATACACCCTTCCTGATTTTGAACCATGCAGTGTTTGTTTCCTTGCTCTGTTTTGACAACTGCCTCCTGGTCCAAGCAGGATGAAGGGACTCAGCTTCCCCCCAACACACACACCACAGGTATGCCCATGCTTCCCAGAAGCCCATGGATCAAGGCGGGGCCTGCAATTCTTTGGGGAACAAGCTGAGAGGCAGAACGCAGTGTGGTGGGGAAGAGGTGGTACGGAGGCAAAACGAGGAACAGGAGGTGGGGACTCAGCTTATATGAACACTGTGACTGACAAACTGAAATAACAAATGAATATAAATAATAAATGAAATAAACTTTCTCCAGTGGAGCAGCTGATGGATTCAAACAACTGACTGGGTTATCAGCCTGATAAATTACACACTGTGCCACCAGGGGAATGCTTAACATACAGGTGTTGTTGTTGTGTACCATCAAGTCAGAGCTGACCTTCCAGTGGGTTTTCAGAGAGTTTTAATAGCTTCAGAGAGTTTTAACCCCATGGAAGGAGACTGCCCATCTTTCTCCCAAGAAGCAGTTAGTGGATTTGAACTGTGTACCTTTGGGATTGCAGCACAGCTCCTTGCCGCTAGGCCACCAGAGCTCCCTTAACATACAACTATTACATAGGAAATGGTAGTTTTAGAGTTTACATCACTGCCTATGTTCATTTAATAGAAGTGGCCAGTCCCTCCAGTCTGTTGAGATATTTCTGAAAGCAGATTCTGTCATTCACAATATTTGCTCTCCTCCCAGCTTCAGGTCACCAGGACATTTACATAATTATCTGGGGCATTTGACCAGTCCAGACAGTCGGTCTAGGGCTGTGGATCTGCATAATTCATGGAGCCTTTATTCCCCAGACACTTCCAGGATCATTGCTGCCACTACGGAGAAAGGATGAACTGCAAAGCCAGAAAAGGAGGATTTCACTGCCTGAGAGGAGCAGCAAGCAATCGAAAGGTGGATTTGAAAGAGGGAGTTACTCTCTCTGCAGCTTCTGGAGTGACAGAGGCCAGAACAAGCCTTCCATTCTTAACTCAGTGAACCAGAGTCTTGCCCGTGCAGTATGTCCCTGGGCTCTCCTCATCCCTGTACCTTTGTGGTGTAAGCCCAACCCAGGACGCCTCCACTCTGGTTTTACTTATCTCTTTGACCAGCCTATATTTCTAAGTGAAGTTTTTGCCAATTCCTTGGGCACTATCAGTTACTCTGGGCTTGTAAAAGATCTTTAACAATGGAGAAACACTTAAAGCCTTAATAATGGTCCACATCAATTGTTTCCCCTTGTCAGCAGGATTCAGGAATGGAACTTCACAGGAGATCAATGCAAACCTTCCAGGCCCTTCAGCGAAGTCTTTTTTTAACTATGACCTTGATGTTTATGTAGTTACTTAATATTCATCCAAAGAATACATGCTAGTGGCACCTTCCAGCAAATATTACTGGACAAATGGCGGGTATGGATCGACAAGTATAAAATGTCAAGTTTGCACTGTTGTGTAATTTGTCCCTCTGGAAAGCTTTTGCTATGCTGAAGATACTAACAGTTCAATATGTTATTGGGAGCAATATTTTCTCCTTTGAATTCAGTGTATATGCCTTAAATAAATGAAACTACATGGTCAATAGTCTCTGTCATTCTTTGCACTGCTGAACATTTCTTCTACATTTTGCCAAAGAAGTAGGATTCAAGTAAAGATTATCAACACTATAAGAATCACACAATTTTTATAAGTAGAAGGACCCTCAAAGATCAACTTAGTCCAATCTTTTCATCATTCAGTTGGAGAAGCTGAGCCTTCGAGAGGCGACGTGACTTGCCTTGAGCCCTGTAACTGGTGGTAGGAATTGAGATCTCCAACCTGACCTCAAGTACCTCTAGAGAGATAAATGTAAAGGTCCCTTGATCCTGAAGATTATAGGAAATACTACCTTTAGGGCAACTATAATTTCTGAGCTCCACCTTCACATTAAAGCTAGGCTCCTTAGCAAGGTTCTCTCAAGAGAACTGCAACTTTAGAATATTGAGTTTCTCAAGAGTGTGCAGGCTCTGATCTTCTGCCTCAGTTCCTGGCTTGGAAAAACGCAGATACAATCTATAGGAAAGCGTCATAGCTGCTTAGAAACCTCCCATAATTTCTACTCTTAAGATAAAGATTTTTCAGATTCATAGTCACTCTTTTTATAGACACATTGTTTTGTATAATCTTTAATTTATATTGTTTCATGCAATCATTCATACTCATTATATTTTATATAATTAATTATTACTGATCCATGCTTATTATTAGGGAGCTCTGGTGGCCTAGTGGTAAGAATCTGCCCTGCAATCCCAAAGGCATGGGGTTCGAATCCACCATGGGAGATGGATGGACAATCTCTTCCCATGCGATTAACTGCCTCTGAAAACACACTGGAGGGTAAGCTCTGGGACGATTTCGACTCTATGATACTCAACAACAACAACATGCCTATTATTGCACTATCTTTCAAGTCCCATTGAATCTTTCCTATTCCTTCCCCCTTCTTTTCACCCACTAAATTACCCTAGTAATTTCCATACTTACCTTTTTTCCACATCCTTTCTGCTCTCCCTTTCCTTTTTTGAACATTTATATACATCGTATTCAAATAACTTTGTTTTTACATTAATTTTCTTCTGTCATATTCACTCTTTTTTGGGGTTTCTCTCAAGGAGGGCAATTTCACTCAGTGACTAAAATTTCTTTCTGTATAGATTTTTAACAAGGAATCAAAATATAGTCTATATGCCTGGACCCCATATCCTGGCCATGTATAGTTTGGAAAATGCACCACAGGTGATTCTAATGCAGTCTCTAAAAATCACTGGTCTGACATAAATGAAAACATGAATGAAATGAAAGCACAATCTGGCCCCAATATCCTGAAAGAAGTTTTGTGCATCACCGTCAGCTTGTCTTTGAGGAAGACTCACATTTGGCTGGTGGTATCTCTGTATCCAAGTCAGCTGTTGGACACAAAATCCATTATCCTCTAAGTGTATATACATGGATGGTTGAAAGAGATATAAAGAGAATGGAGGGGCCTGGTTCCTTGGCATTCGTCCGCTCTACTGGGAAATTTAGATGTCTTTTACTGCCCCCTGGTGGATATTTAGGAAGTGTGACAAGGAAATTCAAGGGTCACTTTCCCAACACTTCTCTATACTAAAACACTGTATTAAAATGCCAAAATGATCTTAAAGAAGGACCACCACAAAACGCACTGTCTCAGTGATACTGTTAAGGTAATATCTAATATCACACCTTATGAATTTATGTTTAAAATGTCAGGGTGAACCAAGGTCATGTTCCGTTTTCATGCGCTCTGTCTGACCATTAAAATATACTTCAAGTGTTCTCCCTACCGTACAACTTGGCCAGTCAGACGTTCTTGCTCAGTATATATTAGAATATGTGAAATATTAGTATTAAATCTGGAAAGGTAAACCACCTGACACATTAGTGACATCTCTTACTCATTTTAGTTTATTACCTTCCGAATTTTCCATTAGGGGGGAAAACCCCCAAAACCATGGAGCAATGGCAGGCAGCAGCATCTCTACGCGGGTTTTTGTTTTGAGAAATGGCTTTGGGTGAGCTAGAAAAAGCACTGAGTTGGAAATCAGAAATTGTGGATTCAAGACCCCATTTAGCCAGGTAATTTCTGACCGTGTGACTTTGAGAAAGTGACCTAACAACCTGTGCTTCGTGACCCTGCCAGAAAACAAAGAGGCTGCCCTGAGGTCCCTGGCTTCAGCCAGCTCACAAGTTCTGAGCGATGATTTATCTCTACTTCATCACAGTTGAAGGATGGGTTACAAACACGCGGCTGACATGAATCACCAGTGAATCCACGCCGTGCTGTTGTGATCAGCGCATTGGGATGATCTATAAGCACGGGAGATTTGGGCTGGAGATTTATGATGCACTTGAGAAATCGGCGGGGCCTCTGTGGGAATCAAGCTAAATATTTTGAGAGGGAAAATTCAGCAACTAGAATACCAAGTCACAAAACATTATTAGCAGTGAGGGGCAGGTAAGAGGGCAATTTCTGAAGAAATACTGTTTCTCCAATACCGGGAAGTCAAAGCCCATTACAGCAGTCCTTTGTCACACAGGCAAATTTGCATCCATTCTTAGCAACCCAAGCCTCACCGTTACAAGTCTTGGCTGCAGACTTTTAGCAAAAGTAAACAACTTGTGATAGACAAACTAGATGGTACAAAGCGACCTGCCAAACCAGCCTCCTCTCAGCCTAGGGGCTGAGGCTGGCACCTGAGCGAAGTTTTATACTTAGTGTCCAAGGCCATTTTGAAGCATTTAAAAAGGAAGTGGGCTGCAGTCAGGTTACCAAGAGTCGGAAGACAAGGGCAACAAGGACCAGTCATATGACAGAAGGGGTGGGGGGAGAAAGGTGAGCCTCAGAGAAGGAGAGTGAGCGAATGACATGCAGCCACAGTGAAGCTGTGTGAAGGTAGGAGAAAGTGGGGGCTGGGGGGTGGAACTGCTGATAGTTCCTGTGGCTGGAGAAAAGAGAGCAAGTAACAGCACATGTGTGTGACAATCTTACTGGCGCGACCAACAAGGGTCAGACAACATTAACTTACTGAGCACTTGCTATGGGCCAGGCTCTGCTCTAAGGACTCTGCACGTATCATACTCACTACAACTCTATTTTAAAGATAAGGAAGTAGAAGCCCAGAGATTCTACATAATTTGCTAACATTTTCATAGCCAACACTTTGTGAAGGCAAGATTTGAACCCAAGAAGTCAGGTTCCAGAGCCTATGCCTTTTAGGATAAATGTACTTGAAGAAGAGCACGCAATTATATGAGTCAGAGCCTGAAAAGAAATGGCCCTGAAGGTAATTTTAGGGAATCTTGATAATATCCTGAAGTAATGGGGAGTCACTGAAGAGTTGTGGGTTTTTTTAATTTTTTTTTGTTTTGTTGTTGGTGGTGGTTTTTTATTGATTTATTTACAAAGTTTGAATACACTGTTTCTCACAAAAGATCCTTCCCATTGACTTCATGCCCCCACCCATCGAATTGTGCAACAGTATGATTAATGCCCCATCTCCCACCCATTGTCACCCCTCTGCTTCCACCTTCCCCCTCGCCTTGGATCCTCATAGTCATTCTATAATAATGGTTTTATACAATATTTGTCCTTGTGAGACTGAGTTAGTTCACTCAGCATAATGCTCTCCAGTCCCTCCTAAGTTAGGTAGTAATTTACAAAATCATTGTTCTTTTGTGCTGCATAGTATTCCTTTTGTATGAATGTACCACAACTCCTCAATTTATTTATTTGTGATTGAATATCTGGGCTGTTTCCAGTTCTTGTGATGGTGAATAATGCTGCTATGAACATTGGTGTACAAGTTTCCATTTGTGCCTCAGTTCTTATTTTCTCGGGGTATATTCCAAGCAGTGGAATAGCTGGAATTTCTATGTTCAGCTTTTTGAGGAAGTGCCAAACTGCCTTCCAGAGTGGTTGTACCAGTTTACGATCCTGCCAACAATGTATAAGAGTTTCTTTACTGAAGAGTTTTAAGATGTAGGCAACTTAATTCTATTTGTGCTATAGAAAGACCTCTCTGGTTAAAACGTAGAAAGTGGACTTGTAGGAGAAATGATTAAAGGCAGAGACAAAGACCCAGAACTGAAGCTGGCAGTGGGAATACAGAGAAGGAGGGAGGTTTGAGAAATAGTTTGAAAATGAAATTAACAGGTCTGGGTAAGTAGGTGAAGGAAACAGGCGCGCACACAACGATCACTATATGTCTAGGTGGATGATGGTGCTAGTCACAGGGAATGGAGCAGGAGGAAGAACCAGTTTAGGAAAGGTAGGGGAGATGATGAGCAAGATAGAGGAAGCTACAGGCCATGCAGCTAGAGAGAGAGTGTGTACTTATTTGGAAAAGTGTGTCTGGAAGTGGGAAGGGACATCTGGAGTCATCAGGCCTCCAGATGATGAAATGACAGAGCCTTCATTTCACTCTCACTCACTGCCACTGAGTTAGTTCCAACTCTTACTGAGCCCCCCTTGGTTATCGAAGGCTGTAAATGATAGTGGGAAGAGATTGCCCATCTTTTCCCCTCAGAGACACTAGTGGATTCCAACTATCAAAGATGCATGGCTGTTGGGTTAGCAATACCATGAGCTATGCTGCCAGAATTTCCTATCACCTACCTTCACAATAAATTCAATTCCCCAGTGACTATAAAACAGGGGCGTGGAGCTAGAATGGGGAGAAGAGATCACAACATACCTGGTATTTTTACTTGATCTGTAGGCAACAGATTGATTTTCCAACCAAAGAGTGACCTGGCATTCCTATCACTCTAGTACCCAGGAAAAGGACAGCTTGAAAGGAACAAGACCAGATGCAGGAAGGACAGGGGCTATCAGGTAGAAGCCTGGGCAGTGGCAGTGGGATGGGAGTAGGGAAAGGATAGAGACAAACAGATAGGGGGACTGATTGAAGGAAAATGTCAGAGAGAAGGGAAGAGGTCACAGGAGACACCAAGGTTTGAGTCTTTGGCAATTGGGTGATTATAGCCTTTTGGATTTTGGGGAAAGAAGCAGACCTGGAAGGAGAAAAGCTCACGTCATTCAATAACTGTTTATGGAGCAACAAGAGTCACATTTTCAGACATCACGATCTTATTCCTCAATTCTCTTATGGTTCATCAGAACAAGACCACATCGCCCAATGACTCAAAAAGATGATAGTGTTGATAAAATAACTTTCCCAATTGCAAACAAACAAACAAACAAACAAATCTGCCCTGCAGTGGTGGGGCAAGACCCAAATATTAAAGTCAGACATAGAGTATCTGGAACTTGAGGAAGGGTATCCAAATAAACCTCTCAGCCCACTGCATAGGCGAACATTTTCACTTACAGCCTGGCCTTTGAAGGGTTTCATTTAAGAGAACCTAAATGGGAAAGGTGGAAATCTACTTTATCACTGATAGGTAATCTGGGTTTATTTGAACAGTTTAAGAAGTAACAGTATCACTTAGGCTCAAATGATTGGCACTGACCATTCATGTGTGGATTCCTGGGCTTAGCTTGAAAGACCCATTTTTCCCCTCAGGGTGGCTGCCCTTTTCCTCCATTCTACTGCCTTTCATGACCCTGAGCTTTTACACATTCTGTCCCTTCTGCTTCTAACATCCTCCCTGCCCTTCCTTTGCCTGAAGAATGCTTACACACCATCTAAGGCTCTGTCCAAATGCTCCCTTGAGAATCTTTTCCTGGCCCTAAACCCCGCAGGCAGAATGGTGACTCTTGTCCTCTGTGCTGATAGCATATCTTTTTTCCAGAGAATATCACACCACCCTCCCTATAACTATGTTTGTGTCTACCAACATAAAGTTAATCTGCATTACAGCTTGTTGTCGATGTTGTTATGTGCCATCAGGTACATAGAAACCCTATGTACAACTGCCCTGTCCTGAGCCAGTCTCACTGACTCCAATACATCTAACCCCACTGCCCCAGTTAATATATCAATCTATTTCATCTGGGGTCTTCCTCTCCTGCGCTGTCCTGCCACCCTTCCGAGGATGATGTTCTTCTCTAAGGACTGGTCCTTCCTTCCCATGTGCCCAAAGTATGTGAGACAGAGCTTCAAAAATCCTAGCCTCCAAGAAAAATCTGGTTTCACCCTCTCTAAGACAGACCTATTTGTTCTCTTTGAGGTCCACAGTATGTCCAACACTCTTCTCCAGCACCACATCTCAAAGACATTGATTCTTATATCAATCTTAGTCACTGTCCAGTTCTAAGATGCATAGCATGTAATTGTGAAGTCTATGGCATGGATCAGGTGCACCTTATTCTCTACAATGACATTCTTGTTTCTCAGCACTCTGGAGAGGTCCTTGACAGCCAATTTTCCCAGTGCAATTCGTCTTTTGATTTCCTGATTGCTGGTTCTAAGAGTGTTGACTGTGGAGCCAAGCAAGCTAAAATTGTTAACAACCTCAATCTCTTCTCCATCTATCATGGTGTTGCATGTTTAAGTATATTGAGTAGGCCAAGAACATGGATTCTGGAATTAGGCTAACACCAGCACTAGAAAGCCCAGCGCTGTTGCATACTAGCTGCGTAACCTTTGGCAATTTCTTACCTCAGCACCTTAGTTTGCTCATCTGGAAGATGAAGGTGATATCAGTGTCTGTGTCACAGAGCTTTTGTGAGGATTACACAAGTTAGAGCATGGAAGTGCTGTGGCAAACACACAATGGGCTATTATTTCTTAATGTAACGATGTCTCTCCCATTTGGCTATGTGCTCCTGGAGGACCAGAACCATGCTTAGTTTTGTTTAATATTCCCAGTATGTAGCAGAGATGGTGCTCGATAGTTTCTGAAATTAAATTATTAAGAAGATTGATTGCCAAGGTATTTGCGAACCTCAGACACATTAGCTAATAAGGAGAGATGCTTGATAGATTGCCAGATAAACCTATTTCTCATGTAATTAAATATATATCTATAAATGTGTGTGTGTGTACACACATACAGAAATTTATTTATTTTAATGAGGAATAAATACATAAAAGGAAACTATCCTTTTCAAATATCTTATTACATACTACAAATTTTACAACCATAATCTATTACGTTACCAGAAACCTGCAAGAAAATAGAGGCTCAGAGAGGTGATGTCCCAGGGCCATGGCTACACAGCTAACAAGCAGTCAAGTTATAATTTGAAACCAAGGAGATGAGATTATAAAGTCTTTGCTTTTTCCATGGCAACCTAGCTCTCTGGGAAAACTCAAGGCAGTTGACATGTAAGAACTTTAATAGGCAGAGGAAGGAGTGAGCTAGAGGAATACAGAGTCAGAGCCACACTCATTGTGCCTTAGCCGAGACCCACAAATAGAATAAGAATCACTCTATACAGCCACAAAGATTTTCTTTCCAAAGCACTTCTCCACATTGAGCTACCAGGTATTCTCACAATTGGTCCTGTGAAGCCCAGGAAGTAATTATCGCTGCACACACACACACACACACACACATACACCCTATAAACAAAGAAACTGAGGCCAAGGGGCATAAAAACTTGTGTGAGCCTACACAACTAGAACGAAAATAGAGCCTCCAGATTTCCAGCCCAAAGTTCTTTTAACCATAATTAATTCTGAAGAGATTTTTTCAGAGGCCATCTTGAGCATAACTATTCTTTCCTCACACTGAATAATAATATAACATTCACAGGTAAATGTTTATGCTATTTTGGAGATACGATATCACACTTAATTGTCAAATCCTCATTCTAATGATAAATGAAATTGAAGCCCAGAGAGTAAAGCAAGCAGCCTAAGTCATACAGTGGGCAGGTGGGACTGAAGCATCAGCCCTGGGCCCTAAGGACCCTTTCTTTTGGAACGTGCACTTTATTTCACCTGAGAGGTGGACACAGCATCGCTTGCCAGTCAGGGAAGCAGTCACTTCTGAGTATAACTGAGAAGCAGAGATGTGCGTCTCCATGGGCTTTACCTCAAATCTAGCCTGTTACCAGGGAAATTTAGTGGGCCTTACCTTTAGTCAACAGTAACTTTATGTGAGTCATAATCCATCATTAGTGAGCAATCAAAGAAGCCCTTCTAGAACACACCTGGGACTATAAAACCTACTTAATAGGAAGGAATCAGTGTGAGCCTGTCCATTTTCATCTCATGTCTTCCATCAACATCGACCTCTTATCCCTGTGCTGAGAATAGTGAGACCAGAGGATGGTAGACTCACAGCCAGGCAGTCAGCTTGTCCTGGCCTCCCCCAGGCATTCCCTACAGATCTGGCCCCACACAGTCTTCTACCATCCTCGCCTCATTCCATTAGAAAGCGGGCTCCCAGCCAGTCTTGCTGGGAGTGATCCCTGAGTGCCTGGGGCCCTTAAGCTACAACCTCCCCTGTTCTCTCCATTGACTCCATACATCTGAAAGTTCTTGAGGAGACAATGCAGTACAGTCCAGAGCATGGGCTTTGGAATGAGACCTGGTTTCAAATCTCAGCTCTGTTGCTTCCTAGCTGTGTAAAACCTCCCCAAGCTGCTGACCCTCTTTATACTTCAGTATCTTTTTCTACAAAGCAAGAATAACAAGACCTATTATTAAAGCCTCTTGTTTAGAGTCAACAAAACCTTCTGGAGGGCCTTTTTTTTTAGTGGCCGGGTGCCAGTTTTATTAGATATGTTGGGTGGAGGGCCTTTTTTAAAATAAATAAATAAATAAATACGGTCTGGGGGATTATCTTTCAATTGTTTGATATTACATTTTGGAGGAACATTCTTCTAAGTTGTACAGCACTCTTCTGTCAATTTGCTGTGCTTAGGTAATCTGCGTTTGCTGTGATGTTCAACCTTTTACCACTGGGGTCTCAAAAGCCATAATGTCTGATGGACAGTGTTTGATGGAGCTCCCAGTTTTAAGAGAGGTTGGGAAGCAGAAGTGATATCTACTTCCTAAACCACATGCCTCTGGAAACTCTATAAACTTGGAGAAATGATACTTATAGAAAAGCCTCAGGTCTTTCGTTCATGGAGTAGCTATGAGTCATGCATGACTCGATGGTAATCAACAACAACATGAAACCTACACCTAAATCAAGAAACTGTTATACAAACAGAGCAAGGGAATGTACAATGGATTAAAAGCAAAGAAGATGTGCATTAACACTTTATCCTTTCCTCAAGCATATTCAGTCCATATGCTGAATAAATCATTCAAGAAATTAGGCTATATGAAGAAACATGAGGCATCAGGATAGGAGGAGATTGGGGAAGCAGCAGAATGCTCCCAGACGGGCATTTTTGGGTGGTCCAAGCCAACGAGAATGCTTGATTATGAAGGAATGTGGAATGATGGAGCTCATGGAGTTTGAACCTTGCCTTGGTTTTTAAATTCAGTTGGGCCAGACAGCCTGCAGCCCTTGGGCCTGGTTTTAATTGTTTTTGGTCAGACATTCTTTTAAGTGGTATAACACTGGTTTGTTCATTTGCTGTACAGAGGTAACTCGTGGTTGCTGTGATGCTAAACACTGTGACACTGATGTGTCAAATGAGATAATGGTTACCCATGGTGGACAGTGTTGGGTGGAGCCCCCTGATTAATACAAGCTTGGAAAAGAAATGGCTTCCACTTCAAAAATAGCTTGCCTCTGGAAACCCTATGAACTTGGAGAAACAAAGAAAGTTATACAAGTGTTCAGGTCTTTCGCTCGTTGGGTCACTATGAGTCGTCTACAATTCCCCGGCACTTACCAACAACAACAACTACAGTTCCTAGAGTTGCTGGGAAAATTAAATGGCGGCTTTCATTTATACTTGTTGTTGTTGTTTAATGCCGTCGAGTCGTAGATGACTCATAGCGACGTAGACGACTCATAGTGACCCTATGAACGAACAGCCTGAGCACTGTTCGTACATAGAGTTTCCGGAGTCAAGACATTTTGGAAGTGGATGCCGCTCCTGCTTCCAGGCTTGATTTAGTCGGGAAGCTCCAGCCAACACTGTCCACCATGGGTGCCCATTACCACGATTGGCACATCACTGTCACAGGCTTCAGCATCACAGCAACCACAAGTTACCTCTGTACAGCAACGCACAGACCAGTGCTATACCACCTAGAAGAATGTTACTGTACTGTTATTTATTAAGTCTTTGTTTCCTAACAATACTAACAATTATTTACTGATATATTTATTCCCAAGCAATTTCTCTATCCCCTGCCTGTACTGTCCCACCAGTGCCCTCCTTTCGGTGACTGCGACCTGGCTCATGATCTGCTGCTGCTGTTTCCTGAGTCGCTCTGGATGGATGCCAATCAAGGACTGGGTCAGCTTCCCACTTCCCATTTCCCTTAGGGCACCCCATCCAAGTCAGATCCACAGTCTGATTTGTCTCCTTGGATCGCGGACCTCACTCTTCTTTCTCTTCTTCGTCATAGTCTACCACTGAGATCCCAGAAGATATTACAACTTCTGTTAGATCCCACCCAGGATATAACATGTGATTGCTAAGTAAGCTTCCCTTCCAGCTAAAATCGTTTTTCCAATAAATGAGGATTTTCTGCTAATGAACTGGCTAAATAATCTTTCGTTCACTTCCAAATGTATACAACTCCATTATACTAAGAGTGGCTCTCCTCTTCCTGCTTGCCAATACCACAGTCCTTATGCTCCTTGTATTCCTGCCATACATTATACATCAAATTTCTTTTTCAAACTGCAAATAAAAATGTCATATTTTGTAGCACACTAGCCTCTATTCCAATGCTCTTTTGGCAGTACTGATTAGAACTGAGCATTGGGCTGTGCACATCAATATGGACACATGAGCTCTAATCCTGCAAGGTAAATAACACCATTTTCATTCTTATACATACAAGTGGCCAAGTTAACTAAACTGTTAGCTCTTTGTTGTTGTTGTTATTGTTGATGTGAGGGGCCCACATTTGTTTTTTTACTCATCTGACAGATTTTCTCAGCTGCAATCCTTACAGAAGCAGAATGCCAGGTCTTTTGCCTCTGAAGCCAATGGATGATTTTGAACTGCAGACCTTACAATTAGCACATGAATGCATACAAACTGTGTTAAAATTGTGTCTCCTTATTGACATAGGAAATGTCTCTCTCATTTATGGATTATCGATCAGCCCTCTCTGTCTCCAGCTAGCACACAGAGAACCTTGTGTGGAGTGAGTCTCAGCAAATGCTTGTAGGAATCCAGCCTGCTGTCTTTTGCTTAAACCATCACTTTTTATCTGGGATCATACGTCACATACATTTATTAATTCGAGTGATTTCAGGCACTCCTAGGACTTGAGTTAAAGTGTGCCCTGAATGTAGATGACAGACTCGCCGCATTTTTTTCTACAGCATTCAAGGCATGCTTCTTTTAGGGTCTCTACATTCATATTACTATTGAAGAGTAATGATGTTAATTTGGGGACTAATGTACATCTGATTCAGGCCACAGTCTTTTCAATCACTTGCTATGTATCTGAGGAAAGGACAATGAATAAGGATGACAGGAGAAAAAATTGATACCTTAAACTATGGTGTTAAAGGAGAGTACTGAATATCCCATAGACTGCCAAAAGAACAAATAAATATGTCAAGGAGAAAGTGGAGCTAGAGTGCTCCTTGGAGGCAAAGATGATAAAATTTTTCTCATATACTTTAAGCACGTTGTTGTTGTTATTGTTGTTATGTGCTGTCAAGTCTCCTGCAACTCGAAGAGACCCTTTGTACAACAGCCCTAAACCCTGCTCTATCCTGTGCCAAACTTATTATCTCTGACACACCTACTCCCATCACCCTAGTCACTGAATCAATCCACTTCATTAAGGGTCTTCCTCTCTTGTGCTGTCCAAGTATGACATCCCTCTGCAATGACTGGTCCCTCCTTGCAACATGTCCAAAGTAGGTCAGACAAAGCTTCAGAATCCTTGCTTCCAAGGAACAGCCTGGTTTCACTCTCTCTAAGATGAACTTGTTTGTTCTCCTAACAGTCCATAGTATATTTAATACTCTTCTCCAGCACCACAGCTCAAAGGCATCAGTTCTCCTTCTATCATCCCTAGTCATTGTCCCGCTTTCTGAAACAGAGCAAGTGATTTCAAAGACTATGGGTTAGGTTTACCTTACTCTCCAGGCTGACAGTGTTGCTCTTCAGTACTTTGGAGAGGCTATTCCCTGGACAGGGACATCATGTTCAGGAAGATGGAGAAATGGTAAAAGAGAAGAAGACCCTCAAACAGGTGGATTATCACAATGACTGCAGCAATGGGCTCCAGTGTGTCAGAGATTGTGAGGACGGGACAGGGGAAGGCTGAGTTCACATTTGCTGTTTATAGAGTCACCATGAGTTGTACTCTACTCGATGGTACCTAACAACAACAAACCCATATATTTAGACATTCCCAGAGGCATCACAAGTTAGATGTGTCCAAAACAAAATGCACTGTCTTTTCCCTCAAATCTACTCTATGTTCTATCAGTAAATATTACAGCCACTTTTCTATGTCCCTAATCCAGAAATCTGGCAGTCATCCTAGCATCTACCTTCTCTCTCATCACTCACTTCCATCCATCAGGTTCTGATGTTTCTACTTAACACCCCTGACAGCTTTCTTTCAGTATTTCTCACTTACGTCACTACAATAACTCCCTAAATGGTCTGCTCAGACAATGAAGTTGTGAAGGATTGAAACATACAGGCTCTGTGCTCAGCATTCCCCATTTTATTTTAAGTCCTTATAGCAATCCTATAAAACAGGCAAAACCTCCCATTGTATAGTTGCTTGTTGAATCTGAGGAGAACCTGAAGTGCTTGCCGCAGATGGTCAAGGACTGTAGTCTTCAATGTGGATTGAAGCTCAACATCAAGAAGACAACGAGTCTCACTACTGGTCTAATTGGCAGCACCATGATAGATGGAGAAGAGATTGAGATTGTTAACAATTACAGTTTACTTGGCTCCATAATCCACATTCTTGACACCAACAGTCAGGAAATCAAAAGACGAATTGCACTGGGAAAATCTGCTGTCAGGGACCTCTTCAGAATACTGAAAAGCAACAATGTCAGTCTAGAGACTAAGGTGCACCTAATCCAGACCATGGTCTTCAAAATTACTTGCTATGCATCAGAAAGCTTGATTAATAAGGTTGATAGAAGAATTGATCCTTTTGAGATATGGTGCTAGAGAAGAGTCTTGAACATATGATGGACCACCAAGAAAACAAATAGGTCTGTCTTGGAGAGGGTGAAATCAAGTTTCTCCTTGGAGGCTAGGATTTTGAAGATTTGTCTCATAAACTTTGGGCACATTGCCAGGAGGGATGATGATGATTGGTCCTTGGAGAAGGACATCATGCTTGGAAAGGTGGAAGGACAGCACAGGAGAGAAAGACCCCCAGACGAGATGGATTGATACAGTAATTGAGGCCATGGGGTTCGGTGTGTCAAAATCAGTGAGACTGGCTCAGGACAGAGCAGACTTCTGAGCTGCTGTGCATATGGTCACTATGAGTCATAAGCAACTTGACAGCACTTAACAACAATAGTTTGAAAACAGCCAAATACTGGCAATTTCCTATGACTTGGTCTAACATGATTATCATTGCCATTCCACATTTGAGGATACGGGAGTTTAAAGTTACTTCCCCAAGGTCACACAGCTTGTACATGAGGCAGCCAGACTCTGACCACAAGCATGTGTTCAAGTTTTCAAAAGCTATTTTTGCCCCCTGCTAAATCTTATCTTTTGGAGGTCATACACCAGTTTCTAGGGGAATGCTGATAGCTTAGTTCTTCAAAAGATGATTTAAAATAATAATAATAACTAGACTGTGTGCAAGAACTGACAGGCAAGTGAGATAGATGGGTGGGGGCCCTCATTGCATAGAGAATGCCGCTGTCTGCCAGGGGAAGGTGGTCTCTCACTGCTGTGCTCATCAGCACCACCAAGGACAATTCCAAACTTTAGAAGAGGCATGCACAGGCTGGAGAGAAGCCTACCAGGCTACACACAAGAACTGAGAGAGCAGGTGGATAAATGTAAGGCCCTATCTAACTCGACCCCACACCAGAAGAGAGAGTGTAGCTACCTGCCAGAGGAAGGTGGGCTCTGGCTGCTGTGTTCATCAGCAACATCAGGGCAATTTCAGACTTTAAAAAAAGTGGGAAGCCGTCAGGTGAGATTCCCTCAAGGCTGCACCACAATCCAGACAGAGGTAAAAGATGCCAGGAAAGGGGAGCTTTCCCCACTGCACAGGCCAAGAAAGGACTCCTGGGATACAGAATTGCCCTCCAACATAAAGGGAACACTTTAAGTCTGCACCTAATAAAGAGCATCATAAAAATAAAGAACTGCCAACAACCTCCACAGACATAATAGAAATGGCCTAACATATACCAAGAGAAACTTCACATAATGTCAAGAAAGCAGCAGGCAGCTTCAAATGTTGTGGAAAAAACAAATAAGCCTTCTCCTTAAAAAGCAGAGATTGCACACCCAATGAATACCCTAGAGACAGAGAGATAGAAGAAATATATTGATGTGGAGTCATGCAAACAGCTAGAGGAGAAGGTACAAGTAACAAAAGAAAGAATGGGAGCCATAAATAGAGCAAGAGCCAAGGAACCAGGAAAAGGACAGGGAGCCAAAAGAAATATATCAATGTGGAGGAGTATGAACAACTACAGAAGAAACTGAAAAAGACAAAAGAATTGAAACTATAGATAAAGAAGTACAAGAACTTTAAAAATCATCACAAGACATACAAGGTACAGTCAACACAGTACTCGAAATAACAGAAATGCATGAAAATGCAACCCAGAATATCAAGACTGAAATGGCAGAAGTTTCCAACATGCTGGGGAGAGATGGGGGTTAGGGGGAAGAAGGACAGAAGAGATGAAACAGAGCTGGAAGACAAGAACCTCAATGGCAACATATTAGGAAACAGAGAGGAAATGGAAGGGAAATAAGGCAACATTAGAATCATGCAGGATGACATAAAAAGGAACAGCATATATTTGACTGGAATCCCAGAACATGAGGAGGGAAGGGAAAGCACTGAGAAAATTGTGGAAGAGGTATAAGAAGAAAACTTCCCAGGCATTACATAGAATGAGGAAATCCACATCCAAGAAGCTCAGTGAAACCCAAACAGACTAGACCTGAATCAAATTCTCCAAAATCAAAGGTTAAAATATTAAAAGCAGTGCAAGAAAAACAAAGAGTCGCCTACAAAGAAGAACCTATTAGACTAAGTTCTGATTTCTCAGTAGAAACCATGAGAGCAAGAGGACAATAGGATGCCACATACAGAAAGTTTAAAAAACCCCACAACTGCCAGCTGAGGAGCCTGTACTCAGCAAAGCTGCCTGTCAGATACGAAGGAGAAATTAGGTCATTTGCAGAAAAACAGTAACTGATGGAATTTGTGGGGGGGGGGGGGAAGACCAACTCAACAAGATATTCTAAGGGAAGGTTTCACACAGAGACATCAAAGGAAAATGGAAGAACCTTAGTAACTAGGCATAATAGAAAAAGAAACACAGCAAAATGGCAGCTATAAAGCCTGGCCTGCCAACCACACTTTATGTGAATGGATTAAATGCACATATTAATAGAAAAGGAGTAACAGAATGGATTAAAGAAAAATAATTCCATCAGTCCATCAATATGTTGCCTAACGAGACACATCTAAGAAATGAGGAGAAAGACTAAATATCATATATGTATATGATATATCTATCTATGTGTCTATCGATAGAGATAGAGAGATAGAGATAGAGATAGAGAGATAGATATATCTCAAGCAAATGGCACCCACCATTTGCAGGAGTCAAAATACTAATCTCTGATAAAATATACTTCAGGATGAAAACCACCATAAAAGATAAGGAAGGGCACTATATAATTATTAAAGGCATTAAAGGCACAAAAGACATAACCTTGGTCAACATCTATGCACCAAGTGATAGACCTGCAAAAAACAACAGTTAACAGACTTAAAAAAGAAATAGACACCACCACAATAGTGGCAGGAGACTTTAACACACCACTGTCACCAAAGAATAGGTCAACTCAAAAGAAACTTAACAAAGATGCAGCGATCTAAAGTATACAATCAGCCAACTTGACCTTGTGGATGTATTCAGGGTATTACAACTAAAAACCAATTTATTCTTTTCTCAAGTGCACAGGGCACATTCTTCAGAACTGATGACATATTCAGACACAAAGTAAGTCTCAACAAACTAAAAAACACTGAAATAATACTAAGTATCTTCTCAGACAATGCCATGGAAGCGAAATAACACCCTGCTAGTACATGAGTGGGTTATATAAGGAATAAATTATTAAGTTAAAAAGTTCCTTGAAAAAAATTATAATGAAAATACATGCCAAAACTTCTGTGAAACAGCTAAGGCAGTCCTCAGGTAGCTACGGTTCATAGCAAAAGGCAAACACTTAAAAAAGGAAAAAAAGATGATAAATTAATAACCTAACTCAACACCTCCATCATATAAAAAAAGAACAACAATCTAACCTAATCTAGCCTCTAGAAGAAAGTAAATTATAAAAACATTCAACATTAGTAATTGCTAGATCAACATACAAACATCAGTGGGATTTCTCTACAATAACAATAAAGACACAGTAAAGGAAACTAAGAAATCAATATTTCACAAAAGCCAATCACAAATTGAGATACTTGGGAATAAACCCAATTAGAGACACAAAAGACCTTTATAAAAAAATACTACAAAATATTACTGCAACAAACAGTAAGAGACCTAGGTAAATAGAAAAACATTCCCTGTTCATGGATAGGAAGATTCAATATAGTGAAGATGATAGTTCTACCAAAAACAATCTACATGTTTAATGCAACCCTAATACAGATACCAAATTCATTTTTCAAAGACATAGAAAAGGCAATTGGCAAGTTTATTTGGAAAAGAAAGAGGCCTCAAATAAGCAAAGTACCTCTGGGTGGGTGGGTGGGGAATTAAGGGGGAGGCATAGCTCTTCCTGATCTCAAAACTAGATCAAAAACAGCTGTAATAACAAAAACAGCATGTACTAGTACACTGACCAATGGAACAGAATCAAGAATCCAGAAATTAGCCCATCTACCTATGGTCAGCAGGTATTCAACAAAGTCTATCAAATGGGGAAAGACAATCTCTTCAACAAAAGGTGCTGGCAAAACTGGACTTCTACCTGCAGAAAGCTGAAGCAGGATCCACATCTCACACTATACACAAAAGTCAACTCAGGTGGATCAGAGACCTAAGGGAAAAGCCCAAAATCATAAAGATCATAAGAGACAAAATGGGACTAAACTTAGAACACCTAGCCCATGGTATAAATAGGCTGGCAAATACAGCCAGAAATGCACAAGTAAAGAAAGGATACCATTAATGAATGTGACCTTCAAAAGACTGAGTTCCTGTATGCTTCTGGAAACCCTATGAACTTTGATAAATGTTGATAGTTGTAGAGAGGGGCCTCAAGCCTTTAGTTCATAGGATCACTATAAGTGGAGCTCTATTTGAAGACAATCAACAATAACAATAATGTATCAAAACCTTTTTCCAATAGGGTGAAAAGAAAACCTACTGACTGGGAAAAAACATTTGGCAATACCACCTCAGACAAGGGTCTCATAATAGAAATTTATAAAATCCTACAGGGTCTCCACAAGAAAAAGACTAACAACCCAATTACAAAATGTGCAAAAGATATGGACAGACTTTTCACAGAGGAAGACATATGAATGGCCAATAGACATATGAAGAAATGCTCAAAATTATTGGCAATAAGAGAGATGCAAATCAAAACCACCATAAGATACCATCTCATGCCAGTAGTAGTGGGAAAGTTTGACAGGACAGCAAGCAATAAATGTTAGAGAGGATATGGAGAGACAGGAACTGTTGGTAGGACTGTAAAATGAGACAACCACTCTGGAAGGCAGTTTGGCAGTTCCCCAAAATACTGTAAATAGAAATTCCCTATGACCCAGCTATTCCACTGCTAGGAATATACCACCAAGAAAATAGAACTGAGACACAAATGGAGATTTGTACACCAATGTTTACAACAGCATTATTCACAGTAGTAAGAAAATGGAAACAGTCCAAATGTCCACCAATAAACAAATAGATTGAGAAATTGTGTTACATTCACAAGATGGAATACTATGCAATACTCAGGAGCAATAATTTTTTTACAAAAAAATATTATATAACATGGGAGAGGTTGTACAGTGTCATGTTAAGTGAAGTAATTCAGTCTCCTAAGGACAAATACCGCATAAGACCATTATTGTAAAAATAGAAGGATAACAAGTCCAAAGGGCTGAAAGGCAAGAAGGGGGGCAGGGGGAAAGGTCTGGGAAGGGAAAAATTACAAAGTTGCAGAGTTTGATGGGCAGAGGAAGGGGGTAAAGGAATTTGGAAAGATCCCAGTGGAGACCTGAAAAGACAGGGTAATGGTGGGCATAGTTCAATGGTGATTGATTTATAAAACACAAAGTTTAAGAATGATTGTATGAACACAATGTGAGTAGAGGAATGTATATAAAGGAAACACAATGTATATAAATTTTGTATGCAAACCAATATAAAATAAAAATAATTTAAAAGATAATAGTAACAGCAAACATTTACCCTGAACTTTGCAATCCTTATTTTTTACTTAACCCTTCTGCTCATCCTTTGAGGAATCTACTGTTATCCTTTTTTTATGTTACAAATAAGGAATCTAGGGGGTCAGAAGAGACAGGTAACTTCTAGTATACAAATTAACAAGTGGCTAGTCCAAAATGTCAGAAAGGCCAGAGTAATTAAATACAAGATTGGGATGAGGTGGGATACCAAGGCCAGTGCTGCTGTTATTGTTGTTAGGTGCCTTCAAGTCGAGTACAACTCATAACAACCCTATGAATAACAGATTTGACCCTGTCCTTTCCTATGCCATGCCCATCCTCTCACCGAGCCCATTCCAGTGGCAGGACCCATGATGGGTCTGTCAGGAGGGCAGCACCACAGAGCTGCTGTGAGCTGAACTCTGTTCTCCAGTGGAGAAAAAGGTGGGGTGGAAATCAATAAGCCCCAAAAAGAGTTTGGTTGTTTTGTTTGTTTGGGTTGTTGTTGTTGCTGTTGTTGTTGTTTTCCCAAAGACAGTTTTAAGCACAACAATCTATTAAGCTGAGAACCTCCTCTGGGCAGCCAAGTGCCTACCCAGGAACTAGACAGTCATTAACATGATCATTTACACCAGGAGAGTGAGAACAGGATTTCCTGCAAGCCTCTGGATTTCGACCACTGGTTTAAATTTCAGGGAGAAGCATGAAGCTGTTGACATGTAAGGAATTACTTTAGCATGCCTTTGATCACCATGAAATTCTGTGGTGTTATAAATGAGTATGCTGGTTGGAAGCCAAGCTGGGCAGGGTTTTACAAAGGAACTCCTACTGTGCCACTGAAGGCCAGCTATATAAGCCACTTCTTAAAGAAATATTGTTTCCCTCCACTCAATCCCTCTTTTGATTGCAATGCTAATGGACAACCATTGGACAAGAGGACTTCTGGCTAAACTCATAGAAAATGTTAGCCCAGTGCGCCTTTCCTGACCCCTGGCGAATCACTTAGCCCCAGTGGTCATCTGTAAGGAAAACTTCCTGCTTACTTAATGAATCAAATAGAGGGCAATAGAAGCACTTTCACTCTGTGGGAAGAGGCTCCCTGACTAATTTTCCCCAAGTTTGCCTTCCCTTTGGTGACATCTCATTAATTACAACCCCAATGGACTTGGGGCAGGGAGAGGGGTTCAGATCCTTTTTAATATACTCAAGCAATCATGGGCTCCAAATCTTTCCTCACTTGCCTTAACCCAAAAAAGGCCAAGCTTCATGTCCTCAAAAAGGGAAACTGAGATTCCCTATGGTCCAGCTATTCCACTACTAGGAATATACCCCAAGGAAAATGGAACTGAGATTCAAATGGAGATTTGTACACTGATGTTCATAGTAGCATTATTCACAACAGCAAGAACATGGAAACCGCCCAAATGTCCAACAAACAACTGTATTGAGAAATTGTGGTACATTCACATGATGGAATACTATGCAACACTCAGGGGCAATGATTTTGAAAAATGCTATATAACATGGGAGAGGCTAGAGAGCACTATGCTGAGTGAACTCATCTCATAAAAACAAATATTATTTAAGACCATAATTGTAAAAACAGAAGGGTAATCAGTGAGATGTATATGGATAACCAAAGAGGGAAGGGGAGGGAGCAAGGAAGCTGAGAGTGGGGAAGACGGGAAGTCACGAGGTCAAAGAGTTTGGTGGGTGGAGGGAGGAAGTGAAAAATTAAAAATAATGCACATGAATAGAACACAATTTAAAAACTTTTTTTTAAAAAGGTCACGCTTTTAAAAACACTATTGGTCCCCTTGAAATTGGAAATGAAAATGCTCACTCTTTTTTTTAAATCAATTTTTCTAAAAGTTTTCAGAGACTTTGGATTTCCTTTCATCCATTGTTGCACACTTTCCTCCCTGCCCACCCCTACCTTCCAGTTCACTTTTTTCTTTGAAAAGCTAAAAAAAAAATCTTTCATTGTTATACAACCCCACATACACACCCCAGTCCACTCCACTAGACAGCTTTCATTCTGGACTCTTGTCATGACAATAATACCTACTCATAGAGTGCTCACTATTACCACTTTCAATCAATGTTGTTCTAGAAATCCTATTCAGAGCAATAAGGCAAGAGAAAGAAAGGAAAGGAATTCATATCTGAAAAAGAAGTAATAAAGTTTACTCTATTTGCAGATATGAACCTGTACATAAAGAATTCACAAGACTTCAAGAGCTAATAGAAGATTTTAGCCAAGTTGCAGGCTATAATATCAATAAGTAAAACTCAGCAGGGTTTCGATAAACCAATGATAAATCTGAAAGGGAAACTGGAGAAATAATCCCATTTACAATAGTACCTATGAGAATATAATATATGGGAATAAATCTAACCAGGGAAATGAAGGACCAATACAGTGAAAACTAGAATATTTAAATAAATGGAAAGATGCTGCATACTCATGGGTTAGAGTGGTTCCTCAAAAACATGAAAAATATAACCAAATGACAGTAATTCCATTCCTAGGACAGAATATTCGAGAGGCTGGGTCTTAGGAGGAGGAACGTGGCATCAGACTTGGAGAAAGACTCATCAACAACCTATGTTATACAGATGACACAACTGTGCTTGCTGAAACACAGGAGGATCTGTAGCGCTTGCTGCAGAAGGTCAAGGACTGTAGTCTTCAATATGGACTGAAGCTCAACATCAAGAAGACAAAAAGTCTCACCATGGGGCCAACTGGCCGCACCATGATAGATGAAGACAGTTTGTTAACAGTTACAGCTTGTTTGGCTTCACAATCAACATTCTTGGTGCCAGTTGTAAGAAAATCAAAAGATGAGTTGCATTGGGAAAATCTGCTGTCAGGGTCCTCTCCAGAGTATTGAGAAGCAATGATTTCATCTAGAGACTAAGGTGCACCTGATCCAGGCCACGGTCTTCACAATTACTTGCTATGCATCAGAGAGCTGGACAATGACTAAGGATGACAGAAGGGAATCGATGCCTTTGAGTTGTGGTGCTGGAGAAGTCTTGAACATACCATGAACTGCCAAGAAAACAAATAGGTTTGCCTTGGAGACGATGAAACCAAGTTTCTTCTCAGAGGCTAGGATTTTGAAAGTCTGTCTCACATACTTTGGGCAAGTGGCCAGGAGGGACTGATTCTTGGAGAAGGTTATCATACTTGAAGGGGGAGGGGGGCAGCACAGGAGAGGAAGATCCCAGATAAGATCGATTGATACAGTAACTGGGGCAATGGGAGTAGGTGTGTTGGAGTCAGTGATACTGTCTCAGGACAGGGCAGGCTTCAGCCCTGTAACTCATAGTGACATAAGGTCACTATGAGTTACAGGGGCTCAACAGCACATAACAACAACAACAACAGGTATATATTCAAATGACTTGAAAGCAAAGACTCTAAAAAAGTGTTTACACACCTATGTTCTCTGTTGTATTCTTTATAATAGTCAAGAGGTAGAAAAAACCTAAATGTCTATCAACAATGGAATAAACAAAATGTGGTATATACATATGGAATACTACTCAGCTTGCAGGAGAAATAAAGCCTTGATATATTCTACAGTAAAGATGGAGCTTAGAGACAATATGCTGAGCAAAACTAAGTAAATCATCAAAGGACAGATATTGAACAATCTTACTTATACTAAAAGACATTGGGGCAGGAAAATAAGGCAAATATATAGAGATGAAAGTTTATTAGTGGTTACTAGGGTTTGGGAGGAGCAGGAAAGGAGATAAATAGTAATAGAAAATAGTGTTACTTAAGGACAGGGCTGTATACCAAATTCTTATTAATAAGTTGTACTACTGTTAAAAGGTGAATTGGCAAAAGTTGTGTGTCAGACATATTTATAATGAAGACCAAAAAAAAAGGGTAATTGCAGAGGCAGTTTATGTACAACTAAGCGCTCATGGGAGGTGGCTCCTTGGAGTAGAGGCTTAAGATCATAGTTTCATGAGACATGCCAGTTAATTGCCCTAATAACATGTTTAGTGCTTCTGCTCTGCTATTGTACAGTGCTGGGTTCTTGAAAGCCTGAAAGTGACAATCCAAGACAATTTGTTTCTATTCACTTAGAACAACAGAAGGAGAAAGGTCAGGAATAGGAGGAGGATATGGAATATGTGGTTAATTGTCTCCACAAACAACCGCCTCTTTGCCTTGAGACCAGAAGAACTGGGTGATGTCATTAACTAAGCATTTTTATCAAAGATTCCCAAAAATCCTGATCAAAAGACAGGAAATATAGCACAGAATTTAGAATTTTCATTCTCTAAGCTTTCTGGAGTCATGGAGGGAAGACTGAGTCCTCAAAGTATAGCCCTGAGATAATTTTTAAACCTCAAACCAAAAATCTCCTCTGATGGTTTAATTTCACGAATAAAATATATCTTCCTTGAGCACTCTGCTCTTTTAAGAACTGTCAACATGGAATAAAGTTGGCAATAGCAACTCAAAAGATTAGATAGAAATTTCAGGAGACAGTGCAGTGTGTTTATGACAATAAAAGAAGAGCCATTTCAGAGAGAAGAGTGAAAGCAGTTATAAAATTCTGAAATGCAATCAATGCCACTCATACACACACACACACACACACACACACACACACACACACATTGTTGAACTGGTATGTATTCTGCTGCGTACAATCTCAACAGCAAAATAAATACAATTTTAACAACAACAATAAAAAAAAGCCTCCAACACTACTGAAGTCTCAGGAGAGCAAGAAAAGAAATAGCAACAGAAGAAGAGGCGATTAGCTAAGTTTGTTTACAAGATACTCTCATCTCAGCATGTCAGAGCTCTTAGGCTTGCCTTTAAGTACATGAAAGTCATGATTATTTATGCCTAGGGGCAGGTCTAGATTGTACCTTGGAGCAGGTCTAGATTCCCTAGAGGCTTCTCTCTAAGAAATTCTCTGAAACCATAAGTTTTCCCTCTTTAGGAGAGACCTTACAAAAGCTATATGCTACGGCTTCAAAAGGACAGTCATTTCAGGGTATCTGGAGGCCATAGTATAAGCTAAATAGTGGCTGAAGAGATATATGTAAAAAATAGCAGAGGTTTTGTCACACCACAGCATCAGTATCTTCAAGTAACAAAACCCCTTAGAGTAGCATTTTTTGAGATCGATGTGACAAGAAGACACTTTAAAATTACCATGTACTCATTGGGAGTTTTTCTTTTGCTTTTCAAGGAGAGAAGCAAACGGGGGGGGGGGGGGGGGGGAGGGAGAAGGGTGCAACAATGAATGAATGGAATTCCAAAATCTCTATAGATATTCATTGAAATAAAAAATAAACAAACTAAATAAAAAAAAGTACCATGTACTAAGAGATCAATCTACAGAAGCTCACACATACTCAATAATATAGACCAATTGGCAGCATCACTATGGATGGCGAAGAGATTGAGATAGTTAACAGTTTTAGTTTACTTGGTTCCACAGTCAACACTCCTGGTGACAGCAGTCAGGAAATGAGGAGATTAATTGCATTGGGAAATTCGGCTGTGAGGGACCTCTCAAGAGTACTGAAGAGCAAAGACATCAGGCTGGAAACTAAGGTGTACCTGATCTGGGCTATAGTCTTTGCAATTACATGCTATGCATCAGAGAGTTGGACAGTGACTAGGGATGATAGAAGGAGAATTGATGCCTTTGAGCTGTGGTGCTGGAGAAGAGTGTTGAATATACCATGGACTGCTAGGAGAACAAACAGGTTTGTCCTGGAGAGGGTGAAGCCAGAATGTTCCTTGGAGTCAAGGATTCTGAAGCTTCATCTGACATACTATTGGCATGTTGCAAGGAGGGACTGATCCTTGGAGATGGACATCATGTTTGGGAGAGTGGAGGGACGGCGCAGGAGAGGAAGACCCTCGATGAGATGGATCAATTCTGCAAGTGGAGTGGTGGGAATGAGTGAGACGACGAGGTTGGCACAGGATAGAACGGCGTTTAGGGCTCTTATACATAGGGTCGCTATGAGTCCCAAGTGACTCGATGGCATATAACAACAACAACTATATACCTTATCATTTTAATATATAAGGTGTATTGATATTAGTCAGTGGTAACTGCATCAAGCCAATCCCAACTCATAATGACCCGATAGACCAGAGTAGAACTGCGCTGTAGGGTTTCTGAGGCTTCAGACTTTTACTGGAGCAGGCTGCCTCATCTTCTGTCCACAGAGTGCTGGTGAGTTCCAACTACTGATGTTTCAGCTAGCAGTCTAATGATTAGCCCCCATGCCACAAAGGATGCTATAGTAACATTAGCCATATATTATGACATTAACCATTACAACAATTAGTTTGTGGACCATGTCCTTTCTCCTTGTTGGTGTTTTCAGTAGAATAATTTTCTAAGTGTTTCATAACTACCTAACCATAAGGTTTAGCCAAGAACAGTAAGCTGTACTGATTAGTCTGGCTGATTTGACTCTGATTAATTAATTAGTGTATCCTGAGTTTTAAGCCCAGTCTAAATATCTAGATGTAGCTTCAAAAATGTTGGATTGAGGAAAGGGAAAGAGAAAGAAACTAATGGTCACAGAGCATCACTGTCCTGAGTGCTTTGCAAGCATTCTTACTTTATGTGCCATCTCTTGTTCATTCTTTTAACAACCCACTAAGGTAGAGTCATTATTTGAACTTTAAAGAGGACTCAAGAAGGCAGAATCATTTTTTGAGCTTTAAATAGGAGGAATCAAGGGCTTAGGGAGTGAAGGCAGTAATGCAGGGTCTCACATGTGGCTATGGATGGTACCCACAAGCGCTTGCCACTGGATCACAATGGCAAGTGAAAAGGACATTGAACCTCAGCCCACGTGTTCCTTCTTCCTTAAGACATTAACGTTCTTTCTGGCTAAGAGCACTACAAGGGCAAAGAACTGCATGACATTTGTTCTTCACAAAATCTCAGTGTCAAGTACAATGTCATAAGGAACAGTCTAGAAAGTTCAGGGACAAAGTGACAATTTTGACATTTTTGAAGTTATCATAAGATCTAAAAGGACCTTACATGTTCTAAGTGACAAAGAGGTCAAACTGCAACCAGTGAGGGAAAAGAGAAGGAGGAGGAGATACAGGAAGAAAGGTCTCAACTCAAGAGCATTTTAAAATGTAGAACAGTCCCACAGTGGCACGGACCGTCTTGAAATTATCAAACTACCTATTTCTGCAGATCAGGTACAAGCTGGAGCCTGACCACTTTCCCAAGTACAGAAGATTCACCAGGAGAGGAGAGGCCTGGGTGGTCTCTGGAGTCTTTCCAATCTCCCAAATTCATTTCTTCTTTGATACCAACTTCTTTAACTGTAATTTTTATTTCTGATTTGTTTCAGGCTCTTTCCCTCTATTGATTTCTGCTTCTGCATTTGTACGCTGTGTGATAATCCTGCTGAGAACTCTGAAGTTC
Source organism: Elephantulus edwardii (assembly GCF_000299155.1). Taxonomy (NCBI): domain Eukaryota; kingdom Metazoa; phylum Chordata; class Mammalia; order Macroscelidea; family Macroscelididae; genus Elephantulus; species Elephantulus edwardii. The sequence continues at coordinate 1,057,578 of NW_006399842.1, read as the reverse complement.
TGCTCTTCCAGGGTTTAGTGTGCTTTCTGAAGAACAGGGATTATAGGCAAGACAGCTTGTGAGCGGAGCTGTATTATGAAGGCCCACACCTTCCTCCATCACTACCCCCTTGCCTGCTAACCCTGGCCACTCATAGCAGCAAGCTCACAGTGCTTCCCCGACACATCAGTTCACTCTGATTCTGAAAATAGTATGAGAATCAGGAAAGTCTGTGTCTTTACATAATTCTTGAATGTATTAAAAACTCCAAACAATGTACAGTCCTTGTGTTTCCTGGAGACGAAAGATGAAAATGTGTCCACTCCATATAGATGGCTGGAAGAGTCTCAAGGAGAGTAGTACTGCCATCTAGGGAAGGTTTTGGAAATTTTCCAGAGTGTCTTTAATTGTCATAGGATTGGAGGGCATTGCTGACATTTAGAGGACAGAGGCCTGGAACATCAGACATGCTGAAATGCACTGCACAGTATGGCCCCCATGAAGGTTAAAGACATATTTACAACTAGCCGCGCCTACCCAACTCCAGGTTATATATAAATAAAAAGCATTTTCTACATGGTTTAAATTGAGTATCACACTCCTCCAGGAATGCAGTAACCGTAACCATGGAAATAAAGGGGAAATTATACTGTCTTTTTTTTTCCCTTGTAGAATTTTTTCAAGAGTTGTTTAATATCTCAGAAACACCACATCATTGATGACTGTATGGCGTATAGTATCTGAGCTGCCTACACAAAACACACTGATTATATATGAAAATTGTTTAGAATGTCAAATACAGAGAAATATAATTAAACAAGAGCCAATATTCAGATACACTTTATTTAATGTCTAGTACACTTACTCCTCATTTATCACCTACCTTGTTATCCAATATTCTACACTGATAACAACAGAAAAATCTGACAACAGAGGAAAAACAACTACCTATTTTGTGTATTAAGAGCATATGACTGACAGTAGTGAGCACTGAAGAATGAGACAGGAGGAGCATTGGTTGTGACAGCTAATGTTATGTGTTAACCAGGGCCAGGATTTTCAATGCTTTGGCAATTAGACAATGATGTACTTTTGTAATTAGATAATGATGCAATCATTTTCAATTTTGTAATCTGATTTTGTTATCGTGTATTTCCCATAATGCCAATTTCTGCATAATGGCCTGCTTGGTCTTTGCAATCTTACCCTGTCCATAAGTGAGGAGTGGGTGCATTGTAATACAAATGACTTGAGTTCTTTTCCCCTTTAGAAAGCACTTCTAGTGTAAGTTTTTAAATTAGATGTGCAGTCTGATTTCATATTCTTTCTGAATAGAAAAAAGGAAGGCAGTCACAGCATAGTTTAATAAAAGAACTTTAGAATGATACTCCTCTTGGCCATGTACACACACGCGTGCGAGTACACACACACACATACATGCATGCACATGCACATATACACACAAAAACCTATGGTGGCTTCTTGGAGATTTAAAGCAGGGAACATTCAAGAAAAACCTAGACTGTCTTGTACAACAATAATAAGGAAATAGAGAATAATGGAGACCTTCTTTTTCATTTTTCATTGGTTTTCATTCAATCACCCATATACCTTTTATTTTACAACAATTATAATTGATCAATCCCCCTTATTACAGCATCTCACCAAACCCTCACTATTTAAAATGAATCACGTTTCTACTGGCCAAAGGGTAATTTGTATATCAAAATAAATATTGATAGTAAAGAATTATAATCCAATGATTAAATAAGAATCTAAGAGTATATAATAATACACATGCATGCATATATACATACACACATAAACAAGAAGGGGAAATTCTTCCTTGAGAAAGAAATCCCACTAAAAAAATGAGCAAAGAATAAGGATGGTAGATATAGAGGATAAATAAAAGCAGAGGGTAAAAATTTGAGGAGTAATGGGATATTATAGAGTCTTAAAGAAATATTTTCCCTTTTACAGAAAATCACAGGATATCTACTAATCGGAAAGTAAGAAGTAGTAACTTTTCAGTGGAAATCTGGGAGATCCATCATAACCAATGATTAAGGTTAACATTAAGAGTAATAAGATATATTGATATCATACGCCTCTTAGCTCATAGCTCAAGAATAACACAACATTCTTTGGTGATAACCCTGCTGAAAATGCATATTCTGAATCAAATAGTGAGAAAACCCTCAGAAAGTCCCATATTTATGGACAGCCTGTTAATAACTAGCCTGTTGTTGTTAGGTGCCACTGAGTCATCTGTGACTCATAGTGACCCAATGTACGTGCAGTATCTCCGAACCCTGCCCTATCTTGAACCAATCTCATCATCTCCGACAAACCTAATGCCATTTCTCCAGCCACTGAGTTAATTCATCTCACCCTGAGTCTTCCTCTCCTTGCACTGTCTTTCCACCCATTCAAGCATGATGTCCTTCTCCAAGGACTAGCCTGTATTCATCACAAATGCAAGTATCATGAAACATAAAGACGGACTAGACAATGTTCCCAGATTAAAGGAGACACAACTAGGATAATACATGATCCAGAACTTTCTTTTGTGGCATGAGGGAAAGGAGCCTGGGTGGCACGAAGTGGTTTTGAATCAACTGTTTATGCAAACGTTAGTAGTTGAAACACACCCAGTGACTGTACAGAAGAAAAGACCCGGAGAACTGCTTTTATAAAGATTACAGGCTAGAAAACCCTCTGAAAGCATCCTACTTCATTAGGGGTTTTTTTCATTGATAATTTAATGAAAGTTTATAGAGAACATGGATTTCCATTCATGCAATGTTGCACATTTTCCTCCCTGCCCAGCCCTCCCTCCAAGTTCGCTTTTCTCTTTGAAAAGAAATAAAAAAATAAAAATCTTTCATTGTTATACAATTCCTCCCCTTCCCCTTCATCCCCCTACCAGTCCACTTTACTATGGAGCTCTTATTCTGGACTGTTGTCATGCAAATAATACCTAATCCTATATTCCTTTTAAGCAACTCTCTCCCTCATCTGTTTCAATGCATTATTTATCCTGTCTTTTCTTAGTTTCCCCCAAACCCAATGTTGGTCCTGTTTTATAACAATGGCATTATGTAGTATTTGTCCTTTTGTAACTGAGATATTTCACTCAGCATAATGTCCTCCAGGGTCACACATTTTGTTAAATATTTCATGAGTTCTTCTTTTCAATGCTGCATAGTATTCCATTGTATGAATATACCACAGCTTCTCTATCCATTTGTTTGTAGATGGGCACTTGGGTTGTTTCCATCTCTTTGCTATTGTAAACAATGCAGTAATAAACATGGGTGTGCATATATCTGCTTGGGTGGCAGTTCTTGTTTCTTTAGGGTATATTCCCAGTAGCGGAATTGCTGGGTCAAATGGTATTTCTATTTTCAACTTTTTGAAAAAGCACCATATTGCCTTCCAGAGTGGTTGCACCATTTTACACTCCCATCATCAGTGGATAAGGGTGTCAGTTTCTACACAACCTCATCAGCATTTGTTGTTTGCTGCTCTGTTGAATTTTGGTATTCTTACTGGGGAGAGAAGATATCTCATAGTTGTTTTGGTTTGCATCTCTCTTAGAGCTAGGGATTTTGAACATTTCTTCATGTGTGTGTTTGCCATCAGATTGTCTTCTCTGGTGAAGTGTCTGTTCATATCCTGTGCCCATTTTTCAATTAAGTTGTCTTCTTTTATCTTGTTGTGGTGGTAAGCATCCTACTTTGTAACACATGAGTTAGATATGATTCAAGGGCTAACTTGAAGGCATCAAATAACAATCTCCTCAAAAAACTGCATTGCTATCAAGTTGGAAACAACTCATAGCTGACCCTCAAATGAGTTTTTAGAAACTGCAAATCACATGAGAAGAGACTTCCCAAACCTTGGAGCAGCTGGTGGATTCAAACTGCCCACTTCTGAGTTGGTAGTACAACTCGTTGCTGTTGTTGTTGTCACTGTTGTTGTTATGTGCTGTCTAGCTGCTTGCTACTCAAAGTGACCCTATGTACAACAGCCCTATACCCTGCTCTTTCCTGTGCCAATCTTATTTTCTCTGACACACCTATTCCCATTAACCCAGTCACTGAACCAATCCATCTCATAGAGGGTCTTCCTCTCCTGAGCTGTGCCTCCACCCTCCCAAGTGTGACGTCCCTCTCCAAGGACTGGTCCCGCCTTGCAACATGTCCAAACTATGTCAGATGAAGCTTCAGAATCCTTGCCTCCAGCAAGTAGCCTGGTCTCGCCCTCTCCAAGAGGAACCTGTCAGTTCTCTTAACAGCCCATGATATAGCCAACACTCTTCTCCAACACCACAGCTCGAAGGTATCAACTCTCCTTCTATCATCCCTAGTCATTGTCCAGCTCTCTGATGCATAGCAAGTAATTGCAAAGACCATGACCTGGATCAGGCACACTTTGGTCTCCGGACTGACATCTATTGTTCTTCAGTACTCTGGAGAAGTCTCTGAAAGCAGACTTTCCCAATGCAATATGTCTTTTAATTTACTGTCTGCTGGTACCAAGAGTATTGACTGTGGAGCCAAGCAAACGAAAGCTGTTAACAATCTCAATCTCTTCACCTTCCATCACGATGCTGCCAATGGGCCCAGTGGTGAGAATCTTTGTTTTCTTGATATTGAACTTCAATCCATATTGAAGGCTACAGTCCTTGACCTTCTGCAGCAAGTGCTTCAGGTCCTCCTCGGTTTCAGCAAGCAGGGTTGTGTCATCTGCATAATGCAGATTGTGGATGAGTTTTCCTCCAATCCTGATGCCACATCTCTCCTCATAGAACCCAGCTTCCCAGATAATCTGTTCTGCATATAGGTTGAAAAAATATGGAGATAGGACACATTCCTGGTATACACGCTTCCCAATTTTGAACCATGCAGTGTTCCCTTGCTCAGTTCTGACAACTGCCTCCTGGTCCAAGTATAGGTTTTACATTAGCATAATCAAGTGTTCTGGGATTCCCATTCTTCTCAGAGTCGGCCACAGTTTGTTGTGGTTCACACAGTACAACTCTTACCCAACAATAACACACTATTGCAACAATTATCAAATTCTGAATAATATTAGTGTATTGGATCAATGCTGCTTTTCTGATTTTGATAGTTAAACTGTGGTTATGAATGAAAATGCCCTTAGATTTAGAAGTGTTTAGGGGTAGACAAGCATCATATCTACAACTTTCTCTGAAAAAACACACAAAAAGTGTGTGTGAAAAAAAGTGAGAGAAAGCAAATGTAGCCAAATGTTAACCCAGGGGGTATCTAGTAAGTCTGAAATTATCATCAAAATAAAAAGTGAAAATGAGAAGGAGACACTGAGTCTAAAGGGATAGAGAACTGCTCATATAGACCTGTTCTAGCCAAAGGGATTCTTTCATCCTACTCTTCTAACTCTTCTCAAAAATGCATGGGGTTTATTTCAGAAGAAGGGTGTTCGGGTGATAGAAAGGGACAAGAGAATCCTTTCATTAACTGGGCCAGAAAATTCAATTACAACACCTTTTTAAATCCAAATCTCTACTTCGCTTTGCCTTTCATTAGAACTCCTCCAAGAAGCAATTACACAGGAAAGAAGTTGAACAAGAAACAGAGTAGAAGAGATTTCTCCATTTCTTTGGAGACGAGGAAAGAGAGTACAGGCAGAGCAATTTTCATAATTTCCCTTTGAAACAGCACTGAAGATTGGCTTGACTATTTTCTTGTATAAAATTAGACATCTAAACTCAAGTGACTTAGGCGACATCACTAAGAACTTTTACAAAATGAAATAAAAGGACAAAAATTGAAGGGTGAAAGATGGCCTTTTACTCACTTTGGAGACAGAGGGTTTTCTTGACCTTTAAAACAGTCTCCTGGAAAAAGATGTTTACCTTTTTCTTTTTCTTTTTTTTTTTTTTAAGGAGGTTTCCATTGGAGGAAGAAAAAAAAAAGTAGCCCTATAACGATCGCATTCATCTCAAAATTTCTCATAGTAAATTAGTACTCCAAAGTACCAAGATTATAATAGTTGGGCTTAAAAGACTAAATGTATTTGGGGGCAAATTGGAATTTAGAAAATTAAACAATAAAGCTTCTACCCTTAGAAACATTTTTGCACAGGGATGTCTCTGGGGAAAATCTAAACCAAGGTAAGCCAACCAGGAATGCCATTCAGTCAAAAAGAAGGCTTAGCTCTTCCCCTTTTCTAAATGATCTATCATCAAATAATAAGATAATTGCTCTCAAAATTAGATTTTTATTAAAAATTAAGTCCATTTCCACATTTTCAATAAACCAGAAACGGCCAGAGTGCTTAGACAAAGCCTCAGCTTATATACTGCCATACAAGACTGCAAAATCCTTTTTTCAGGATTCATTCACTTCACACACATGCCTGAGGGGTCCCCTTTGTGCTGGGCACTGGAGATGAATCCAACCAAGTTCCTGCTCCCCAGGAACTCCTCATCTATCCGAGAAGCTAGATAAATAACATGTGATACTCATAACAACCTGGGGTGTTACAGCTGAGGAAACTGAGGGTCAAAGCAACTCATTAAGTCAAGCAAATTACACACCTAGAGAGGATTTACACCTGAGTCTGTACTGTAGCTGACATGGAGAATAGAATGTCTTCAGCTTAGATATTGTGGCATCCCCAGGGGCTGGTGCAGTGGCTTGGGATGCATAACTAGTAAGACTGAAGACAAGTGAGGCGACTCCACCCATCAGAGAAAATTAGTTGATTCAAAGCCCCCAAGCCTGTGCTTCTAATTTTTCAGTCTGGAACTTTGCAAACAGTGCTTTGGGGCCTGTAACTGAAGAAGAGGACAGAGATGAAACCCAGAGTATAGAGTAGTCAACTGTCCTTGGGTCAGAGTAGAAGGCAGCATGGAAGAAGGGTATTGGGAAAGATCTTCCCAGATGATTTGACACCAATATTGACACTTGAAAACTTAGTGTCTGTCAAGTAGATGAGCAGAGGAAGTGATGTGCGCAAGTCAAGAGGTGAAGATCTAAGTAGATGTGAAGGTAAAGCTCTTTTTGAATGAGCTTCAGCCGGAAGGTCTTGGCTTAGCCAGTATTTACTAGTCCCACCAACACAGGAATACTTGAGGAAGAAATGGGCAAACACAGCTCCAGTTCCTTTCCTGGAGGGAGTGGTGGAGGTGGAAATAAAGAGATTGCACTTATTTTGGGGTCACCACAACCAGCCCCATCAAGGAGTTCCAGATGCAGCTATAGTTCAGTCTTCCTTATCAGCCGCTTCATGAAGCCCGGAGCTATACTGGCCCCAGCATTAGCAAGAAGATGATTGATTACATAAGGACCTTTGTGCTCTAACTGAAACCCTGGCAGCAGAAATTTGTGCAGACTTTTAACTCTAGTGGAGAGTTTTATGGAAGTCCAGAAACATAAAGAATCACAGAATCACCTAACAATAGAACTAGAAAGGTCCTTAGCAATGATCTATAATTTCCCCCTTTCTCAGAGAGGCACTGAAGACTTGGGAGAAGGGAAAGTGACTTTTTCCCAGGTCTCCAAACCAGTAAATGGATTTGAACCTACATCTCCTGATGCCTAGTTTCACATAAAGTGACTGTACAGGAGACTTTTCTGGACATTTTTCACTTTCTCGTGTTAATGTGGCTCATATAGCCCCTTTGCTTTAATTCCATCACAGTCTTTATCAGCCTGCAAATGACTCGATGGCACATAACAACAACAACAACAGCAACCATTTACGTTCTGTAATGAGCAAAGTCCTCCTTGTAAACTAAGAGCATCCTGTCTTTGTCTTTGACTCTCCAGTCAAGCAGTAGAAATATAAAAGGGATTATGCAAATATTTGTTGATACTAAAGGAAACTGTAGAAGAGTCAAAAGATATCTGTACTAGTTCTAATTACACACTTTCAAGTCATGTGACCCTGTGTACGTCACTTAATCCTCTGAATTTTCGGAAGTTCAACATCAAGAAAACAAAGATTCTCACCACTGGGCCCATTGGCAGCACCATGATAGGCAATGAAGAGATTAACAGCATTCGTTTGCTTAGCTCCACAATCAACACTCTTGATACCAGCAGCCAGGAAATTAAAAAATGAATTGCATTGGGAAATTCTACTGTCAAGAGACCTCTCCAGAGTACTGAAGAGCAATAGACATCAGTCTGGAGACTAAGGTGCGCCTGATCCAAGCCATCGTCTTTGCCATTAGTTGCTATGCATCAGAGAGCTAGACAATGAGTAGGGATGATAGAAGGAGAATTGATGCCTTTGAGCTGTGGTGTTGGAGAAGAGTGTTGCATATATCATGGGCTGCTAACAGAATGAACAGTTTTGTCCTGGAGAAGGTGAGACCAGGCTGCTTGTTGGAGGCAAGGATTTTGAAGCTTTGTCTTACTTCGGACTTGTTGCAAGGCAGAATTAGTCCTTGGAGAGGGACGTCATGCTTGGGAGGGTGGAGGGGCAGCTCAGGAGAGGAAGACCCTCAATGAGATGGATTGATTCCGTGACTGGAGTAATGGGGGTAGGTGTGTCAGAGACAATAAGATGGGCACAGGAAAGAGCAGGGTATAGGGCTGTTGTTGTACATAAGATCATTATGAATAGCAAATAACTAGAAGGCACATAACATCTATGATGACCAAGAGCATAGTATAGCCAAAGACAAAGGGATTTAGACCCAACAAATGTCCAGTTGAAAAAAGAAATGATTGTCTTTCTTTACGAGACATGCCATGAGGAAAAGGACAATTCTGTCTTGCTTTAGCATTAGGCATTTAGTAAGTCTCAGGTAATGTCTGAACTAAATGCAGTCAGACTGAGTAATAGATATTCTGTCACAAGAAACTGGGTGATCTCAAGCAAGTATCTTTGATTCCAAACCTCTGTTTCTTCAATCTGTAAATTGAAAATAATATTTCCCTAAACTGAATAAGGATAAAAGGGGTGATGATGTATATTAAAAAGCACTTGGTAAACTGCAAAGTGTTCCATGGATGCTGGCTTTATTTAAAAGGGCTTCTTAATGAATAGACCCAAATATGCTTTTCCGCAGAGGAGCAGCATCTCAAGTTTCAGATGATACCATTGTTTCCAGTAAACAAATTGAGCTGTTAAGCAAGGGGCACGAGAGCAGCATGATATATCTAAGCAGGAGGTAAGGTTCTATTTTGGGCAACAAAGGAAATAAAACATGAAGCAGAAGAGGAGGAGAAACCAGGGCTCCTATGGAGGCTCTGCTAGTGGCTCTGAATCAACCAACTTCCTCTGACAGCTGGAGTCTCCTTGCTTCTGTCTTCAGTCTTTTACTACTTATGCACCAAAACCCTGAGCCACTGCATCAGCCCCAGGGACGCCACACTGTCTAAGCTGAAGACAACCTATTCTCCATGTTGTCTCCCAATCTTGCTACAGAAATGTGAGAACAATGTTTGTGTTTGGAAGGGGCATCTCCAAGTAAAGGTCAGCCACCTGACCACAGGCTGCTTCACTAGCAGCATCACTTTGATAAGTTTCTCCTGCTTCAAATTGAACCATCAGTCTCAAAGAACGACAACTAAGTTATCCTTATAACCAGAAGTTGTTGGCCTCAGGACACTAATTTTTTTATCACTAAGAACAAACAGTTTTCAACAAGACCATATGTATATTAATTTGTGATTTAATTTGGCAAATATATTTGAATTTCCACTATGTATCAGGCACCCAATTGGCTGCAATAACGTATAAGACAGATCCAGATACTGCTCTAGTGGAATTGAGGCTCATAGGAAAGAATGATAATCCAACATGGAGTCACTAAGTAATGTACTAAGCATTGTTACTATGACAGTAGAAAGTATGAGGTACTATTGAGGCATGTGAGGAAAGTGACCCAGATTCAAGGGAGTAGAGTAGATTTCACAGAGAAAGTAACAGGAGTCTGAAGAAGTAGGTAAAAGAAGGCAGCCTTAGAAGTGGAAAGAAAACACAAAGGACAATGAGGAGTCTCCAAGAATAAAGGGAAAGCATGTGCAAACCCAGAAGTAAGAAAGAGGTCAGTGTCACTGACAAGCAAAAAATGCTGACCATGAAAGGATTCCAGGAGATGATGTTGGGAATAGTGAGGTATGAGGTTAGAAAGACAGGAAGGAGCTTTATAAAGCACTCAAGTGCATCTGAACTTCATCCCTCCACAGTGTAAAGCAAGTGACCATATGAGCATCATATCTATATAAGGAAAATGGTATAAGCAGTCAACCCATTAGAAGATGACATGATAAGCACAGAATCAAGACAAGGAGTATATATTGCAAGTCTTCCTTGCCTTGATTCTAACCCACTTATCACTCCACATTCTCCTAGTTTCTGAACCCAGGAGACATCATAGTTCTCTCTCGAGCTTTTGTAAATACAGTAATTCACTTCATTCCACCTTGAGGAGATAAACTGATAAAAGCTAAGTTAGAGTGGTAACTGGAAAAGAAAATGAAAGCACCCCATGCTCTCTGGGTCCCTCCAAGACACTACAAAGCATTATTGAATCGATTTTTTGCTTTATTCACTGAAAGATTCTTCTGCTAAGAAATACAAATTCCTTCACCATAATAAATACTGTTGTGATAACAAAACTGTACTTTTCTCAAATACCCAGATGGAAGACCATATGCAAAATAAACTCCAAGGAATTATTTTATTGGCCATCTGCTAAGATTGGAAAGCAAGCCTGATTCTCTCTCCTTTAGTCTTCACAAAAATTTCCACTGTGAATCCTATTGCTTCCTCCTGGTGCCACCTGCTGATCAGATCTGAGCAACAGCTTTGCAAACAGATAACAGGGAGAATGAGGATCTCCCTTTTTCTTTAATGAAATAAATTTAATCCTAATTAATGTGAAAGAAAAAAAACCTACAAAGTGGCAGGTTGTAGAATGCGTTACAGCTTCTTACACCTCCTCCTGTTGTAGAAAATCACACACACTCCTCCAAAGGATTGTCATGACATTGTTTATCCTCATAATTAAGTGCATCGTTTCTAATAAAGCCTCATGTTTGGCTTTACCTGTCAAAAATGCAAATGCACACCTCCTTTAATGCAGCAATTCCACTTTGAGCTTTCTAGCTATCCTTGTTTGAAGCAGTTGGATTCTGGAAAGTAGGTCATTTTTTATTTATCACCAATCAGGGATAAGTTGTTTGGTCATTTTTATTTAATTAACTATCAGTTGTGGGCTAGAAAATGCCTGTTTAAACCAATTAGGACCGGGTGGGCGGCCTCTGTGATTAAAATTTGGTTGAGGTTTGCCTGAAAGTCTCTTGTTTGAAGTAGTTGGATTCTGGAAGGTAGGTCATTTTTACTTAACAACCAGGTGTAAGAAGTTTGGTTGTTTTCCTGTAATTAACAATCAGTTGGCATGAAAACTGATTTGCTGTTAGAGTCACAAAAGAAACAGTTTGTTGTGTTTGGGGAGAAGATTGTTCTAATTGGTACAGCACTTGTCTGTAAGTTTTCTGTACTGAGATAACTTGTGGGTTGCTGTGATACTAAAAGCTATGCCACTAGTGTGTCAAATGCCGCAGGGCTACCCGTGGTGGACAGGTTTTAGTAGTTCTCCCAGATTAATAAAGACTAGGAAGCATGATTGATCATCCACTTCTTAAATAATAAGCCTCTGAAAATCCTATGAGCAGTAGAAGAAGGTGGTAAAGTCCAGACTGGAAGTCAGTAGAAATGAGGGAAAATAATGGCAAGCATTGTTTAATAATTAAATAATTTGCATATAGAATGTACCTACCTTGAATCTTGAAAAATTAGCAATTTTGAAAAATTAAATGGAATGCATGAACACTGACATTCTGGGCATTATTGAGATGAGAAGTACTAACTTTGACCACTCTAAATCAGATAATCATATGATATACTATGCTGGGAATGAAAAACAGAAGAATGGTGTTGCATCCATAATCAAAAAGCTAATTTCAACATATATCCTGAAATACAATGTTGTGAGTAATAGGATATTATCCATACAAATATAAAAAAGACTCATCAATATAACCATTATTCAAATATACACTCCTACATCTAGAGACAAACATAAGTAATTGAAAATGTTTACAAAATTAATCAAACATGCAATTAAAAAAAATGCATTAATGATAATGGTGACTGGAATGCAAAAGTTGGAAACAGTGAAGAAGGAATATTAGTTGGAAAATATGGGCTTGGTGACAAAAATGAGGTTGGAAATAGAATTCAAATTTTGTATTTTCAATGATTTATTCATTGCAAATACTTTTTTTTTAAAGACAAAACTATGACTTTACACATTGACTTCACCTGGTAGGCTGCATAGGACTCAGACTGACTGGATCTGTGGAAGGAATCATTGGAGAAGCTCAATATCAGCAGTCAAAAGTAGGGGTGGACTGTGGGTCAGACCATCAACTATTCATGTGCTAGTTCAAATTGAGGCCAAAGAAAATAAAAATAAGTTCACAGTTCACAGGAACCAAGATATTATCTTTAATCAATCCCACCTGAATTTCAAGATCATCTAAGAATAGGTTTGAAGCATTGAAAAACCAATGATCGAAGACCAGATGAGCTATGGGATGATATCAACGATATCATCCGTAAAGAAAGCAAAAGGTCACCATAAAGAGAGAGGAAAAGTAACAACCAAAATGGATGTCAGAAGAGACTAAAAAAAATTGCACTAGAGCATCAGAAGCCAAAACATAGAAAAACATGCTGAAATAAAAAAGTTGAACAGACGATAGCTTGAGAAGATAAGGAAAAGTATTAAAAGGAATGTGCAGACAGCTGGAATTGAAGAATCAAGGGAAGAACTCAGTTTGTATGTTTCAAGGTTAGAGAATGGAAAAACAAATTTAAGCTTCTAGTAGCAATACTAAAAGATGCTATGGGCAATATACTGAAAGCTCTAGAAAGCATCAGAAGAAGATGGAGATTACCAAAAGAGTCTTGGACCAAATGGCTTCACAGCTGAATTCGACCAAACTTTCAGAGAAGATCTATCACCAATTCTACTTAAATTATTCAAAAAATCGAAAAAGAAGGAATATCCCAAAGGCATTCTATGAAGCAAGTATAACCCTAATACCAAAACCAGACAACTGCAGACCAGTATCTCTCATTAACATAGATGCAAAAATCCTTAACAAAATTCTAGCCAATAGAATCCAAAATCAGATTAAAAAAAATCATCATGACCAAGTGGGAATCATAACAGGTATGTAAGGATGGTTCAACAAAAGAAAAACAACATAATTCACCACAAATAACAAGAATCATATGATCTTAGCAATAGATGCAGAAAAGGCATTTGATAAAATCCAACATTCTTTTCTGATTAACATACTTAGCAAAATTGGAATAGATGGTAATTTCCTCAACATAGTGAAAAGTATATATGCAAAACCAAATGCCAATATCATTCTCGATGGAGAAAGATTAAAAGCATTTTTCTTGCAAACAGGGACCATATAAGGATGCCTACTGTCACCACTTTTATTCAACATTGTATTGGAAGTGCTTGCAATGGCAGTATGACAAGATAAGGAAATAAAAGGCATCCAGATCAGCAAAGAGATGGTTAAACTGTCACTATATGCAGATGATATGATGGTGTACACAGAAAACTCCAAGGACTGAACAAAAAGAAAAAGCAACTTTGTTAGAGCTAATGGACCAGTTTAGTAGAGTGGCAGGATACGAGATCAATACCAAAAAAAAAATCAGAGGGATTCCTCTATAATAACAAAGAGAACTCAGAAAAGGAAACCAAGAAAGCAGGATCATTTACAAAAGCCAACCACAAATTGAGGTGCTTGGGAGTAAACCTAACTAGAGATCCAAAAATACAAAGAAAACTATAGAACGGTTTTGAGAGACACAATAAAAGACATAAATAAATGAGGAAATGTACCCTGTTCATTGATAGGAAGACTCAATATTATGAAAATGACAATCCTACCAAAAGCAAGCTACATCAACACAATCTCAATACAGATACCAAAGTCATTCATTTTTCAAGGAGATCAAAATGAAAATTCTCGTTTATTTGGAGAAGAAAGAGATCCAGAATAAGCAAAGCTCTTCTTCTTTCTTTTCTTTTTTTTTTTAATGAAAATGAAGTGGGAGGCATAGCACTCCCTGACTTCAAAACCTACTGGTAATCACCAAAACAGCATGGTGCTGGCACAATGACAGAAACACAGGCCAATGGAACAGAATCGAGAACCCAGAAATGGACCAATCTATCTATAGTCAACTGATATGAAAAACCAAAACCTATCAAATGGAGAAATGACAACCTCTTCAACAAATGGTGACTGGCAAATACAGCCAGAAATGCACAATCAGGAGAAGATAAAATTGATGAATAGGACTTTCTAAGATTAAATCTCTGTGCTCATAAAAAAAAAATAATTCAAAAGGTGAAAAGAAAATCTACCAACTGGGAAAAAACATTTAGCGATACCATTTCAGACAAGGATCTCATCACAAAAGTTTACAGAATACTAACAGGCCTCCTGAAGAAAGAGCCTGATAACCCAATTACAAAATGGGAAAAGACATGGAAAGACTTTTCACAGAAGATGATGTTCAGACAGCCAACAGATAAATGAAGAAATGCTCAAAATCACTGGCAATAAGAGAGATGCAAACCAAAACCACATTATTCTGAGTGAACTAACTCAGTTTCACAAGGTCAAATAACTGCATTATTGTAAAAATACAAGGATAACTAGTAAAACATGTATGGGAACTCAAGAGGGGAAGAGGTGGGAGCTGAAGGGTGAGGATGGGTAGAGGCAAAACCACAGGAATGCAAATTTAGTGGGTGTAGAGGGGGAGGAAATGAGAAGGATCTGGGTGAAAAGTCTGAGTAATGATGGATAAGGTCCAACAGTGGTTAATTTTTTAAAACATAATGCATGAGAATGATTGTATGAAACATAATGTGAATGAAGAATAGTGTGAAACACAATGTATACAAACTTTGTAAGCAAACTAATTTTTTTTAAAAAAGACAAAAAAAGAAAGAAGATGGAGGGAATATACAGAATCACCAAAAAAGAACTGACTGACACTGAAAAATTTCAAGAAGTACCATATAAGCGAGAGCCAATGGTAATGAAGCAGAAGCTGCATTGAAGGCAATGGCAAAAAAATAAGGCCTCAGGAATCAACGAGATACCAACTGACTTGTTTCAATTAACAGATGCAGCCCTGGATGTGCTCACCAGTCTATGCCAGAAATTTGGAAGACAGCTGTCTGACCAACAGATTGGAATAAGCCCCTATTTGTTCTTATGGACTTAGAGAAAAGTGATCCAACAGAATATGGAAACTATCAAACATTATCATTAATATAACATGCAAGCTACTTACTACTGAAGATCATTCAAAAATGGCTAGAACAGAATATAGAAAGGGAACTGCCAGAAGTTGAAGCAGGATTTACAAGAGATCATAGCACTAGCGATACTATTGCTGATGTCAAATGGTTCCTGGCTAAAAGTAAAGAATACCAGAATAATGTCCTTTTATGCTTTATTGGCTATGCAAAGGCATTTGACTGTGGAGACTGTAACAAGTTATGGTTAACATTGAGAAGAACAGGAATCTCACGGCACTTAATTGTGTTGATGTGAAATCTAAGACCGGGAAGCTGTTGTATGAACAGAGAAAGAATACATTGTTTAAGATTAAAAAAGGAGTGTGTGTCAGGATTGTATTCACTCTCCATATCTATTCCACCTGCATGTTGAGCAAATTATTTGAGAAGGTGGATTGTATGAAGAGGAATGTGGCATCAGGATCAGAGGGAGAGACACCAATAACCTACATTATACAAAAAACTCAAACTTACTTGCTGAAAGTGAGGAGTTGAAGCACTTGTTGAAGAGGATCAAATAATACATCTTTCAATATAAGTTGTATCTCAATGTCAAGAAGACAAAGATTCTTACCATTGGACTGATTGGTTACATCGTGATGGAGAAAACATAAAACTGCTAACAACTTCATCTTACTTGGATCCACAATCAACACCATTGGTGCCAGCAATCAGGAAATCAGGAGATGCATTGCATTGGGAAAGTCTACAGTTAGGGATCTCTCCAAATTATTCAGGAATAACGATGTCAGTTTGAAGACTAAGGTACATCTGATTCAGGCCATGGTCTTTCCAATCATTTGCTATGCTTCCGAGAGCTGGACAATGAATATGAATGACACAGTAAGAACTAATGCCTTTGAGCGGTGGTATTGGAAAGGAGCACTGAATATCCCATGGACTGCCAAAAGAGCAAACAAATATGTCTTGGAAAGGGTGCAGCTGAAGTGCTCTGTGGGGATACAGAAGATGAGGCTTCACCTCACATACTTTAGGCATATTGCTGGCGGGAGGAGGCGCCATTCATTGGAGAGAGAGATGATGCTCGAAAAGATGGAGGATCAGTGAAGGAGAGGTAGACCCTCAACCAGGTGGATTCACACGTTGACAGCTGCAATGGGCTCTAGTATGTTAGGAGGTGTGGGGATGGCACAGGATATGACAGGATTCAGACCTGTTGTTCATAGGGTTGCTGTGGGTCATATTTGATTCAAAAGCACCTAACAATATCTATCCTAGAGCACTATTGGCACAAGTGTTTTAAGAAACAGTGGAACACTATGCACTGAAAAGATGTCTAAAATGCATCAGTGAGATGAAAAGAGAGGAATAAAGAGGGAAATATGCAAGATTCTTTTCTCTTTAAAAGAAGTTGTGTGCATTATAGCATGTATTTGTAAATACATTGGAAATAGCTGGAAAGATAAACATTTGATTGCTCATTTCTCATTTCTAAGGAAGAGGGACTTCTAAAAATTTTTATTTCACACATTTCTATATTATGTTAATTCTTTCTAAAAGTCATTGTAATTAAATAAAGACCTAAAAATAATGATGTCACATTCCTATCAGCTTTGCAACTTACAAATAAGAAATTTTCATCATCAACTACTCACTGGATGCCCACAGTAATTCTGATTTTAAAATCATTTTTCCATTTAACATCTCATTCATGTGAAAGAATGCAGCTGAGCAGACAAAATGCTTGCCAGAAATTACATAAGATATCAGCGATGACGATGCCAAGATTCGCCAGCAAACGACTACTATATGGTTTTTATATTTACTCTCCATGTTCTAGATCAAAACAAGCAGATTCAAAATTAATTCCACTAAATATATTTTTTTTAATTCAGAATGCTATCAGAACAAGAGATTTATGTAATTATGTAATTTTAGTAATTACCTCCTCCCATCTCCCCATTTTACTGATAAGGAAAGAGAATGTTCAAAATCAGAAAGTCATCAGTTAAGCAGGTACCTACTCACCTCCAAGGTGGGAGCTCTTTATCTTTTTGTTCAAACCTGCTGTTCCTCATGTTTTTCTCATCTTAGCAAATGACACCTGTACCACCAGGTCCCTTGAACCTTCAATTCTGCCTGACTTACCCACCTGAACCTATCTTCAAGCTCTACTTACTCCACTTTCTAAATAGTCCTCAAATTTAGCCCTTCTCTGAAGCAACACGATGTCTGTTTAAATATCTTAACATAATCTTCAGCATTTATTTTGCCTAGACAAGTAGACAATTTTTTCCCCACTAGGTCTCACTTCTCTGCCCTCCCCAATCTACACTCTGCCAACAGGGTTGATTGTCTAATAAAGAAATCTGATCATACCCTCTTTTCCCTTCTTAAGGCTCTTTCCATGGATTGCCCTTGTTAAGTTCTTTAACCTGGAGTTCAAGATCATCTATTTGTCATATTCAATATCATCTACTGTCAAATCCTGCTCTTCTCAATTCCAGTAATACCATATTGCTTATCATTCCACTAGAGCATACAATTTCATGTCTTTCTGCCTCTGCACAAGCTATTGGTTTTGGCTGAAATGCTCTTTTTTCCCTAGCCAGTGAGGGAAACTCATTATTTCAAAATCAGATCAGGTAAAAAAAAAAAATCAGATCAGGTGTCTCCAATACCAGTAAGCGTTCTCTTTCTTTCCATTCTATTTTTACTCTACTTCAATTCCACAAGCACTCTTAACTAGCAAAATTTTCCTCCTTTCTCTCCCTTGTGGCCTAGTCTGCAGAGAACTGTGCTGCTGACCCAAAGGTGGTGTCTCTGACTGTTCAAATCCACAAGTGGCTCCAAAGAAGAAAGATGGGAAATCTCCTCTTGTGTGGTTTACAGCCTCCAAAAACCCATCTAAAGTTCAGCTGTGAGTTGGTTCAAACTCTACAGCAATGAGTTATACATATGTATATTCAAATATCATGCCATGATAGCACAAAATGCATAGACTCTTGGCTAGTCTTCCACACTATTACTTAGCCTATCATTTACCTGTGTTTTGGTTCCCTCATCTACTACTAATGCTTTCCTGTTATTGTTGTCAAAATTTTTTAAAATTAGGAGCTGCAGAGTTGTGGTGCTGGAGAAGAGTCTTGAATATACGATGGACTAGCAAGAAAACAAATAAGTATGTCTTGGAGACGGTGAAACCAAGTTTCTCCTTGGAGAGTAGGGCTTTGAAGCTCTGTCTCACATACTTTGAGCATGTGGCCAGGTGGGACCAATCCTTGGAGGACACCATGCTCAGAACGGTGGAGGGACACTGCAGAAGAGGGAGACCCCAAATGAGATGGGTTGATACAGTAACTAGGGCAATGGAGGTAGGTGCATCAGAGTCAGTGAACTGGCTCAGGATAGGGCTTCCGCTGTTGTACAAAGGGTCACTGTGAGTCACAGGTGACTTGATGGCACAACAGTAGCATAGAGCATTAGGTGTGGTGTTGCTAATTTAAAGATCAGCAGTTTGAGTCCACTAGGTGTTCCATGAGAGAAAGATGGAATAAAGCTTTATAGCTTCAGAAATTTGATTGAGGGTCACTCTAAGTTGGAACAGACTTGACAAAATTAGGTCTAGGTAATGTGCTCAATGTTTCTTTTATTCTTTTCATTCATTCACTTTGCATATTCCCATTTCTAGTCAAGATGAAGTAACAGAGGCTAGATTTACTCTCCTATCTGAAACAACCTAAAAATGGACAAAATATATGAGATAATAGTTTTTAAGGAATGGACATCAGCCTGTAAAGAGGTCAGTGAGGCCTGGCAAGTGATTTGAGTGCTATGACTGCTCTAGTTTATGGCTTTAAGAGTCATTGCAGGCTGACTTGCAAAGAGCAAGAACTCAAGTGAAGACCATTATCTAATGGAACTAATTCAGGGAAGGTAAAAATAACTAGAGTTGTAAGGACAATACTAGAGAATAGAGAGAGAGCCAGGCAGATTCACAAGGGGTCTCCTTTGTGTATTTACCTAAGTATAGATCAGTGCACATACATGAGGAAACTATGTGAGACCAAACTTTGCACCTGAAAAGATTATAACAGTGTCTGGTGCTTATATGGATCCTGGAATTATGCCTGTTCTCACAAGCCAGACTGGAAACATTCTGGGACTCTTGGATAGAGAAACACAAAAAAATCCTTGTCTCAGTAGTGAGAAATAATTAGAATTAGAGTGAACACTCCTCCGCCCCAGCCTACAAAAATTCTTATCAACAAAACCTAAAAAGGATAAAACTGTTTCTAAGCAACATGGCTGGATCCAATAACAAAGTTCAAGAACATTTATAGGAATATAAAAATATCTGACTCCCAAATAAGGTAAGATTCAAAATGTCTGGCATCCAGCCAAAAATTATTATACATTAAAAAGAGCAGGAAAACACAAGCCATAATGAAGGGGGGGGGGGAATTACTCCATCAAAACCAGACCAGAATTGACACAGAGTTAAAACTATATAGAATTACACTTAGACAATCATTATAATGTATTCTTCATGTTCCATAAGCTAAGTACAAATATGAAAGATCCATTTCAAATTTCTGGAAATGAAAATTACAATGAGAGTGATGAAAAGCACACTGGAGAAATAGCAACAGATTAGACAGTTGAGAAGAAAAATTAATAAATAAGAAGACAAAAGAATAGAAACTTTCTAAAACAGTTTCTTTAAGGAAAAAAATGGGCAGGGCATCAGTGAGCTATAGAACAACTTCAAAAGATCAAATGTATGTATTACTTACATACATGTAATTTTGGGCCTTTTTAAATATACCGCAAATAAAATTAAAGAAGAACTAAAAGCCTTAAATATATTCAGCTAATCTAAACAGAATGGACAAAAAGGAGCAACAATAACATGGGAACAGCTAAGTCAGATTTCACTAGCTACACAAAGGAGAACTATCCCCATTGATAACATCCCCTGTACCAAAATAATAGCCCCAAGGTCAGACACAGCACCCTACTCTGCTACACCTACTTATACTATTCACTAGGTCTGGGATTCTTTGCAGAAGTTATGAGGTTTATGCTGACTGAACTAACTCAGTCGCATAAGGACAAATACTGCATAAGATCATTATTATAAAAATAGAAGGATAACTTGTAAAACATGTATGGGGAACCAAGGAGGATAGGAGTGGGAACAGAGAGAGGAGGATGGGTAAGGGCAAAATCACAGAGTTGAACAATTTATTGGGTGGAGGGAGGAGGTAAAGGAAATGGGAAAGATCCAGTGGGGACTTGAAAAGACAGGATAATGGTGGGCATAGTGCAATGGTGATTAATGTTATAAAACATAATGAATTGGAATGATCATATGAAACACAATGTGAATGAAGAATAGTGTGAAACACAATGTATACAAACTTTGTAAGCAAACCACATAAAATATTTTTTAAAAAGTTATAAGGTTTATTAAGGAAATAAGTTAGGGTGGCAGAATGGAGGAAGTAAAAGATATCACACAGTTAAAGCCCAGGTTTAGTCCAATAACAAATAAACCTCTGGTTTCCTCAATCAGCCCACAAGCTTTGTCTCATAGTAGTAGTCACAAGTCTTTTTTGAATCATCTAGCAAGCAAAACTTTTAACTCTGGCTCTATCTCCATCAGGCTACACCTCCCTAAAGTAGTTTCTCCAAAGTCTAACCAGCTCTCTCTCACACAATGGACTCACAGCAGCAACAAACCATGTGTCTACAGTTGAGGCAGCTTAAACCATGCCCTGAAGAAGGTCAAGGCAATGAATAGGAAAGTCATTTTCAAAAGTCCAAACATCACATGAACACAGCAATATTTATTATTATATTAAATGTTCTTCTTGTTGTTGTTAGGTGTCATAAGTCAAACCTAATTCACAACTGATCCTCCAGCAGATTTTCAGGGGCTGTAAGCATAAAGGAGGTGATTGATTACCCACCTTTTTCCCATGCACGCAATATGCCTTTGGATTGGGAGGGCAACTCCTTACTGCTAGGCCATCAGAGCTCCCTATGTTAAAGGTACTGCATAAATTAAAAGGCAGAGATTGTCAATCTGTATAAAATAACATAACTATATTCTGTCAACAAGAAGTACTCTTAAATATCTAGTTTCTAAACTGATTCATAGATTCAGTGCAATAATAAGCAATTTTTTAAGTTTATTTGTAGAAACTGACAAGTGGTTTATACAATTCATATGGAAGTATAAAGAACATGTAACAGTCAAAAACAATTTTGAAAATAAGCAAAGTAGGAGGATTTACACTATTAAATGTCAAGACTATAAAACTATAGTTACCAAGATAATGTAAGCTAATCTAATAAGAATAGGTGGTACTCTTGAGAAGGACAAAATAGATGAAAACATAATGGTCAATTTATTTTCAACAAAAATGCTAAGTTTATTCAAAGAAGAAATTACAATTATGTCAACAAAAACAACACAGAACAATAAGACTATTAGATATCCACATGGGGGTGGGAGGAAGAACTTCAACCATAATTGCATACATACATAAAACTTTCAAATCATATACTTAAATGTAAAACTAGAACTATAAAATATCTAGGAGAATAGAAAGTACAAAAATCTTTATAATCTTTGGTTAGGCAAAGATTTCTTTGACATTGTAAAAAAATTAAAGAATGATAAAAATAAAAATTAAAGCTTTTTGTTCTTCAAAAAAGAATAAAATGAAGTCAAGATTAAGATTTTAAAGTAAAATGAGAAAAATAGTAGCAATAGATTTATAACAAAAACGTGCATCTGCACTAAAGAGCATATAGCTTAAAAAGAAAATTACTGACAATTTACTGTTTATATGTTCAGGGAGTCCTGGAGGCCTAGTGGTAACAGGTTGTGCTGATACAACAATGGTACAAGATTTGAATCCACCAGCTGCTTCATGGGAAAAAGAAGGGCAATCTCCTCCTGAAAACCCACTGGAGAGTTAGTTATAAGTTGGTTCTGACATGACAATACATAACAATAACAATTCCATGAAAAGCTATCTTTAGTCATCAGGAAAATGTAAGTTAAAGCTATAGATATAATCACACATCTACCAAAATTGGTAAATATGTGATTTAAGGCTAAAAATACAAAGTATGAGAAACTACAATGAAATCTGTGAGACCTGGAATTCAACTTTCTTCTTTTTCCAGATCAAGCAAATTTTTTCTTTGACAGAGTACATTCTTAATACTATTCTATTTCTTGTTTTAGTAGAACATATTTACATTTTTCTTCTCTGACAAGTTTCATCATACATAGGTTTCAACTTGTGCAGATTTTACTGTATATGGAGCAATTTTCTCACATTTTGCCAGTGGGAATATAAAATGGACTCTATGAAGAAGAATGCAACATCAGGACTAAAGGAAAATTCATCTTTGTTATACAGATGGCACAACCTTACACATTGAAAGTGAAGAGGGCTTGAAATACTTGCTGCAAAATATCAAAGAATATGGATCTCAAAACAAAAATTCTCACCATTGGACCAATAAACAACAACATGATAGAGGGAGAAAATATTGAAACTGTTAATGACTTCATCTTACTTGGATCCACAGTCAATACGCTTGGGAGCAGCAGTCAGGAGATCAGGAGATGCATTGCACTAGGAAAATCTGCAGTCAGAGACTTCTTCAAATTATTGAGAAGTCATTTTAGTTTGAGGACGAAGGTATGTCTTATTCAGGCCATGGTCTTTTCAATCACTTTCTATGCTCCTAAGATCTGGACAATGAACAAGGATGACACAGAAGAATTGATGCCTTTGAACTGTGATGTTGAAGAAAGGTACTGAATATCCCATGGACTGCCAAAAGAACAAACAGACAAAGGTCTTGGAGATGGTGCAGCCAGAGTGCTTCTTGGAAGAAAAGGTGATAAAGCTTCATCTCATATGCTTTGGGCATGTTTCTAGGAGAGGCTACTAATTGGAGAGGGACATCATGCTTGAGAATAAGGAGGGATGGTGAAAGGTAAGCTCTTCAACCAAGTGGATTGACCCAGTAATTGCAGCAATGGGCTCAAGTGTGTCAGAGATCGTGAGGCTGGCAGAAGACAGGTCAGGGTTACGATCTGTGATTCACAGGGTCACTATGAGTCATACTCAACAGCACCTAAGAACAGCAACTTTACAAAGTAACTTGATAATTTATTAAAAAGTTAAATGTGCACATGCCATGCGGGCCAGGACTTCCAAAAGAAATTAAAACGTATGTTTATATAAATGAATCTTAAATAAGTAGTCAGAATAGAAGAAACCTTGCCTTTAAAAGAAAAAAAAAGAAGAAAAGGGTTAAGAGTTCAACTGCTAACTGAAAGATTTGTAGTTCATCAAGGGTTCATCAAGGGATTCCATGAAAGACACAACTGGCAATTCACTTCCATAAAGATTAAAACCAATAAAACTCAATGGGGCAATTCCACTCTGTCATAGGGGGTCACTAGGAGTTAGAATCAACTCAGTGGAACCTAACAGCAATGATCACGGCAACTTAATTCATAATATCCAAAAAGCGGAAATGTCTCCAATGCCCATCAGTTGGTGGATGGATACACAAATGGTGGTCCATTTATACAAAGGAACATTGCGGAATAACAAACATACAAATTAGTGCTGCATATGACAAACACAGATGAGTCTCAAAAGCATTCTTCTGAGAAGGGGAGAAAACAAAAACAAAAAATACACTAAACCCATTGCTGTTGGATCAATTCTGACTCCCAGCAATCCTATGGGACAGAGTAGAACAGGATTACAGGATATCCAAGACTGTGATCTTTGCTGAAGCAGACTACCACATCTCTCCCTTATGAAGCACCTGTCAGGGGTAAAACTGCCCAACTTTCCGTCAGTAGCTGGGTGTTTAAACTACTGCAACACCAGGGCTCCTGTACATAAAGAGTGTATACTATGTAGTTGTTATGTACTGTCAAGCCAAAATCACCTCATAGCTGACCCTCCAACTGATTTTTTAAATTGCAATCAATAAATAAATAAATTTTATAAATTGCAAGGGAAGAGACTGTTCATCTTTCTTTTAAGGAACAGCTGGAAGGTTTGCACCATCTGCCTTTTAGATGGCAGTTCAACTCTTTGCATATTAGTCCACTACATACCACCTTAGTCCAGTTACATGGATTTTACCTGAACAAGCAAAACTAATCTATATTGACAGGATGCAAATAAGAGGGAAAGTTGAGGGAGTTTACTGCAATGAGGTACAAAGGAATTTCTGAGGGTACTGGAAATGCTCTTCTCAAGAGGTTTTTTTAAACATGGGTGCAATCTCATTTAAATTCAGCTTTGTAGAATAAGATGCAGGGTTGTAGCAATCAGAGGGACCTCTGAGTTCTGGTGGTTCCACAAGTCCAGAGGGGGCAAAGCTGCTAATCCTCGTTGGTGGTTCAAATCCACCTCTGTGGCTTGACAAGAAAAAGATGGGCAAATTCCCCCTGTGGATTTACAACCTCAGAAACAGAGGTTCAGCTTTGACTCAATTCCAACTCAAACAGCAATGAAGTCGAGGTTTTTGGGAGATCAAAAGATGTTCCCCATAATAGGAAGTCACAGGGTAATAGGAATATTAGTAGTAGGAAACAGCTGATGTTGTTCGTCGTTGTTGTTTTAGGTGCCATCAAGTCAACTGTGAATAGTGATCGTATGAACAGCAGATCTAAACCCTGTCCTATTTTGTACTTTTAAACATTATTTTATTGAAATATAATTTATACATAATAAAATACATTTCCTTTATTAGTTCAGCGAGTGTTAATAAATATACTCAGTCCCACATAACTACCCATACAATGTGTCCTTTTTCAAAATCACCCCTCAAAGTTTTTTGTGTTTAATAATCATAATTTTAAAGCACAAGTCTTAGAATTCAACATTCAAACCAAAACACTATGCAGGCAACATAGAGGACTAACTGAGCACAAGCCAAGGTTTCTTGAGCAAGGTACTTAATTTCCCAAAGCTTTCGTTTCCTCATCCATAAAAGATAATAAAGCCAACTTCTTGATATTGTGGTGAGGATTAAAAGAAATCATGTTAAGCACCTCAAACACATTTCAACCAATAAATGGTATTAGCCTTATCACGATGAGACAGACAGTTTTGGTATCGTTTTCCTCAGAGTTATGGTAAAGACCCTGGAGCCTATGAGCATTGAAGACCTTTGAAGCAGTCTTCAATGACATCTTTAAGAAATGAACTGAAATGGTAAAGGAATTCTGAGTTCAGGCTCCCTGCTGGTTCTATTTCACAATTAGTGGCAAAGGCCTCAACATATTTCATGCTCAAGTATATTGCTTTGATGTGGAATGGCTATTTGAAAATGGATTCTGAAATGAACTGAAAGCAAGACACTTAAAAGGTTTTCCTCCTCAGTTTAAGACTGTGAGAAACTAGGAGACCACATCTCCAAGATTCGTCCACACAGCCGAGTCCAGCTGCCTGCCAGTGCCTGCTCCATGTCAGGAAAGCCCTGACTCCATTCTTCAGCTCTGAGATCGGCCTCCAGCCTGTCTTGTGGAGCCAAGACCCACTTCTCCAGTTTAGCCATACGCCATTCCAAGTGTTCAACTCTGCAGGCTGCCCAGATGATAGCCTATTGCATAAATGGGCAAGATGCTCTTTAGCTAGTCTCAGTTTCTTGGAGAATTCTCTCTCCAGCTGCCACCGTCACCAACCTCACCACATCACACAAAGGACACAGTTGCAACCAAAGGTCATCTACCTGAGCAACAAAGAGCTGGAACTCATCAGGCAGAATCCACGAGCGAGGGTAGAAGTTGTACTCCTCAGGAAAGAGATCCTGCATGATTCTTACTGCTCTGCTCAGAGTAACTTTACGCACCATCTCCGTCATGCCTGGGGAGAAGAGAAACTGTGAGGTTTTAACAGCAGTGAGCCACTAGTTTAAAACAGCCATTATGTAGGACTTTTTAAATCACCCACCTTGCTTAGTCACTCTTTTTCAGATAGGATTAAATACACACACACACACACACACACACACACACACACACACACACCCCCACCCCACCAAACCCCAGTATATGTTATTCACCACTGCCGTGACTCATGGCTTGCAAAGACAAACTATATTAATGAAATACTTGAGGTAACAGGTAGAATT
This sequence comes from Elephantulus edwardii, assembly GCF_000299155.1. Classification (NCBI taxonomy): domain Eukaryota; kingdom Metazoa; phylum Chordata; class Mammalia; order Macroscelidea; family Macroscelididae; genus Elephantulus; species Elephantulus edwardii. The sequence goes on along the minus strand of NW_006399842.1, from coordinate 1,031,018 downwards.
TTTTTCCTCCTCTTTTATGAAATTTGAAGAAGCATCAGTGCATTTTCACCTAGTTTATTATTTCGTTCCTTGTCAGCCCCCTACACAATGAATAAAGACAAGTATTTATGTCTTGCACTTAAAATCCTTTTTAAGTTTTGGCTGTCATCTATACTTCTGGGCTTATTTCCATCTTGCACCCTGGAGAAAATTACCTAGAGGACTCTGGTTACATTACAAGAAAATTAATTAATTTGCTTTTTTTCCTCCTCTTTCTTGAGTATGAAAAGTACAAAACAGAAAAATATACACCTTTCAGCATAAAATCTGTCTCCTTGAAGACAGAAAGTAGAAAGGACATCAGAGTATAATTTATAGTTTAAAGGGAGACATGCAAGTGGTAGTTCTTCAGTTCTAAGTACTGACACTGACATTGATCAGACCTCATAAATTTGCCCCACAAGGGACTGAGTTTCCCACTCATAAACATCTTAAAGGAGTAGTGGCTTTTTTTCTTTTAACATCTTTACTAACTCTAACTAAAGTGAAGAAACAGTATATAGCGTAGCAAATTTTAAATAAATTTATAAAAATTCCTTTTCATCTTGGCATGCTTATTATTTCCAGTGAATATATAACTTCCACAAAGGAAGAAGGCCCCACCCTGAAGGAGGCTAAGAGTTCCATTACTACCACTAGAAACTTGCTTAGCAAACTTATTTTTAATGAAAAGTGCATAGTCCAATGTCAGCTTGACACATCCAAGTATCACACCTTCCAAACGAGCACCGTCAGAATGAATGAGGTTTCTCTCCACTTCCATGTTCAGGGAAAAAAGGGCTCACATCTGAGGATGAAGATTTTAATAACCAACTTCTTGCTTCCTTCAGCATACTAAAAAAAGCAATAAATCTAAAGATCACAGACTCAAGATGTCAATGTCCACATTCTTACTTCTTGTTTAGGGTATGGGGAGAATTAAGCAAGAAAAAAAAAGAGCTTAGAAAGCACAAATAAACTATGTTCTAACATAGACTTTCCAGTATGAAAGAAAACTTGCTGAGGACATAAATAAGTATGAGGCCAAGAAAGCACAGCTCTTTCCTTTTATCCCCCTTCAAAAATGGAAGCTTTGGGTTGTTAGCACTGGAGCTAAACACAAGGTGAATAAAACAAAATTTAACCTTTCTTCAGATCTTTTTACCTTTTGACTAGTATTTAATTAACATTCTAGTTATAGCTGTGCTGCAATCCCAAAGGCACACAGTTTGAATCCACCAGCTGCTCCTTGGAAGAAGGATGGGCAATCTCTTCCCAGGCAATTAACTGAAACCCTCTGGAGGGTCAGCTCTGGGTCGGTTCTGACTTGGCAGTACACAATAACAACAACAGCACCTTATACTAAGTAGGTGGCACCTGCCAGCCAGATGGTAGCATAGTAGTTTCTGTATTTTGATGTCTTTTTGGCAGGGGAGTTTTAGAAAGCCCTTGGCATGATGCAGACAGAACTGCTGCAAGTGCAGACACTCAGTATGAATGCCCCAGAAAAGCTGTGTTGACATCAAAGTCCAGCAATTTGAGGATATTCACTTCAAATCTGCAAAGGCTCCTTTCGCAATGTGCATAATGAGTCCCCCAGCTGCTAATAAGTCTGTTTCCAAGTGTCCCTTTGCGTTTCCAGGCAATTCTCTACAGCCAGCTTAAGCAGCAGCCTGCAAGCCAATGATTGCTTCTCCCCAGACACCTCTTGCCTCCAGGCTGTGCGCAGCCCACTTTAACACTGCATAAAAGCCTATCTCCAGGAGGCACCAGTGTAGAACTCCTTCAATCCACTTAACACCAAAACCTCTGTTCTTCCACCATATCTAAGCTATGCTTCAACCCAGTGTTTCCATGAAAAGTTTCTAGCTCTTCCTTGGACCCACCTCCCATGAGAGCTGTTGGTATCCCTATCTCTGGTGGTGGCTCAGATATAGAGCCACAGTACTTGTCCCTATAGCAAAAATGTGAAACAAGAGATTACTGCCAGGTCCAGTTGGCTCGATCAAAATGGCTTTCCTAGTCATTGAATTTGACTTTGCCACATGGTTCGGTGGGAATATGTGAATGGATTTGTTAGCCTATCCACAAGGGGATTGGCTAGACTTACCACTAAATTAAGCAGACTCAGCAGCAGATTTGAGAGTCTCACCAGCAGCAAAGAAGCAGGCATGCAATGAGTGCCCTTCAGGGCCAGAGATTTTTGCACCAGCTAGATCTACAGCAGCAGCAGCTGTGGCCAAAACAAAGACCAGAGACTTGACATGAGCTAGAACTGACCTTGGGAATGCTACTCTCCACTGAATAAGAGCTAAGAGCCTTTTGCCCAGGTTTGTTGGAGGACTGGGGGAGGAGGAGGAGAACCATAACTGGCAGGCCTGAGAGCTTTGTAACACTGGCCTAAAGCTGCAAGGCTGAAGGCTGAGGTGCCTGTGAGCACATTTCAGAAACTCTGATAACTATATTCTGCTACTAACCTGACTTCCTCAATATGGTTCGGTGTGGTCTATGAGCTTCTGCGTCAGGATTTGGACCCAGTAAAGTAGTAAGATTGGTGTTGGGATGAGTGGAAAGAGATGCGCGAGTGTGGAGAGCATGTTTGACCTCATGGGAATGGTTTTGTGTTGTTGATGTATTGACAGGGACAGTTCCCCTTTGTGAAGTTGGTAAAGATCAGACATGGCCATCCTCACAAAGCCCTTGCTCTTTTTACAGTTCCCAACTCTGACTCCTTTCTGTAGCAGCTGAAGCACATGACCTCTACCTGTGATTCCTGTTGTAGGCTCTGGGACTCATTCTGACCTGTGGCAGAAGCCATTACTCTAAGTCTAACCATCAGGTCCTCAATGCTCTAAAACTGACCCTATCTAACTTATCTAAGTCGCAACTGATTCAGACCATGGTCTTTGCAGTTACCTGCTATGCAACTGAGAGCTGGCAATGAATAAGGATGACACAAGAAGAATTTATGCCTTTGGTCTATGGTGCTGGAGAAGAGTAGGCTGGCAAAAGAACAAACTGATGTATTTTGCTGAAGGTGAAGCCAGAGTGCTTCTTACATAGATGATAAAGCTTCATCTTACACACTTTAAGCATACTGATAGGAGAAGCTATTCCCTACAGAGGAAAAGGTGGAGGGATAGTGAAGGAAAGGGAGACACTCAACAAGTGATTGACACACTGATTACAGCAATGGACTCAAGAGAGTCAGAGATTGTGAGGATGGCACAGGATAGAGCAGGGTTCAGATCTGTTCATAGGGTCACTATGAGTTGTACTCGACTCGATAGTACCTAACAGCACCTAACTTTTCATATATTTGTTGTTATTGTTGAGTGCCACTGAATAAATTTCAACCCATAGAAGCCCCTTATGACAGAGCAGAATTTCCCCATAGTTTTCTAGTCTGTGATATTTGGGGAGAGAATGCCAGGTCTTTCTCCCCAGCAGTGGTCAGGTGGGTTTGAACTGAAAATCTTTCAGATAGCAGTTGAATGCTTCACTGTTGTGCTAATGGGGTTGGTTCTAATTAGATAAGTAGAATTTCAATCTTTTACTGAGAAAACCAGTTGCTGTTAAGTCCATTCAGATCCAGGTGCTTATCAGACTGTGCTCTACTGAGTCTTCAACAGGTGACGTTTTTTGCATGTTGATAACCACGCCTTTCTTGCAAGGTACCAGTTAGCAACCAAGTAGTTAATCACTGGCACTACCTAAGAGCTCCTTTTTGCTTGAGAATCATTTGTTGCTTACCCACAAATTCTGGAACCTATATTTGTTCCGCGGGCCTAAGTGACACAATGCACAAAGCTGAGACCTTTGTCTTCTATCTCTACTGTTTCTCCTCTCCAGTTCCTTCTCTGTCCTGCCACCATCTTCACCCCAAAGCTAATGTATAAAGGCTAGAGTCCTCTGTTTGTGATTTCAGCCCATTGTTTTGGGTTCCACTAGTCATTGACAGGCTCTTTTAAGAATGATTGCCTACCTGGGTTCCTCAACAAGGTCAATCCCTAAATGTCTCTACTGTTCATTGGGGAAGATTCTAACTCTGGTTCCATTCAAGGATTTCATTTTATTTGGATCTCCTATCAACACCCATGGTAGAGGAGTCAAATAATGTATTGCATTGGCCAAATCTGCTGCAAAGGCCATCCTTAAAGTACAGAAGAGCAGAGATATAACTTTGAGGAGAAAGGTGCATCTGGCCAAAGTGGTGGTACTTTTAATCATCTCATGGTCTTATGAAAACTGGACAATGAATGAAGAAGATAAAAAAAGAACTGCCATGGCCGCTGACACCTGGGTTCTTCTGTCTGTCACACTGGAGTCACAAGGCCTGGAGGATTACATATCATTAGAGTTAATCAACAATGACACACTGATTCTCAGGCTTATTCATGCAGTCTTATTTAGCCCAATTTTAAAACAATGAGCTTTACTGGAAGTACTACTCAATCAAAATATCACTTACAATTCTTTGCAAAAACACTTAACAACATAAAACATATACCACCAATAACAACCACAACAGCTAAAATAAACTTACTGTCATCAAGTTATTCCTGACTCACAGCAAACCTCCGTCAGGTTTCCAAGGCGGTAAATCATTTACAGAGGAAGACTGTTCATCTCTCTCCCACAGAGGTGGTTTGAATTGGTGGTTTTGACTTGCAGACCTTTCGGTTAGCAGAATAATAGGTCATGCACTATGCACTGCACCACCAAACGGATAGTTAACACCCACCTTCTTCTGCCCTATTGTCATTGCTTAATTCATCTTTTGCTTCGAATCTTCAGCAGTCTCTTAGCTGTACTGTTTTCTCCCTCTCTAGCATTTATACCCAATGCACTCCTCTGGTTGTGCTTTCTAAAACATAAGTTGGCCCATGCCATTCTCCTCTTTAAAAGTTTCCAAAGCTCTCCATGACCTTCGGACTTTAACAGTATTGTACTTTGGTTCTCTCAGCACTGCCCTAAAATGCGTAATCCCCTCTAGCTATAGTGAGCCGTTTAGCTTCCCTGAATGATCTCAGCATTCTTCACCTCTGCACCAACTCTGCCCCCTTGTTTATTACCAGCATAGAACCTGTCCACTTTTATAATTTCAATTCATATGAGAATCATATTCTAGGGTATCTTACCCTGCCTTCTCCTCAAGCAAGGTTTTGTGCTCTTGCTCCTAAATCTCCTCTCACAGCATCATCCTAAGCTTCCCTGTAGCACATGACTTATTTTGTATCATCTGTCTTTCTCGCTTCATGTCTGCCTCACTATCTTTGTATCCTCAGAGGCCAGGCCAAGGCCTGACAGATGGTTTCTTCCAATACATTTCTCCCTGGAACCCTTATCTCTCACACAGAAAGCCTTCTCTTCATGGTGAACTCTCAGGCAACACCGGTCCTATGCTGCTGTATCTCTCAGCACCTGAAGCTCAGTAAAAACTATAGTTCATAAACTGAAAATGGACAATATATGTGGACTACAGTTTATGGTAACAGAGTTCCATTCTGATGACTCCATCATAAATTTGTTCTGATGTATGTCAAATACTGGTTTGGGTTTGTTGATTGCTTTTTGTGTTTTGTTTTGGGTTTGGTTTTCTGGTGTGTGTTTTTTTGTTTTGTTTTCATTATTATTGCCTTTGATTATCTGTATCTTTATAATTAATCAGTGGTTTCTACAGTAAATCAGAAAATTTAATATCTGCAAGGGACATCTGAGAATAACATCAGCAATTACAAGCTACAGCACTAAATGTAGTGGGCATTACTAATGATACAAATAGTCCCAAGTATTCATCTCAACTCAAACAAAGCCTAAGTCAGGGATTGCTTGAACTGAACTTTTTAAAGCAACTCATTGTTGTGGTATAGATTTCAATCCCTAGCCAGCTTATAGAACAGAACCAACTGATTTTATTTTTTTAATTTACACAGACGTTTAATTAGCTTTATTTACAGAGCAGGCTTGTTCTGTTGGTTTTTGTTGTGGTTTTTTTTTTTTTTTCAGTCTCCAATGGTGCCTAGATAACATCATTAGGCAAGAATGCCAGTTTAAAAGAAATCTATGCAGAATTCTAAAAATAACAGATGTTGATGCTCCTCAAGAAGGGGCAAGCTTGACTATTTCAGCAGCTCTCATTCTACGCCTCAGTTACTCAGAAGCAATTCTGTTGCAGTCTCTACATCCCATGATTTTGAAGACAAGGCCACTATTACTGCATTCCTATCAACGCCCATAGCATATCGATTTTCTATTTTTTTGGTGTATTCTGGACTAGAAACTGGTGCTCCAGCAGACACATGTGCCCAAAGTCGAGCCGTCTGTTTGAACATCTCAGGATTCTGTTTGTACTGATTTGCTGCTACTGCATCTTGTGGATCATCTGGTTCTGCAGCTGCCAATAGTGCTTGCAATGACAGTAATACCGTACGAAGAGTCATTGCTGCTGCCCATTGATCTTTCAGAATATCCAAACAAATAACCCCTGTGGCGGAACTAATATCAGGATGCCATATTTTAGTGATAAACCGGACCTTAGGGGAATTAAATGGATATGTTTCTGGTATTTTTATCTCTAGTTGGTGTCTTCTTCCTTCATATGGTGTGTCTGGAGGTCCTGCTATTTCTCCTCTTAATTCTGTAAAATTCTCATCTACAAGATCTACTTTAATTTGATTTTTGCTCGTCTCCCGCCGGCGAGCCCGTCCAGCCCCCGGGCCCCGGGCAGGGAGAGGAAAGAACCAACTGATTTATATGATCTCCAAAGCTGTAGATTTTTAGTGGTTCAAACTACTGACCTTTCCGTTAACAGCTGAACAATGAACTACTGTATCACCCAGGCTCCTTTTTCTTAAAGCAAAGACATATCCAGATCAGATTACTTTTATAGGTAGCCTTACTCCCTCGGTTAAAATATGTTGTTATGTGCTGTCAAGTTGACTACAACTCACAGTGACCCTATGAACAATAGCTCTGAACTCTATACTATATTGAGCCAATCTCATTGTCTCTGACACACTTTCCTCCACTGTCACAGTCAGTTTGTTAATCCATCTCATCCAGGGTCTTCCTTTGCCATGCTGACCCTCTACCCTCCCAAACAAGATGTCTTTCTCCAAGTATTGGTCCCTCTTGGCAAAATCCCCAAAGTATGTGAGATGGAGCTTCACAATCCTTGCCTATAAGGAGCAATCTGGTTTCACCCTCTCCAGGACAAATCTGTGTGGCCTCTTGGCAGTTCACGGTATTTTTCAATACTCTTCTCTAGCACCACAAATCAAAGATCCTTGTTCTATCATCCTTAGTCATTGTCCAGATTTCAGATGCATAGCAAGTAATTGAGAAGACCATGTCTTGGAGCTATGAATATTAAAAATTTCTGCCAAATCTTGCAGTCCAAAATTGACTGAACATGCAATCAAGATGTGTTATGATTGTTGACTAGATGCAAAATCTGGAAACAGTGACAAAGGAATAGTAGTTGGAAAATATGGGCTTGGTGGTAGAAATGAAGCTGGAGATAGAATGACTGAATTTGTATTTTCAATTATCTATTCATTGAAAATACCTTTTTAAAAAGATACAAACAGCAATTTTACACATGGACCTCAACTGAATCAGACCTTGCAAAGGAATCAGATGGACTACATTTGTGGAAAGAATCGTTGGAGAAGCTCAATACAGGCAGCTGAAATAGGCCAGAGGCAGACTGTGAGTCAGACCATCAATTACTCATGTACAAGTTCAAATTGAGTCTGAAGAAAATTAAAATAAATCCACAAGAACCAAGATATGATCTTCAATCTATTTCATCTGAATTTCAAGATCACCTTAAGGACAGGTATGCATTTCAGAGAAGGGTCTGATATGAAAAGTTTACAGAATCCTATAGGGATTCTACAAGAAAAAGACTAGCAACACAATTACAATATGGGCAAAAGACATGAAAAGACTTTTCACAGAGGAAGATATTCAGATGGCAAACAGACACATGAAGAAATGCTCAAAAATCACTCACAATAAGAGAGATGCACAACAAAACCAAAATTAAATACCATCCCACCCCAGTGTTGTTGTTGTTGTTGTTGTTATGTGCCATCGAGTCACCTGCAACCCATAGCGTCCCTAAGTATAGAAGCTCTGAAGGCTGCCTTGTCCTGAACCAATCTCACTGATTTCAATACACCAACCCCCATTGCCTCAGTTACTGTTGTCAATCCATTTCATCCAACGTATTCCTCACCTGCGCTGTCCCTCCACCCTTCCAAGCATGGTGTTCTTCTCCAAAAATCAGTCCCTCTTGGCCACATGCCCAAAGTATGTGAGATAGAGTTTCAAAATCTTAGCCTCCTGGAGAAACTTGGTTTCACCCTTTCCAAGACTGACTTATTTGTTTTCTTGGCGGTCCACGGTATGTTCAACACTTTTCTCCAGCACCACAACTTGAAGGCATCAATTCTTCTGTGATCCTTAGTCATTGTCCAGCTCTCTGATGCATAGCAAGTGATTGTGAAGAAGTGGTCTGAATTAGGCACACCTTAGTCTCCATACTGACATCGTTGCTTTTCAGTATTCTGGTGAGGTCCCTGATAGCAAATTTTGCCCAATGCAATTTGTCTTTTGATTTCCTGACTGCTAGTGCCAAGAGTGTTGATTGTGGAGCTAAGCAAGCTGTAATTGTTAACAACCTCAGTCTCTTCTCCATCTATCATGGCACTGCCAATTGCCCCAGTGGTGAGAATCTTTATCTTTTTTTTATGATGAGCTTCAATCCATATTGAAAACTACAGTCTTTGACCTTGTGCAGCAAGTGCTTCAGGTCCTCCTCACTTTCTGCAAGCAAGGTTGTGTTATCTGAATAACACAGATTGTTGATGAGTCATCCTCTAATCCTGATGCCACATTCTGTCCAGCTTCCCGAATGATTTGTTCTTCATATAGATTGAAAAGGTGAGGATTGCAGAGTGGAGTATACTTGGGGTGGGAGTGGGGAGGTGCAGGGGGGCGGGTAATTGTGTACCAATGAAGGAGTTTTTCTTTTGCTTTCTAAGGAGAGGAGCGAATGGGGGGTGGGGAGAAAAGTGCAACAATGAATGAATGGAATTCCAGAATCTCTGTAGATGTTCATTGAAATTAATAACAATAATAATAATAATAAAATGTCACACACACACACACACACACACACACACACACACACAATACCCTATAAGGCTAATGAGGGAAGCAGAAAATAAGAACATTTCTGTCAAAGACTTTCACCAGCAGGCTGGATAGACTCCAACTCTCTTAGGCCTGGATACGCATCAGTGTTTCTGTTTTCTGTTTCACCAGGATAGTTTGGAGAGCTCTTCTATGAGCCTTTGTTTTTCCTGGGCCCTATCTGTGCCCATACCAAAAAGAAAAAGAAAAAACAAAAAAAAAAAGAAAAGGTATGGAGACAGGATGTCTTCTTGGTGCCCTCCTTTCCTGATTTTGAACCATGCAGTGTTTTCTTGCTCTGTTCTGAGAACCATCTCCTGGTCCAAGTATAGATCTTGCAAAAGCACAATCAAGTGTTCTGGGATTCCCATTTTCCTCAAGGTTAGCCACAATCTGTTGTGATCCACACAGTTAAATGCCTTTGCATAGTAAACAAAACACAGATAGACATTCCTCTAGTACTCTGACATTGGAAATAATATCTCTAGTGCTATAACCTCTTCTAAACCCAGCTTGTTTTTCTGGTAATTCTCTGTCAATTTACTGTTCCAGACATTTCTGGATAATCTTCAGCAGGATTTTACTAGTATGTGATAATGTTCAATAATTTCCACACTCTCATGGGTCACCTGTTTTTGAAATGGAAATAAATATGGATCTCTTCCAGTCAGTTTGCCAGGTAGTTGTCCTCCAGATTTTTTTTTTAATTTATTTTTTTTTCCTCCAGATTTCTTGACACAACCTGGTGAGCACATCCAGGACAGCAACTGTTTGTTGAAATATGTCAGTTGGTATTCCATCAATTCCTAGGATTTTTTTTTGGTGGTGGGGGCTTTCTTTTTTGCCAAGTCCTTCAGAACAGCCTGAACATCCTCCCTCATCACCACTGTCGCTTGATCATATGTTATTTCTTGAAATTCTTCAGTCAGGTTTTTTTTTTTTTGGTACAGTGATTCTGTATACTCCTTCCATATTCTTTTAATTTTGGGTTTGTTTTTTTTTTTAAATTACCACTCATGGCTTTAATTTGTTCTTTAGTTCCTTTAGCTTAAGAAATTCCAAGCAAGTCTGGTACTTTTTATTCTCCAACTCTCCAGCTCAAATTTCATAATACTTTGTCTTATCCTCCCAAGCTGTTCCTTAGAAATCTTCTATTCCACTCCTGAACTTCTTGATTTCTTCCCTTTGCTTTGGTTTCTCAGCACTCCCACCTCACTAGCAGTGGCAAAGTTTAACAGGAAAGACAGCAAGTTAGAAATGTTGGAGACATTGTGGAGAGATAGAAACTCTTATACACTGTTGATGGGATTGTAAAATAGCACAATCATTCTGGAAGGCAGTGTGGTGTTTCCTCAAAAAGCTGAACACAGAAATTGCATATGACCCAACTATTCCATTGCTTGGAATATACCCCGAGAACATTAGAACTAGGCACAAATGGAGATTTGTTCACCAATGTTCATAGCAGTGTTATTTGCTATTATAAGAACATGGAAACAGCCCAAATGTTCAACCACAATTGAATGGATTGAGAAATTATGGTACATTAACATGATGGGATACTATGCAGCATGCGGGAGCAATGATTTTGAAAATCATTACCTAGCTTGGGAGGGACTGGAGAGTATTATGCTAAGTGAACTAATTCAGTCCCATAATGACAAATACTGTATAAGACCATTATTGTAGAAATAGAAATATAACTAGTCAAACCTGTGTGAGGATTCAAGAGGGGGAGATTAGGAGCAGAGGGGTAAGGATGGGCAGGGAGGTAATCACAGTGTGAGACAGTTTGATGGGTAGAAGCAGAGGTGGGTAAAGAAGATAAGAAAGATCCAGTGTGAAAAACAATGTATATGAACTTTGTAAGTAAACCAGGGTAAAATAAAAATTTTATTTAAAAAAATAAAAAGAATAGGTTTGAAACATAGAACACCAAAGATAGAAGACCAGTTAAGTTATGGGATGCTATCAATGATATCATCCATAAAGAAAGCAAAAGGTCACTACAAAGACAGAGGAGAAAGGAAAAACCAAAATTAGTATCGTTGCTGATGCCAGATGGAATCTGGTTTAAACTAAAGAATAACAGAAGAATGTGTATCTATGCTTTATTGACAATGCAAAGGCATTTAACTATGTGGATCATTACAAGTTATGGCTAACATTGAGAAGAATAGGAATCCCAGAGCACTTAAATGTGAAACCTATACTTAGATCAGGTAGTTGTTGTGTGAACAGAGCAAGGGAAAGCTACATAGTTTAATATTAATGAGGAAGTTGTATTCTCTCTCCAAACCTGTTTAATCTGTATGCAGAGTAAATTATTCGAGGAGCTGGACTCTTTGAAGAGGAATGTGGCATCAGGATCAGAGGGAGATACATCAATAACCTGTGTAATGCATAGATATAACGGTGCTTGCTGAAAGTGAGGACAAGTTGAAGCACTTGTTGAAGAAGATCAAAGAATACAGCCCTCAACATGGATTTCATCTCAAAGTTAAGAAAACAAAGATTCTTACCACCAGACCAAGAGGCAACATCATGATAGATGGAGAAAAGAAAACTGCCTACAACTTCATCTTATTTGGATCCATAATCAACATCATTGGTACCAGCAGTCAGGAAATCAGGAGGCGTATTGCACTAGGAAAGTCTCCAGTTAAGGACTTCTCCAAATTATTGAGGAGTAATTATATCAGTTTGAGGACTAAGGTATATGTGATTCAAGCCATGGTCTTTCTGAACACTTGCTATGCATCTGAGAGCTGGACAATGAATAAGGATGACAGAAGAATTGAGGCCTTTGAGCTGTGGAGTGGGAGAAGACCATCCAACATCGCATGGACTGCGAAAAAGAACAAATATGCCTTAGAGAGGATGCAGCCAGAGTGCTCTTTGGAGGCAGAGATGATGAGGCTTCACCTCACGTACTCTGTACATGGTGCTAGAAGGCCTAATTCCTTGGAAAAGGACATGATACTCAGAAAGGTAAAGGAGAAGCAGACTGACATGGTGACTGTCACAATAGGTTCTAATGTGTCGGGAAGTGTTAGGATGGCACAGGATAGAACAGGGTTCAGATTTATTGTTCATAGGATCACTATAGGTCATACTTGACTAACAGCACCTAAAAACAGTAACAGGGCTTGGATTAGGTGCATCTTAGTCTCTAGATTAACATCCATGCTCCTTAGCACTCTGCAAAGTTTGCTGACAGTAGACATTCCCCAAGAAATTTGTCTTTTGATTTCCTGACAGCCAGTGCCAAGAGTGTTGACTGTGGACCACAGCAAGCTGAAATTGTTAACAACCTCCATCTCTTCTCCAGAATTGCCCATAGAGAAGTGACTAACATCTAATGTGCTGACACAACAAAATAAATTACTTCCATATGCACATCCAAGAGTTCTCAGTTTATGCAGCATGGAGTGTTTATATTTTCTGGCACACGCACTAGCACTCACTCTGAGTAATATACAATGCATATGAAATGCATTTTTAGAAAATTGGAATATCTCCGAGACAGAAGATAAGCCTCAACACAAACTGGAGCCAAAGGACAGACTGGTCTTTAATTAATCATCGCTGAAGACTGCTGTCTTTCACAGAGGAGTGGGTGTCGCAGCACTGCTCCTCCATCTCAAGCTTGATTTATCATTAGAACAAATTAATTGCTGCCAGGAAAGTGGAAAAATATGTTTCGATGACTGGCACAAGCAAGACGAGATCTAGGGGTGGGGAGGGCAAACTTGCTTTTCTGGAATGAATATTCCTGTAACACCTTTAATGAAACTTGTCCTTTGGTGATAATTTTTTCTATATTTCTAATTTGTGTTCCAAATGGAGAGTCATAGCTACTGCTTCCTCCCCTCCCCCTGCCCGTTCTCGGATATTAGATGAGGCAGGTGCAAATGTGGGAAATGTAGATGAAACCTCGTCTGCTGATTCATGCCTAAGGAACTCTGTCCTCATTCATTAACAGGGTTACTCTCTTTCAAATTGTGTTTTCCCAGTAAGTCCTTTTAGTAGCATCAAAGAGTTCCATTTTCTGAGCAAGACAGAGCTGCTCAGAGTAAGTATCCTGTCCTATTAGGTATAAGACCTCTGGCTTCTCGTATCATTAGTGCTCTTCAACAAAACTTTAAGGACAAATCTAACCTTGGGTTAGTTTTCTAGCTCTGTTCCTTGGGAAATCAATAAAGTTTAAAAGTCATCTGTGTTGCTAGACACTACGCTAGTTAAGCATGTGGTTAAAATGATCCCTGATTGGTAAATTATATAAATACCTGGCAGGAAGTCATGGCTCTAGGCTCTCCTGAGTGCAGTGATTCTGTAACTTAACATGACTCTGTGGAGATGCAAGGCAGACCGACATCCACCAGTGTAGGTCTTGTCCTCTTGCACTTGAACTCCTTTCCCCAAACCACAGTACCACCAACATTGGTTTTGTGTTGTTGTTTTTCCAAAGGGATCTAGAGATCAGACCCTGGGACTACTGCAAAGTTTCTCGCTAAAGAGAAATTTCAGACATTGATCAGCTGGCGAGCTATTTCCTGCCCTGTAGCCTTCCAGTAAATCTGAGCCAAGTCTGGCTAAGGTGGTTGACTCTGAATGCTCATCCCTGTTGCTGTTGTGTTCCTTGGAGTCAACTTTAACTTATAGCAACTCTAAGTGACAGATTAGAGCTGTCCTATAGGGATTCCTAAACTGTAATTTCTGCAGGAGTTGATCACTAAATCTTTTCTCTCACTAAACCTCTATCTGCCTTTTGGTCAGCAGCCAAGTGTTTAAACATTATACCACCAGGGCTCCTATGGCATCACCTGTCAATATATATAAAATATAGACAGTATGTTTTCTGATGTGTCTTTTATGAAAGACTTAAGAGAATGGTGAAGGGAAAAGGTAAGGTGATTCTTCCTTTAAAATAAACATAAATGATAAAAGAAATCAACCAATGTTCAGGTGGCTACACCCTGATTGCAAAATTGAAACCATGTAAAAATGATGAGTAAATATGGTTAACATTTGGGAGGAAATGTAAAATACTCACTTTGTCAAATGAAGAATAGATCATGATTATTATATGCTTTGTACAATTCATTAAAACTTAAAGCCTAAGTGGGAGATCCTTTGAGTGTGATCATACTCAGCTCAGACTAATGTTCTCTTCTGCCTTGGCACTCCCACTATCCTTATCCACTTAGCCACCAAAATCAAGAGAACAGTAATCACAGCAGAAGATGGCAGAGATTTTAAAAATAATAAGGTGTTCGCGGCCCTCAGGGTGAGCTCCTCAGCCCTCAGATTGTGCCATCTGACCCCTGGGTGGGGAAGGGGAAAAAAAAAGAATGTCTAGGGTATCCAGAGAATGTTACCTAGGCCACCTTCTGCCACCTTCTCCCCCAGTAAACCTGAAAGCAACACCCTCAAAACCCTTCTATTTGTAACTCACAAGTTTGTTCTCTCTAGGTTTGCTCCCTTTCCTATAGGTAACCTTAACTCTGAGTTTTACTCCAGAATTGACTCTGAACCCAGTGCCAGTGACAAAAAGGAAATACAACTGACAGCTAAGGAAGCAAAGGAGGATGGAGCCTCTGGGTTCAACCAGCCATCCCCACTGGACCCACCTGGGAAAACACTTTGCAGCCCAGAGGGGAGCAAATGACAGGAAAATATCTTCTAACAGAGCAAGAAGGCAAGCAGCTTTAACCCAAGATCACCAGTAAGGTGATAAAGTGTCCTCCCTTCCCCCCTTTACATCTACGCCCCTGTTCAGCATGAAGAAGCCAGAGAGTCGGCATCCAATTCCCAAATCAATAAGACAGTTGGTTTAATTACCATTGGAAAATGCTTGCCATTCCCCTATAGCATCTGGTCCCCACTGGATCCTCATAATTTCCTTAACCTGCTCCCCCCGCCAACCAAACTGTGCAGCTCTGCAACTGCATCCCTGCCCATCTGCCCTTCTGCCCCCAACCTTCACTTCCTTGTACCCCCAATGTGTTTTTCCCAATAAAAAAATAAATAAATAAAAAGGTACTTGTGGATCATGGGAGTGGAGTAAGGGGAGACCTTAAAGTGTTGAGTTTGATACTTTCCTGGCACAAAGAGTCCTCCATATAGGGTAAAACTCAGGTAAAAACCACAGGCTAAAGGGAGCTCTGGTGGCCTAGTGGCAAGAAGCTGCACCACAATCTCAGAGGTACGTGGTTTGAATCCACTAGATGCTCTGCTGAAGAAGGAGGGGCAATCTCCTCCTGTACCAGTCAGATTTGATTTGATGGTACACACAAAAAAGTAAAATAATTAAAAAAAAAAACAAACACAGGCTGCCTGCAGCTTCTTGTACTTAGTATAGAGACTAGTATCCTCAAATACTAGTCCACTTAAAAAGTTCATCTCTCATTTCTTAATATATTGCTAGAATTTCAGTATTTCTGTTTTCTGCAAATTATTTAAGTATAATATTGTAACTTTTTCATTTTAAGATTATAGCCAGGTTATGCTTATAACCTATAAAGTAAAAAATACGTTCTTATGCCAATAAGATTAGATCAGGAAAGCCTGTCTTTTTGGTTTTGAGCCTCCTATCATTAAACCCTAGTGGTTTACATCCTGATTATCTCGGAGTTAACACCCCTCCCAAGGTAGCAGGCCAACAACAGATCACAAGCAGCAATTCCCAATTAAGAGCCTTCAAGTCTGATCTCAAAACACTATCATGTTTCTGCACGAGAGTGCGCCCTGAGACTGAGCTAGAGGAATATGAATGTTTTTAAACGCCAACAAGAACAGCAGATACCTGGAAACTTGTTCACTTGACCAGATAATATGTCACTGTCATGAAATGAAACTCCATGCCAATAGATATCACAAGGCAAACGTCGGCCAAATGGAAACTAGAAGAAAGAGGAAAAAATGTGATTAACAATAGGAAGAAGAGCAATTACCACACTGAGTATCTATTATGTAAAAAGTCCTGGCACTGTGCAGTAACACACATCACATGATGTAATCCCCAGATTGGGCACCTCAGGTAGGTAATGTTTACCCCATGTTGTAGATAAAGATCCAGACCCAGAGAAGCCAAGTCAACTGTTCGGAGTCACAATCACTCTGAGTGGCAGTTCTGACTGCAGGTGGCCCTTGTTTTTACACATGTCATTTCACTTTCATGCTCATAAAACATTATTCCCATTTTGCAGATCAGAAAATTCAGTCTGAGAGAGTTAACTTGCCCAAGAAAGGAAAAGGATCAAGATTTAACTCTGAGTCTGTTTTCCAAACCCAAACTTCCTCTTCTCTGAAAATAGCAAGCATCAACCCAGCCTGTGGCACAAAATGAAGGCTGGATGAAACCAAGAGTGGTGTCTATCTCAGAATGATATAATCAGGCTCTCTCTCAGGAATTCGGAACTCGGAGATGTCAGGGGGCCTTCGTGGTCCTAGAACTGGAAACGATGCACAGTCAAAGCTGGGAGCAGAACTTGGCTGTGTGAACAGAGAAGCAAAAGCAGGCAGTCTGCTGAGAGAGAGGAAAGGAGCAGATGCAGAGAGAAAAGCCAAGCTAAGAGATCATCTAGCCCTGAAACCGTGGACTGAGTCTCCTTGGTTTCTGAAGGCTTCTAGGCCCTACTCCCACATCTTCCTGAGCAAGGGTGCTCTCCTGTCCTTGGATTTAGCAAGGCAGCCGAGTATCTTTCGAATATTGGTCATGGTGGTGTTTGTAGAGCTGCCTCACAGCGTTTCCTGGGTCATAAATGTTATAGGAGGGAACCCTGGGAGATCCTCCACAGGGAGCTGCACTGCTGACCCAGAGGCTGTCCCTCTCTGGAGGTTCAAATCCATCAGCAGCTTCTCATCTACTTACTTGCAATTTACAGCCTTGGAAATTCAACGGAGGGTTAGCTATGAGGTGGTTCCAACTGGATGGCAATGAAAGAACCCTTATAGGAGAAGATAGCCAAGTATTCTCTCAAGCAGAGAATCTGGTGGGTTTCAAGCACTCATCTTTCTGCTAACAGTCTAGTGCTTAACTGTTGTACCACCGGGATCCTAATCCTGAGACTACATCGCCTCTTTTGCACAAACTAAATGAACTCTAACCAGAAAAATCCCTCACTGAGACAAAAGAGCCAACCAGGCTGCTAATCAAAAGGTTGGAAATTCAAAACCACCAGCAGTTCATGAGAGAAGGCTGTGGCAGTCTGCTCCCGTAAAGATTTACAGTTTGGAAGCCCCGTGGGACAGCCGTACTCTGTTCTACAGGGTCACGATGTGTCAGGATCAGCTTGACAGCAGTGGGTTTGAGGTTTGAGCTCTTCCCACTATTATCTTGCTGCCTTTCAAAGCGATCTAAAAGTTCTGTATTTATAGCACTCATTTTTTAAAAAATCTATAAATCAGATGACATTGGTAAAGAGATGGGAGAAGAACACAGACTAACTCATATTTAGAATCTGCTTGTTAAAAGTCCAAATAAGGAAAAATCCCAACACATTAAATAAAATGAATTCTATTTGCCTGTTCTGAGACGGGAAGTCAGGTAACCAGAATTTTTATCTACTCTGTGTGGAGGGTGCTGGCTTCCAATGGGAGAACATAGAATTATTGATGAAATCATAGTGAATCAATGCATTCCAAGTATTCCAAATTAAAATGAAGGCACACAGACGCAAGCCCTTTAAATCATTTACATTATTTCAAAGCTATGCCAAAATGAGGCATATGTTACACACTCTATTAACATTAACAACTTCTATTTATAATTTATAGCACTTCACTCATTTTCTTTGCAGCCAATAGGCTCTAAGTTATTAATTCTGTAGTCATAAATACAAAGAGCTGCAACATATGTTATTTTCTTCCAGCTGTTAAATGTTAATATAAACTCACATCCATGGCATTGATTCTACTCATAGCAACCCTCTAGGATAGACCAGAGCAGCCCCATAGGGTCTCCACGGCTGTAAATCTTTACAGAAGCATGCTTTCTCCCACACAGAAGCTGGCCTTTCAATTAGTCTTTTGATTGAACTGTTGACCTTTGAGTTAGCTGCCCAATGCTCAATCCACCGAACCACGGGGACTCCCTTCATGCTAATAATGTAAAGGAGGAGGAATAAGCAGAAGTGGGTTCCGTAAAAAGCAAGATATCCAAGAAAAGTATAGTAAGATCCAGACAACTTCGCTGCCACTGTGTAGGAACAAAGCATGCTCAACGTCAGTGTTTCTCTCAAACAACCCTATGATCTTGTCACCCTCCTGAATGCCGCCAGTTCAATGCTCCATTCAGAAGTTTCTTTAGCCTAGTTTCAAGAACCACCAATTTTTTTCCACTTATCCATCCAATTAAAATTAAACACATTTTTAAATTGGTCCCAGGACTTCATAACTCTACCTCTTTGTAAAAACCATATGCTTAAACCCCTTGAGGCCAGGGGCCCATCTGTTGCTCAACTCTGAGCTCTCAGCAGCCTGGAAGGAAGGCTTTTCTGATTTTCACAGCACAAGTGAAATTTGACAAATGGTTCTCAGATACTTCATTTCCCATTTCTTCTCAAAGTCAGCACCATCCTCCAAATTCCTTGCATTCTAACTCTGGGAGCCATTTTCCCTTTGCTCTCCTTCAAACTAGTTAACAATAAGCATTGGATCTGGGGTCAGAAGACCTGAGAGTTCTAGACCTGTCTGTAACTAATTATGAGATCTTAGGTAAGTAACTGAAACTTCAGTTGGGCTGAGATGAGAACTTCTGGCCAAGTGGTAATAGAAACGAAATATTATTATAGACATTAAAATGCACTACACCTCCCACAGCACAATACAAATCTGAGTCGAAGCATTGTTACGTCAGTTAATCACATAGGAAGAGACTGTCCATCTCCTGCAGGGCAGCTGGTGGATTTGAACAAGATGCCTTTGGGTTGAGAGCACAACTCCTTACTATTATTTTCAAAGTGTTAAGAAACTATTTTGTGGCACAAGGTGTCTCAGGTACTGACGACACAATGGGGACATGTTTGCCTTCATTGAGCATATAGTCCTTTGGGGAGAGAGAGTTAAATCAAATAGTCACTTAAATGTTTGCTGGAAATCACAGTCAGGGCTATGAAAGGAATCACAGAAAATAATAAAAGCATAGGGGAATACAGTCATGTTTGGGGAATCAGAGAAGGCTATTCTGAAATAGAAGTCAGTTTCAATTTATGCATGTTCTCTTAAATGTACTCAGTTGAGACAAAAAATTATATGGTCACTCTGTTCTTTAGGAAGGTCTATTAAGCTAAGACCTGAAAGAAGAGCAAGACTAGACCAGGATATAAGAAAAAAAGCATTCCAGGCAAAAGGATCAGAAATGCAAAAAGCCAGAGATGGTATAGACCATGGAAACCTAGCACAATGACTGTATGGAACTCAATGGGAGAGGAGAGGAATTTGTTGAGCTTACTGAGAAAGAAAAACAGAGAGACAGAAGCCCAGGAACATGAGAGCCATAAAAGGTAAGAAAAGTGTCTAAAGACAAAGGGAGTGTTGAACAATGTAAATTGTGAATAAGAGGTCTAGAAGAATGAGAACTGTCCACTAATGTCATGGAGAGCTACATACCCACATCAGCCTACAAGGATCACCTCCCTAGATCTTTCCAGCACTTACTTCCCATGCTTATAATTTGTGTGGTTTTTATTCCACTCTTTCATATGAACTCTGATCTCCCTTAAAACATTATCAATTTCTAGGGCCAGGAACAATTTGACTTTCTTGTCTCTCAAGCTCTCCAATGGTGTCTAACCAGGTCCTAGGCCCATAAGAAAATTAGCCATATTGCTGTAAATAACCCATGACCACACCTTCTAATGGGTCATCAAGTTTCTCTGGTTTAGCTTCTAACTTTTAATGTCCTCTCATTCCTTAATCTCCACTGTCACTTCTTTATTTCAGGTGTCTATCTCTCACTGGGATGAGAACTATCTCGGTTTTTCCTTTATCTCCTACTTCCAGGGTCTCCCTTTCCTCCAGAAGCCAGAGAAATTTAACAAACAAGCAGAGAGAGAGAGAAACACAAACTCACAGCTCTGACCATGTGTTTATAACTTTTCAATGTCTTCCCATGAACCACAAGACCAAGTCTGAACGCTAGGTGTGACCTGAGAAACCCTTCACAAATTCAAGCTGGTCTCAAGTTGGGCAATTTACACCCTCTGCCACTGTGCACTATCACCTCAGATTCCATACTTTAAAGATATCATGCTTGACTATGCCTAGATTTCTACATGTTATTCCCTTTGCCTAGAATTTTCAGATTCAACTTTACCATCCACTTGCTCTTCCAGGAAGCTGTTTTACCAATTATCCTGCAATGTGGCCTCTGCTGATTATACCCCTGCCAGTTCTTTCTGCAACATCTTATTTGGAAGTCTTTAATTTCACCATGTTGTAAACTGAGAATGAGGACAGTCTCATAGTTACCTATGTATTCCTAATATAAAATCTTCAATACTGTAAATTTTTTAAGAAATAATGTATTCTCTTATATTCTTCCCAAACAAAAAAAAATACATTATTCACATATTTTGTGCCTGACTTTAGGAAATTTAGACTCACTGAAACACCCAGTTGTTCACAGACACCACTGTTATCAACATCTGCAGTCATGCTTTATGAATTAATAAATGACTTTTTGAAAAGCAACGACTCAAATACATTCTTATTGTCATCAACATCATCAAAGCCAGTGTTTATGCAATGCTTACTATGTGTTAAACATTTAACATTTAATCTTCACAGCAACCTATGAAAAAGGAGTTACTATTAACTATCTTTACAAATAAGGAAGTCAAAACTTTGAAAGATTCAATAACTTTTCCAAAGTCACAAAGATAGTGAGGGCAGAGCCCAGGTTAAATCCAAGTCTACCTGATGGATTGATACAGTACTTGGGGCAATGGGGGTTGGTGTGTTGGAATTAGTGCGACTGGCTCAGGACAGGGAAGGGTCCAGAGCTGCTGTACACAGGGTTGCTGTACATCGCAGGCAACTCAATAGCATATAACAACAGTAACATACTATGACAGGTTTGGAAGCAGGAGTGGCATCCACTTCCTAAATAACATGCCTCCAGAAACCCTATGAACTTTGATAAATTTCAATAGTTGTAGATGGGCTTCAATCCTTTTGTTCATGGGGTCACTAAGACTCGTGCTCGACTTGAAGGCAATCAACAACAACAACCTGAATCCAAAGTCCATATGCTAATCACTGTTGTTGTTAGGTGCTGTCAAGTTGATTTGCTGTTGTTATTGTTATGTGCCATCAAGTCGCTTGCAACTCATAGCGACCCTATGTACAAGAGCCCTAAACGCTGCTCTATCCTGTGCCAATCTCGCCACCTCCAACACACTCACTCCCACCACCCCAATCACAGAATCGATCCATCTCATCGCGGGTCTTCCTCTCCTGTGCCATCCCTCCACTCTCCCAAACATGATGTCCCTCTCCAAGGATCAGTCCCTCCTTGCAACATGCCCAAAGTATAAGCTTCAGAATCCTTGACTCCAAGGAGCAGCCTGGCTTCACCCTCTCCAGGGCAAACCTGTTTGTTCTCCTAGCAGTCCATAGTATATTCAACACTTCTCCAGCACCACAGCTCAAAGGCATCAATTCTCTTTCTATCATCCCTAGTCACTGTCCAACTCTCCGATGCATAGCACGTAATTGTGAAAACTATAGCCTGGATCAGGTGCACCTTAGTCTCCAGCCTGATGTCGTTGCTCTTCAGTATTCTTGAGAGGTCCCTCACAGCTGACTTTCCCAAAGCAATTCATCTCTTGATTTCCTGGCTGCTGTTACCAAGAGGTTTGACTGTGGAACCAAGCAAATGAAAACTATCTCAATCTCTTCACCATCCATACTGATGCTGCCAATTGGCCTAGTGGTAAGAATTTTTGTTTTCTTGATGTTGAGCTTCAATCCATATTGAAGACTGCAGTCCTTAACCTTCTGCAGTAAGCGCTTCAGGTCCTCTTCAGTTTCAGCAAGCAGGGTTGTGTCATCTGCATAGTGCAGATTGTTGATGATTCTTCCACCAATCCTGATGCCACATTTCTCCTCATACAGCCCAGCGTCTCGGATGATCTGTTCTGCATATAGACTGAAAAGGTATAAAGACAGGATACATCCCTGACGGACACCCTTCTTGATTTTGAACCATCCGGTGTTTCCCTGCTCTGTTCTGATGAATGCCTCTTGGTCCAAGTATAGGTTTCACATTAGCACAATCAAATGTTCTGGGATTCC